>NW_026694470.1:0-600000 GCF_021218885.2 Marmota monax | reverse complement strand
TTTGGACTTTCGGCTTCCCTCTTTCCCTAGTGGGTTGGATCCTCATTACAAAATTACATACTAGCAAATTTGCCATATTTATTTTACTCAGTCTCTTATACTGGTAACAATAATAGTAATCATGTCAGAGAATTTTATTGAGTTATTTTGGTGAACCAAACACTGTGATAAGGGTTTGGGGGGAATTAATCATCACAAGAACTCTATAATTTGAGTTTTATTATTATATCCATTTAAAAATGTGAAAACTAGGCCAAAGAAGATGAATTTATTTGCTCAAGTTCATATACTTAGTAAGTAGCAAAGTCATATATGTATAATCAGGCTGTCCCTCTCTTGAGGCCATGCTGTAATTACTGTGTTAGACTGCCCCTTGGACTCCAATTGCTGCATGTTATTACTGTGAGACACACTGATATTCATTATTTTGTTGTTAGCACATTTAGGTAGGTGTTAATTTATAACCCCAGAAGCAAGGTATTTATTTATTTATTTTTGTAGCATAATATGTTTATAAAATTCAGCATCAGTTAAGAATTGTGCTATATTTATTTTAATGTATTAATTATAACATTCCAATTCTCAATATATAGAACATATATGTATATATTATTTCCTTACATACATTATTATAAACAAAGCTCAAAATAGTTAATTTAAAGATTAATGAGACAAATATCAGAGATAATGAGAATGCCAGATATCTTTTTAGTTGGAGTTTCTTCATATCATGGGAACATTAGTCTGCAATTTTCCTTCTTATACAATGAGTTAAAAACTGATCCCTTGTTTCTATTTTCTGGAAGAATTACAGAGAACTGATATAGTTTCTTCTTGAAATATTTTGTAAAATGTATTTGTAAAACCATTTGGGCTTAGAGATTTTAGGGGGATGTAAGTAAGTACTTTTTTTTCAATGACTTTAAAGGATATAAGCTTATTCAAGCTGTATATTTCTCCTTTTATGAGTGTTGGTATTTTGTATCTTTTAAGTTGCATTTTATCTAATTTATCAAATTTGTGGGCATGGAGCAGTTTATAGTTTCTTTTCTTTTGCTTAAGACTTAAATTGTTCTTTCTCCTAATGCCTAAGGTAGAAACTTAGGTTTTTGATACATATTTTTATTTTTTCTATATATTTATTTAGTGCTATAAAATTTCCAATTTCTGTTTTATGGCCCAGAATGTGGTCTATCTTAGTGAATGTTCAGTGAATACTAGTATATTCATTTGTCCTTTTATTTATTTATTTATTCTGTGTGGTAGTTGGGATTAAACCCAGGTGGGGGGCTTTACCATTAAGCTACATATCTATTCCTTTTTATATTATTATTATTATTATTACTATTATTAATTTGCTTTACGACAAGATATCGCTGAGTTGCCAAAGCTGGTCTTACACAAGGGATCCTCCTGTGTTAGCCTCCTGAGTGCTTACATATTCCTCCCTTGATATCCATAGGGAATTGGTGCCAGAACCTCCCTTGGATACAAAAATCCCTGGATTCTCAAGTTCCTTACATAAAATGACAAAAATATTTGCAAATAACTGATGTACATCCTCCTGAATTTTTTAAGTTATCTGTAGATGACTTATGCTATCCAATAGAATGTAAATGCTTTGCAAATAGTGGCTATACTGTATTTAAGAGAACAATAACAAGAAAAAATCTACATACTTGTTATAAACACAATTTTGATTCCTGAATATTTTCAAACTGGGATCATTTACCAAGCAAGTGGATACAGAGGGCCTTTTACCTTTATGGCTAAGATGGGGGTTTCCCTCTGGCTTCTTTCAGGTATTGCCCCTTTGTTTTTCTGAAGTTTGAATATGATATACATAGCTGTAGTTTTGCTTGATCTTTATTGTTTGAGATTTCTGGATGTGCGGTTAATGAGAGTGATTAGTTTTGGAAAGTTGTTGGATACTATTTCAAATGTTTCTTCTGCTACTTTCTTTTTTGGATTATGTATACGTCCCATAATTTGAAATTGTCCCCCAGTTGTTCTGTGCTATTTTATTTTTTAACTTTTTCTATTCCCTTTCATCTTTACATTTCAGTTGGTGGAATTTGTATTTACATATCCTCAATCCCACTTATTATTTCTTTGGCTGATTCTGTCTACTAATAATTTCATTAAAGTCATTCTTTGTTTATCTTCAGTGTTCTTGATTTCCAGCATATCCTTTTGATTCTTTCTTAGAGTACCAAATCTCTGCCAATATTACTCATCTAGTCTTGCATATCATGATCTACTTTTTCTATTAGAGTCCTTCACATATTAATCATACTTACTTTAAATTTCCTGTCTGAAAACTTTAACATCTGTGTCACATCTAAATCTAGTTCTTATGATTGCCTGTCTCTTCAGACTGTGTTTTATCTTGCATTTTGACATAACTCATAATCTTTTGTTGAAAAATGGGCTTGTACTGTGCACCAAGAACTCAGGTAAATGGTCTTTTAGTATGATGATTTATTTAAATATGTCAAGGGGTTGGGCTATGTTTAATGCCTACAGTATTTGCAGGATCTTGAGGTTCAAACTTTTTTTGTACTTTTTTTTCCCCTCATGTATTGTTTGGGATGTGCTTCTCCTGAGTGATAGTCTGCATCTTGCAGACTTTTTATCTGCCCTCTGCTATTATTGTATTAATTCCTGTTGATGTATGAGAAAATGTAACAGTAGGGAGACATTCTATAATATCATACTTAAGCCCTGTTTTTGGTGTGCCTGTGGGATGCTACTTTTATGATTATTTCTCCAGTAATATATCTTTTCCTCCTCTTCCTGTATTCTGTTACTGGTCGTTGTGTCCCAAACCTGTTTTCTTGCAAATAACACCTGTTGGCTATATCTCCTGTCCCTTGTCCCCTCAGGTAAGATAGGAATGGTAGAAGACCCTGGAGAAGAAGAAACATTCTTCCTTCAGCTAAGATAAAGTTCTCAGTGTATTTCTCCTAGAAGAGCACTCTTGTGTTACCAAGAAAGTTCTGCCTGTATTTCCCTATCCCCTTTCAGAATTATTAGTATACTCTTCTGGGATCCTCACAATGAGATTTTGGTGGGGCTTTGAAGGTAAATCCCATAAAAGTGTTCTCCTAAGACTACAATCCTATCAATATCCCACTTTTATGTTCATTCATATCAGTTTCCAGAAATTTATCAGTATTACACCATCTATGTGACCCTGGAAGTTTATGGATCTAGCAGTTTCTGTTCCAGGTGGCCATATATTGGCTGTGACTCTACATATATGTAAGTCTCTTCAGATTTGTGGGGAGCAGTTAGTTCTGAAACCTTGGTTCCCTTGTCTCTTCAGTATTCCAGAAAACTGATTGATTCCTTTTTTTTTAACTTCCAAACTTTTATTGTTCCAAGACATACATGTGGATTTCTAAAGTTGCTTCATTTTGGCACATGTGTCTTTATCATTATCTACTCTTTATGTACTCCTTTTCTATTCCCTAATTCCAGTGTGTATTTTTCAGTTTCATGAATTTTTGCATTTATGCTCTAGTTTGCCACTAATGTACTAGAAAGTACTCAAGCGAGGGTGAAGGTAGGCAATACCTCATTTTCAGAAATCAAGGAAGATAAAGTCTACCAAGCTTATGCCAACCTAATTCCTTTTTCTTGCCTTTAAGCCATCAAGTGTACATCTGGGAGCAATTGTAGAAAAAAATCTTCTAAAGTTATTAGTTCAGAATCAGGATACAGTTTTCAAAATTAAATAATTAAATCTGAACATATTTTCAACAGCTAGAAATTAAATAAATGTATGAAGGTTTAAAGATGCTGCAATGTAGGTGATCCTAACTGTGAGACACTAAAATTGATTTCAGAGGAAGGACAAAGAATGGAAAATATAAGAATATAATTTGAAAAATAAGAAGATACAAAAGGCCCAATAGATGTTAACCATGGAATTCTAAGGAGTGATATTGCTTTGTTATGTATAAACGGACATAACAAAGAATATAATTTCTTACATTATCTTAACATAGTCAAATACTCACTTTTCACACACATATAAGGGGAATTTCTGTGTACAGATAAATCTTTTGAATTCATTTCATTAAATTTTGTGTATCCATTATGCTTTACAGAAATAATGCATGTGCATGGCTATGCAGAGAAACCATGCATTGCTTTTTACACATAAGAAAGGAAGTAAATTAGCATGATAAGGAGGTGTGTGTGTGTGTTTAACTTAGAATTTAGAATTTATGTGGTATACAAATAAAAGCATTTCCATTTATTACAGCTTTGGGGGATTCAGTAGGCTTCTCACTGGTTCATTAGTAGTGCTTATGAAACAAAAGCAGTTGAAAGAGGAAAGAACAGCTGTTTGAAAATGCAAGGAGAGAAATTAGAGCAGAAATGCAGGTAAAATATGGGCACTTTGAAAATAATTGTAGTAACATCAAAGAACTACAATTTAAACATTATTTAAAAATACCTGGCAAACTACTTTAAAACTCAGGGATCTTGAGTTAATAATGAGCCCATGCACCAGCTATCCCAAATGGAATTGAAATTTGGAGAATGCTATGTAAGTTATTCATTAAAAACTACATCCTGGTGCTGAATAAGGAAATACTCCTTTGGAGAACTCTTTAGGAGTCATTAAATTAAAAACACTAGGGAAGAGTCACTAAGTCACTAGGGGCTTCAGTCACTAGGGGCATCAGTGTTTTTTTTTTGTTGTTGTTTGTTTGTTTGTTTTGTTGTTCTAATTAGTTATGTATCACAGCAGAATGCATTTTGATTCACTGTCACAAATTGGGCACAACTTTTCATTTTTCTGGTTGTCCAAATTCTTCAAACTTGTACTTTCTCTGAACTTACTGAATCCTCACTTTCTTTAGGATGGAGTTCAACAGCTCTAATTACAGGGCATGCAATCAAAGCAGCAACCAGGTTGACATCGCTCTATGCTGCTTGAACAAAAATAAAGCATAGTGACTTTAATGAGAACTATATTATAGTATACTTTACTTTGAATGAGGTGGTAAGATTCCCAGCTGTTTATATAAATTCCTTTCAATAAATAAATATAAAAACTCTTCTCAAACATAATTTACTCTACGAAATTCTGTGTGAAGTTTTTAAATTCTGTATATATTTTTCAGCAAGCAAAGCATTTCATATTGCTTCCATGCAGATGGAGAATCACTCTGTTTCTTCATTAATTGATTTCAAATCTGAAAGTTACTAAATAATCTAATATAGAAGACAAAACAGAAAAAAATCCTTCTTAATGCTTCTGTTATCCATGTACCATGAAGTCCAGATTTAGTTTATGCAGTGTGTATTGTAAAGGCATTTCTTCTCTCATATGAAGCCAAAATGTTTATAATTTTCCAGGAAAGGAGCAGTCCACACGGGGCCTACATTGGCAGGTCATCCAGCGTATTTGTTGAAAACCAAGAAAATCTCGATGCCTAGGAGAAATATCACTGAACCTTGCTTTTCTAAGCCTACAGCATCTAATCTAGCTTCCCAGAGAAGGACTTCCACACTGGGACTTGAAGCCAATCCCCAATCAGAATTAACTATCCCCCACAGGCTATTATAATTTTAATTTCTCTTATTCACTTAAATCATATTATGTAGAAGAAAATTGAAGAATTTGGGGAATTTTCATACCAAATATTATGAAAATTTAATTTCTTACAAAGGAATACTTCAAGAATATAGAAGTACAAACTAAAACCATCAACTTAATGATGATGCTTGACATCTATAGAATATTCTGCCAGGCAATGGTAGAATATACATGTTCATCAGATGCACATGAATCATTCACTTATATGCACTATTTCAACTGGACACAAACCTTAACAAAATTAAAAGATTTGAAGTTTACAAAATAATTTATACCTCAACTAGAAATGAGTAACTGAAAGATAATGAAAAAATTGTTAGATATTTGAAAATAAAAAATATTTGTGTGTAGGTATTTTAACATGAATCTTATTCTGTAGTGTGTATACCCCAGAGAAGGATTCCTGGGTTGTATTGTAAGTACATGGCTAACTTCATAAAAACTTCCCTATTTATAATTGCCCCAAACTGTAAAAGTCTAAATATCCTATAAATGAATACATAAACATTGAGGGACATCCATGGATGACTGACTATTCATGAACCAAAATAACAAATTAATGATATGTGAAGCAACTTGGATGAATCTGAATTTTAAAAGCCCAGATCAGGACATTATAGATTATGTCAGTTAATTTATATTTCATTCTTGAGAAAAGCAAAATGATAGTCATAGACAATATATCAGTGTTTTTTAAAGAGGTAAGGAATGGATTAAATGTGACCAAAAAGGGACAACATCAATGATACTTATGGTGGTGATAATTTTGTCTCAATTGTGGTGGTAGCTACAGGATCCACAGAAGTTTTAAAATCCTAGAACTCTGAACCAAAAAGAAAAGGCAAATATTATGATACTTTTTTATTCAAAAACAATACCAAAAATAAATAAAATTTAAAGAAAGAAGCAGTTTACTTTCTGCCTCATTGTATTCTACCTGTTGGGAAGGTAGAACTGTCTTATTATAGTTGACTAATCTAATGGGAGGGAGGTAGTGGTCTTTGGGTGAATTTTATAACTATTGAAATACTGGAGACAAATTTAAATTGAGGAATTTCATTTAAACATCAATTTCATAATATCTTTTTAAAATAATTTCTCCAGCTGTGGTTTTCTTTTCTATACTGGTTGTTTTTTTGGAGGAGAGGTTTAAATAAAAAACTGTAGGCAAATAAAATCAATATTTGTTTTTATCATTTTTTTACTGTATCAATTATTTAGAAAGTTGTCAATAAATACAAATACAAATCTAGTTGCCTGTTATTATACTGCATGCTTGGGGGAAGCAGCTGTACTTAGTGGGATGAGGAAGCAGGAAGAAAATTTAAGGAACACAAAATATGGATGACTATTTTTACATACTTATGAATACTTAATAATTTATCTCATGGAGGAAAGGGAGAGAAAGGAAGCAGGTGTGGGAGAAAGAAAATTAGTTTTAAGATAGCTATCACACATCATTTTTAAACAGTGCTGTCCAGTGAAATTATAATGTAAAACATGCAATTTTAAATTGTAGCTATATTTTAAAAGTGAAAAAACAAATAAATTAATATTTACTTGTTAATATTTCCTATCAAAGGTATAATATCTGGTAATGATGATTTTTTATTAACTCCCAATGTCCAAAATATTACTTACTACATAATCAATATAAACATTTTGAGATATTATACATTCTTTAATTAGTACAAAATATCTGAAATATTTTTACATTTTACTTCTATACTACTAGGTTTCCATCAGGAATTTGTGTTTAGATTTAATAAATTGAGTGTTGTATAAGTAGACTCATTTGCTCAAGTTGTTTCAAAAATACTTCTAAGTTTTCTAGTAACTGGATTACTTTTAAATGTAAATTCATCAAATATGAAAATTAACTTTAGAAATTCAGCTCTTTGATTACAGAAATAACCACATTTCAGGTGCTCATCAGTCAGTAACCTGAGACCTCTGGCTTTTCTTTTGGACAGCACAATGCTAGTACATGAATTTAAATCGTGTCTAAATAGATATAGCCATATACAGTAAGCTATTTTCCTTTAAAGTTACTTTGCATATTTTGAGGTTTACAATAAAATCCATTCTGTCTGCTTTGGATGAGACAGGTTTATTTATTCATTTAGTTTTTAATCATTGCAATTTGAAGCTGGGACCAATTTGAGCCTAAGATTACTGTAGTTGTTCAGCTATCTGGTTAAAAAAATAATAAAATAGATAAAATCTTACCTAAGAATTAAGAAATTGGAAAGCCAGTCAAAAAAAGAGGAAACAAAGGAAAAAGTCCAAATGAGGATGTAGGAGCCTCAGAATAAAATAGTGTTGAATCTAACCTGACTTTTTTAGTTCCTCAAACCATGCTTGCTTCCCTGAAGATAGATTTCTTTGATTTTCTGCCATTTTGCATAAAAAAGTAATGTATCACATAATTTATTTTTTTCAATTTCTTCCTACAAGAAGTATTTTATTATTATCTTCTCTATGTTATAAAAAAATAAGTGGATGAGTAAAGTCATAGCTTTAGACTTATCCAGGATTGTGAAAGTTCTACTCTCATTATGTGTTATTAACTTTTTTAAGACATAAATTTGTAGTGGAATTCTGGATCCTTTGGAATCAAAATCAAAATTGTTCAACTAAGATTTGAAAATCTGACATGGTTATTGTAAGCAGTGGTTTAGAGTTCAGATGTAGAAGAGGTCATTTAATACTATTTTGACTACTATTTCTCCCTAAAAATAGACTTCTTAAATAGAATAAAAAATTAAGAACATTTTATTAAATGATTTATTTTTTATATAAAAATAAATTATCAATTTATTAATAATGTGAAAATTGGATTCTCTGGAATACTTTTATCATATAAAAATTTCAATGAGTATTTCCTTCTAATTCAATTCCTAAACAACATTCTGTTTGTTTGGAGTTTTTTTTTTCTTTTTTCCTGTTTTGTTTTGTTATTTTTTTTAACTAGAGGTCCTTGGTCTCAAAAAATTCTACAAATTTAATTGCAATTATTAAAAATAAATTTCTAACTCTTTTTCTGTCTTAGTAATAATGGCTTACAACCCACTGAATTAATATTTTAACACATACTTCTGATTAAGATACATTAATTTTGAAAATTGACAGAAGTACATAGTTAACACCTGTTTTACTTTTTGAAAACAAGAAAAAAAATTAGCTAAGTTTTCTGTCTTGTTAGACAAATATATTTAAGGATTCATGTATTAATGGATTTGATTTGGAGAGAGTACACAGTTATGATTAACTTAATGAAGATACAGGTAGTTATACAAAGAAATATTTTAGATGTGGGTATTTCATAAGTTAGTGTGCCACAGTATTTCCTTAACTCTGCCACTCAAGGATGTTTAGCAGTAATGATTCGCCAGTAGCAATACGCACACTGAACATCTATGTCATTGTTTCTAATTTTCTCCAAGAATAGAATCACATTTCCTTAAAGAAATGATTGATTCTAGGACTGGGGCAGAAAATATACAAGATGAATCTGGAGCATCTTGTAATGTCAAGAAGTATGAAAGTTATTTAAAACAACTTATATCCATTTTATTATATGAAAGAGATGTGGGAACCAACCATACTCATATGATATCAGTACCAACCTCAGTAGCCAAAACCTGGAACAATCTGAGTGACAAAATAGAGTGGTTTTGGAGTATAATTCAAAGTGCAAAATAAATATCCGTGAGTCCTTGTTGATATGAATAAATTATTGCACAAGTAAATTTATGGGGAAGAAAGACAGTAACTTTTCCAGAAGAATTCCAAATAATTTATGTAACTACTCTACTCTCAAAGAGAGAGTACATAATTCTCCACTGCTTAAGTGTGAGCTGTGCATAGTGACTTACTACCAAACAGTAGAGTAAGGAAACCAAAAAGGTTGACTACATAGTAGCTAAACCTGAAGTACACTATCCTGGACAGGTCATCAAATTAACATCTATAGTGACAAGTCATGCATGAGTCCTTGATATAATGCAATTAAAATGACGGGTTATCTCTATTGTCTTCATCTGATAACTAGTAATTCTTGTTTAAACAAAATTAAAACATCATATAAATTCCAATAGGAGACACATCCTACAGTGTAATTGACCATTACTCGTACTCCTTAAAACTGTCAAGGACATCAAAAGCAAGGAAAGTTTGAGAAATAGTCATAGCCCTGAGAATTCTAAGGAGAACTGATAAGTAAATACTATTTGATATTCTGGATAGGATTCTGAAACAGAAAAAGGACATTAGGTAAAAGAAGGAATTATGAATATTTCCTTGAGGTAATAATTCATTAATATTTTTTTATTCATTATAAGCATAATTTTTCATTCATTACAAGCTTATCTACACTAATATGTTTGTAAATAGAATCAAAAGTCATTCTAAATATAAAGCTTATCAAAAATTAAAAGAACTTTTGTTTATTGATAGCAGCATGAAATTCTTAGCATCCAAGACAGCATTAGACAATGCTTGAAACTTGCACTTATCTTCTGGGTGGCACAGGTTTCGGAGTCAACACTTGAATCAAATGAATAGCACACAAGTATCCCGTGAAAGTCATGTGACCACAAAGCCCCTTGGATTTCTTATAGTAAATGCATAAAGTGTAACCTATCTTTGTTTTTTTTTGGGGGGGGGCGGGGGGTACCAAGGATTGAACTGAGTGGCACTCAGCACTGAGCCACATCTCCAACCATATTTTTTTATTTTATTTAGAGACAGAGTATCACTGAGTTGCTTTGCACCTCACTTTTGCTGAGGCTATCTTCTAACTTAAGATCCTACTGCCTCAGCTTCCTCATGTATTGTATCTTAATAAAATATAAATTATATAACTATGGGCTATCCTTAATGAGCTAAAAAGTCACGAAGTTCTAGTAAAGTCCCTAGTGGACAGCACTTTCAATTTATCTTTCTTCTTTTTCTTCTTCTTTTAACATTTTTTCAATTTACCTTTAATGGATCCTGTTTAAAAAAACAAAAACAAAAACCATCACCTACTTAAAACATCTTTCTAAAAACAGCAATTACATGTTTAAAACTACAACAACAAAAGTAGTTTCAGGATATTTAAATTGTTAACTGGGGAGGGTCTCTAAAAGGGATTCCAAATACCTATGTTAACCATAAACCACTTAAGTCATAAGTGTAGGTTAGTCTACTTCATACATTTGTATGAACTACTCAGTACGTTTCTTCATGTGAATTACAGGTAATTTTAAGCAGTTTAATAATCTGTATTTTCCTTTATAACTGTTCCAATTTAAACTTTTACTTGACAAATAAAATTGTATTAATTCAAGATGAAAAGCATGATGATTTGACATAAAATACACTAATTATCACAGTTAAATTAATTAACATATCCAGCACCACTTTTAGTTACTATTGTGTGTGTGTGTGTGTGTGTGTGCATGCACATGTGTTGAGGACAGTTAAAATATGTTCTTTTATCCAATTTCAAGTAAAAACTACAGTATTAATAACTATACTTACCAGGCTTCACATTAGATGCCAAGAATTTATTCAGTTTATAACTGAACATATCACCCCATTCCCCAACCTTCCAGCTCCTGGCAACCACTATTCTACTGTCTACTTCTATGAGTTCAGATTTTTTTAGAAAGAACATGTAAGTGAGATTACATAGTAATTTTGTTTCTATGTCTGGCTTAATTAATTTAGCATGTTCCCAGTTTCACCCATGCTATCACAAGGGACAGGATTTCTTTCCTTATCATGTCTGAATAGTATTCCATTATATGAATCCATTCAATATATTGATGTGTCCATTGCTTTCATGTTTCCATATATTAACCATTGTGAATAAGGCTACAGCAAGCATGAGAGAACAGACATCTCTTTGAGATACTGATTTTAATACATCTGAATATGTGCGCAGAAGTAGGATTACTACAGTTCAACGTTAACTTTTCAGAAACCTCCGTACTTCATTTTGGCTGTACAAGTTTACATTTCCATCGGCTGTGTTCAGTGGTTCCCTTTCTTCATATTATCAGCAACAATTGTTCTTTTTTGTCTTTACAATAATGGCTATCCTAACAGATACAAGGTGATATCTTCTTATGGTTTTGATTTGCATTTTTCTCATGATTAATGATTGTGACAGGCTTTTCATATGCCTATTGACCATTTGTATATCTTCTTTGAAGAAATGTCTATTTCCATCTTTTACCTTTTTAAATTGGGTTGTCTGAAATTTTGTTATTGAGTTGTATAAGGACCTTATATTTAGAATATTAATCTCTTATTCAGTATAAAGATAAAAAATATCTTCTATTGCCTTTGCATTGTATTGATTGCTTTTCTTTGTCTTGCAAATAAAAATATTTGGTTTCATATAGCCCTACTTATTTGTTTTCACTGTGCTTTTGGTATTTTCCAAGATTAATGATGAGGTATAATCTCAATATGTTTTTTTCTTTTCTAGGAGTTTTAGAATTTCAGATCATACTCTTAGCCTTTAATTCATTTTGATGATTTTTGTATATAGTGTAAGACAAAGATCTGCATTAACTTTTTTGCATGTGGATATATAATTTTTGCAATACTTTTTTTGTATAATGAGGAGATTATCCTTTCCCCATTGTGTATTTGTGATGCCTTGTTAGATATTAGTTGGCCATATGTGTATCTGTGTGGATTCTCTTTTCCACAGGATTATGCCTATTGTTATGTCAGTTACAGTGTCTTTTTACTGGAGCTTTGCAACATACTAAACTATTATAAATAACAAACAAATTCAATAGAGTTTCCAGATACAAAAGTACTATATAAAAATCAATTACATTTTTATAAGTTAACAAACTTTCTGAAAAAGATGTTAAGAAAATAATCTTATTGACATTAGTATCAAAAAGAATAAAATATTTAGAAGTAAACATAACCAAAAGGATGAATGGTTTATATACTGAAAACTATAAAACAGTGATTGAAACAAAATGAAGATGTAAATAAATGAAAAGATATCCTGTGTTCATAAATTAAAAGAATTAGTGTTGTTCAAATGTCCTTACTACCCGCAGGGATCGGATTGAGTGCAATCCCCATCAAGATTCCAATGGCATTTTTCACAGATCTTAAAAGTTGCATGTAAGCATAAAAAAACACAAATAGCCTGAACAATTCTGAGAAAGAAGCAGGAAGCTAGAGACATCACGTTCCCTAATGCAAAGTATGTTATAAAGCTACTAAAATAAAAACAATTTCACCTTTATTAAATGCATTTAGGAACTAATGCTTTACAAGGCATTATAGTGCAGAGGTGGATGGTAACCTAGGCAGGCTAAGACTTTGTGTACAGTAGAGCTCCACTACCTTTGTCAAGTCCTCTGTTCATCAGTAAACACATCAGGACAGGTTGGTTAAACTCACTATTCCAGGGTCCCTATATTAAAACAGTCATAGCAGTAAGCATATCCTATTTGGTACTTGAGAAATACTTAGAGTAAGCATATGTAAAATGCACAGCAATTTGTCTGATATATAATAAGCTCAATTTAAAATTTAGCTATTTATTAGTAGTGACTACAAAGAAGGCTAAAATTGGTATACACTTGCTGTATTTTAAGATGAAGATTCTTATGTTCCATTGTCTTTACCTATTTTTCTCTGTCCTTGTTTCTCCTTCCTCAGTCTTTCTTTCTGTCCCCTTGTTTTGTTTTTCCACCTTCTGTATTTCCTTCTTGTTAGTGATGGCCATAACTGTATGAAATTTTGGTTCATATTCAGTCCACTTTGCCTGCCTTCTGTCATAAGCTTGAGCTCCAGAAGTCAGATTATTATATATTTTTGAAACCAGCTTTTCTTGAGAGAGAAAGAGAAAAAAAAAAAGCTAGTCTTTTTTTTTAATGGACTTTTATGTCAGAAAGTTCTACATAATCCCATTTACTAATGCTAATGCTCCACTACATTATAGAGATGTACTCATAATCTGCCACATTCTGACTCTGGGCTCTCAGAGAACTCCCCACAGAGGAGCTCCCAATGCAGGAAAAGTGGGCCCTAAATCACGGGTAGGATAGTAGATGATACCCTTGAAGAAAAACAGGCAGATAACTCTGAAATAAGATCTTACAAGATGCTATTCAATTGGTGTCTTTTTTCCCCCCATTCTTACTCAAACTCATGTTGACCAAACTCCACTTTTAATGAGAGGAGAGGAAAAAAAAAAACTAAAGGGGAGAAAAGATAAATATAGAAAATAAATGTGTGAAGTTTTAAAACAGTGTATTACAAATTATCTCAGGAGAGGACACAGAAGAAAATACCTTATCAACACATAATTCAAGCAAAACACCAAGAAATGTCCATGAATTGTAGCAAAGGTGGTCCTTATAACCAATGAGAGCCAGAGGCTAATTCATTCAGCTCTGCTTCATCAGAAAAATAAGAGTTTTCCAGTGCATTTCTAACTTATAATAACATAGTCAAGTATAGTTATTTTTCATTTGAATAATTTGAAGAAATAAAATTCAAATTTAGTTTCAACATTAAAATTTTGACATGCAATGTCAGTTTATAAAGATATGACCCATTTATTTTTATGTACTTGTTTACCAACAGTTTATTCAAAGCTATTCATCCAAACAGAAACATAACAAATTTTATTGATAGTCTGTCATACACACAATTGCATAGATATATAATGCAGTAGTCACTTTTTCTTAACATATTGAAATTTTAAAGTCATTTAGTCATTATGAAGTATAATCTTTGAAATCTTACTGATTATCATTCTGAGTTATGGAAAGTGTGTACAGGAAGAATGTGCCTTCATTTCACAAAGTACTAAACGTTAACTTACAAATAGCTATTTTTCTAATTCCCTGTTCATTCTTCATAAATTTCTATTAAAAGTTTTTTCCTATTATTATTTTTTGGCATATATGAAACAAACCATTGTAAGCATTTGATATCTTGGGGAAAATTCAACAAAATTGAAACTACATGTAATTCTTTTCTAGTTTGGAAAAACATTAGGAGCTCATTTTTTCACTACGGAGTATATTTGCAGCAAAATACCAATGGTAGCTGCATTAAAAGAAAAAAAATACACACACACACATATACATATGCAAGAAACTTGGCTAAAGGCAAGCAAAGTATGCGTAGAAAATGAATCCAAATGTCCATATTAAAATCGTATTTTTTTTTGAAAAAGCATTTTGCAGCAGGAGCCCTAATGGCATGAATATTCTCCCTTTAAATACCATGAATACAAAAATACCCCTCTATTTAGAACATGAACAGTCCCATCACTGGGAGTGAATTGTGTATGATTATTAGTTTTTCTTAAATCTCTCAATGCTTTACCTAAAATGAAAATGGTTTTCTAAAGGAAAAATATGAGTCACTTTATTTCTCTCAAAGTTATTGAGAAAGTAAAGAATATATTTAGAATCTGTGAAATGCTTTTTAAAATTTGTTATTGGTTTTTCCTTGGTTGGTAGAGCAAAAATTTCAAGAAAGTTAGTCAGCCTTCAGTTTCTTGGAGTAAAAATATTAATATCCAATTCACATAATATTGCTACTATGAGAATAAGACTGTGTGATATGTGAGTGTAGGCTTTATCTAGCATTTTGTTGTGATTTTTAAAAATTATAAATAAAATTTTGAGCATTAAATGATGATTTCTTTGGCTGGGCATATAGCTCAGTTGGTAAAGTGCTTCCCTCACATGCACAAGGCCCTGGGTTCAATTCCCAGCACCACAAAAAAAGAAAAGAAAATCATGATATCTAAATTTTACAGTTGCTACCAACCAGTTCTGAAATTATTACACTTAGAATATTGTTCATTATATGTCACTTTAAGAATTCATAGTCACTAAAATATTAACACAACTCAGTTTTACAGTCTGATTCATAGGCAAAGCTTACATTATTAAGTTTGCTGGATTTTATTAAAACTGATTTATTTCTTAAAATAATTTTGAAATAAATTGTAATGTAGACATAAAATTAAATATAGTTCTTTTAAAAAGACTGCTTTAATTCACTTAATAATCAGGGGAAATTTTCATAAGCTGTTTTATAAGTGAAGATTCATTATTATTAAAATATACACAATATTTTTACTTAATGTTATCTCATCCAGCCAACTTCAAAATTAACCCTAAGTTTTTACTTGACTCTACATAATCAATTACTAGGTTTTCTAATTTTTAACTTGAAAAAGAAAGTTTTTAAAAGATGCATCTTAGAAAAATACTTTCAGTTACTAGTGCATTTTAATCATGGAATATTTTGCATAACCCATTTTATGTACCTTTTTAAAAAGTTCAACTAAATAGTTTGTATAGCAAAATTCAGAGTGCATTATGAATCTTTCAAGGATCACTCTTTTTGGCTTATATTTTAACCATTCATTCTCTGAAATTTTAAGGAAAATATACAAAATTCCCCATTAATCTTTTTATATCTCATGATTCTATCAATAATGTTTGCTTTCAGTCCCCAGTTTGCAAGCATCTCATGACATTCAATTGCCTACAGGTGTATATTCATCCTAGCAGAGCTATTCTATTCTCTCCCACTGAGTAACTAGGGTTAGCATGGCCCAAATACTGATTCTAAAATTGGTCAGAAATGTGCTCCTTTCTTTATAAGACAACTCACTGCACTAGATATCTAGACGACATTACCAAGGAAAAAAATTTGAAACTCAGAAACAAAGCATGAAGATAATTTCTAGTTCATTAAATATTCTTAATAGCATTATTCAGGAGTACTTACCTATTCAGGATAACAAATATGACTTTGATATATCTCAGAACTCCCCAATAAGAATTCACATTTATATCTACAAAAACATATGATAGAAAAGACAACCAAAAGTGTTACAGATTTCGGGCCCTGTAACACAGTTTTTTTAAAAAAAAGTTTATCAATGGTAAATTTATATCAGATTTGTTTTGTTTAACTGTATAATTCTTCAAATTTCTGCTTAAACCAGCTTTATTATCTAGCTGGCTCCTTCATTAATTAATGGTTAAATAAACATCATTGACACATGTTAAATGTATACGTGATGAGAATCATGATTTTGACTCATTTAAAATTAGACAAATAGAATAAAGGTTTTATTTGTCCAAATCGCTGATAATGGTGCTGAGATCCAGTACCAGGAGAAATTCTGAGACAACTCTGTGTGTTAATCCCCTTGAAAAAATAGCACTTTAATAATGATCTTAAAAAACTCTTTATCTCAGCATCCAGAATAATCCCCCTCACAGCAATGTACAATTATTTATTCTATATAAAATTATTAAACATTCTTTATATAAAAAGAATACAAATTTACTACTCTATCCACAAAACACTACATGTAAATATTCTGAGTTCTAACTGACTTTGAAAATTTTCATAATATGATGATGACTACTTCACTTCATTTTACAGAGCTCAAAATTATTTCTATATGTCTTTTCATGTGACTTTGATAATTTAATTCTCAGTAATCTTTATTCTTCTACATCGTAAGTGTATGACTTTCTACCACAGTGAATACTGCAAAAAGAAATTGACAAAATTAGGACACACACTATTAAATGTTTTATTGAACATGCTTACTCAGTGTTTTCAGTGGTATATTTAAAGGTATAATTAAAGAAATTTCAAATAAAGTAGTCAATAAAAACAAACAGGATTTATTCCTTTCTCTCAATGTCTCAGATGTAATGCTTCTGGCAATTGGGGGGGGGGAGATGTTGCTCTTGATACTTTTAGGTTGTTTCGGATTGTCAAGCCTTATCTGACTCATCTTCTATAAATTCGTGTTTTAAATGTCTGTGGTATGCAGCAGCTGTTGTGGTTAACCTACATTTTTTTATAGCTTAATTTTAGACTATGTGAATCTTCAAGTGAAATCCCAGTAAAGTGTTATTTGTGAAACATTATTTTCTAGAATCCTTAGGTGTTTGATTGTGGGAATGTGTCTTGGATGGTTGGGAACTACAGGTTTGGGATATTTTTCAAATTTTATTCTAGATTTTATGCCTAAGAATAACCCATTCCTCTGATTAAATTGAGGTAAGCCATTAAAGTGCACATACTTAACCAAACAGATTACTTTCTATACTATTTTTGAACTTTTTAAAAAAATACATTTCTCTCATATAGGAAAAGAATGTGCTGAAGTATATTTAATGGCACTCTGGAGCAAATACAAATGCATATCCTCAAGTACATTTTCTTTGTTGCAAACTCCCTTTTCCAAATATTGCTTTATTTTATAACAAAATAATCATGATTCGGTGGTATGATTGTTATGAAGGAGCAAAGATATGCCAGTGACACTCATTGTTATCACTCTATGATGTGCTGGAACATTTCTGAGGGTCTAAAATAGTGAATCATTTAAATGTGATAAACCAATGTTTTTATTTTTTTTTAATTTTGTATTTCACAGCTACTTCTCTTCTGCCTACATTTTTACCCACCACATTTAGACTCCTGAAAATTTCTACACTTAAAAGTAAGTTTCAGTAGCACTTTTTTCCTTGGGGATCTGCCATGAGTCTTTTTGTTTGTTCCTTTGCAGGAGTCATGTGGAGTCAGTCAGAATGAACACCTCCCCTACATAATTCTGGGATCATATGATTCAACTCAACCACTTTTATAGTGTTTTATTGTTGTTATTATTATCATTATCATCATGATTTTCATACTGGTGATTCAACCCACAGGTCTCTACCACTGCACTACATTCCTGGCCCTTTTTAATTTTTTTTTTGGTGGTGGGGGGGACAAGATCTCACTAAATTGCTCAGACTAGCCTGAAACTTGCAGTCCTTTTGCCTTGATCTCTGGAGTCACTGGGCTTACAGGTCTGCACCACTGAGCCTGGATCTTATTATTTTTTAAGATAAAGGCAATAACATAAATTGAATGAGAGAAAAAAAAAAGTAGGGAAAAAAACCAAAGCAGAGTTTTCACCTCTTAAAAACTCACACTTAAGTCTTAAAACTTAAGCCAAAACATGGAATTAAAATCAATTCTTAGCAGCACATGGGATATAAGGCTTTGATGCACAAAATCTTTCATCTCCCTGAGTAGTGATTCTCAAACTGCCCTGTCCCCAGCTGTTGACCACCTTTTCAGTTATCTTCTGTGTAAGAAGGCTGATCTGTCTCTGCCATTTAACCTCTTGTCCCACTCCCTGTGTTCCCCACCATCTGCTGAATGCAGCAGTGCAAATGAAAATCTTTTTTTTAAATAAATAAAACATTTTGAAATAAATTCATTACCATAGATTGATCCTTTTTTAAAATTTTTTCAATATGTATTTTCAGAAAGCAGAACTATTTAAAGTGGAACAGCATATGAATTAATGGCTGGATATCTGATACATTTAGAAAAAAATTTTTAGATGTTAAGACTCAAATGTGAAAAACTTACTTCCAAACATTTATACTATTTTATTTAGTGCTTAAATTTTTAAGACCTGTGGAAAATCACTGTTAAAAAGTAAATTATGCCAGGTGTGGTAGTACACACATGTAATTCCAGCACCTCAGGGCTGAGACAGGAGGTGAGTTGAAAGTCAGCCTCAGCAATAAAAATAAAAGGAAAAAAATGTGGGGGGAGGCAGGTGTGGTTCAGTGGTTAAGTGCCCCTGGGTTCAATCCCTTGTACAAAAAAATAATAATTAATTAATTAATTACTTAATTAATAAAAATAAAAAGTAAATTATGTGGCTATTAACATTAATTTTGTTGTCAATAACTTCTGTATAAAAATTTTGCTTATATATACATAGCCACTACATGCATGTCACTTAATATTGCTTGGTGAAATTTTCTCTTTGCATGGAGAGCATGGATAAATTTGTATAATTTTCCTGTATGTATTATTCATTTTAAAAGCAGAAGAGTTAGAGGTAATCTAAAATGATTGAATGTTCACCTGTCACAAAAAAACATTCTCTGAAAATTTAAAACTAATATTTCACATTCAATCTGACTGAGAAGAAATATTTACTAGACAAATTGAAAGAGTCATTTTTTAAATTTTTAAGCTTAAATATTTAATAATGTATTTTTAGCTCCATTTTAGCATTTCTGAAAACAGAAAATATCTCAAAGCACTTTCCCCTATAGAACATTAAGAATAATATTTGTGGGAGACCTGGTGCTTATCTAGTTGTTAAGTTAATATTACCACTCTCGACTACTTAACACAAAGTTTTTGCCAATTTTTACTAGGGTGTCCTGCCACCTAAGCATTTTTTTCCCTTTGTTCCAATACAATTGCTTCTTCTGGTAGTTTTTTGATGGTTACATACCTATTCTTTCATCCAAAGTTCAGACTTCTAATGTATTGTAACTACAGGTGATTAGTTGTAAGTGTCAAAAAAGTTAGTTAGAAATAAATCTTTGCTTTCTGGGCCTTCAAATATTGTAGTTACTTAGTTTGGCTATGTGATCATCATCTCTCTGACTGCCCTGGCTATGACTATTTTAGAGATTCTTATTGCCATAACTCTTGTTGAATTAAAAACAAACAAACCAAAACTACTGTATGCAAACAAAGCATATTTTTGTAGACTGCTTCAGCTTTCTTTTTACTGTAACAAAATACTAAGTTAATCACTTTTAAAAGAGGAATGGTTTATTTTGGCTCATAATTTCAGAGGTTTCCAATAATGTTCAGTTGGCCTGTTGCTTGTGAGCCTATGGTGAGGCAGGGTATCACCAAGAGAGCACATGGAAGACCAAAGTTTCTTATGGTGGTGGGGAAGCAAAGATTGAAAAAGAAGGGGGCCAGAGTATCAATATTTGCTTCAAGAGCACATCCCCAATGAGTTAATTTCTTCCAACTAAGTCCCATCTCCAAAAGGTTCTACTACATCCCAGTAGTTCCCACCTGTTTACTAAGATTTTATTGCATGGAACTTTTAGGATGATCAATATCCAAGCTCTATTTTTGTATTCTTAAAATTACTTAAAAATATTTTTACTGGGTAAAATCTATGACTGTGGTCATCTGATTTAGGAATCTAATCTGTCCTGTAATCTCATATCCATATATACATACACATACCTATGTAATCTATTCTTATATCATATAAGTGTGTGTGTGTGTGTATGATATATTTAGAAGGATTTGTGGAAACTCTTAAAAGTGATGATCTCTAGGGTATTTGACCAATGATGACAATTGTGAGGGGGAAATTTCCTTTTGCTTTTACTTTTATGTGTTTACATGAGCTTAAATTGAATTAGCAGAAATAATAACAGCAGCAGAAGTAAAAAATATATACTGAAGCAAATTTTAAACAGAATATAATTAAGTTTGCATTTAAAAAATGTTTGACATAGAGAAGCATGGAATAGAAAGCTGAAGACATGGTGATAGAGATACTTCTTTATTATTATTATTATTATTATTATTATTATTATTTACTATACCTCTTTCTGAGATAATACGAGTCTATGGCAATTGTTTGTCTTGCTCTGATTTTATTATTCTAATCTTAATTCACATTTTCTACTTTAAAACTCATGAGTTAATCTTGGTCTGTTTTGTTTTCAATTGCCTATAATGTCATCAACTATTATTGATTATAAATGATTTGGGATATGCCTGAGGTGAGGTGAATTTCCAGGAGTTCTTTATATGTCTGAAATCACTGATTAAGGAAGATGTATTTGTAGGAAGTAAGACATCTCTGAATCTTATAAAATTATTAGATCTTTTAATACAGGAAAGTTTCTTGACTCCTTACTTAAAAGAAACTGACTTTCAATAATACCATAGCAAGAAAAAGTGACTCCATGTTCAGGCTGTGTTTTTATCCATGTAATGTTAAACTCAATAGATTATGGACCTCTTTTAAGAAGTCTTTTAGCATTTAATAAAGATAAATATATAAAATATGAGAGGGTTTTAAACATTCACAGATATATTTCAAAATGGATTTGTTGGTTAACGGAGTTTGCAAAACAGATGTTGCCTGATCTCCTGAAATGTAAATTTGTGCATCTGCATCAGTGACCATTAAATTGACTTAACACTAGTCTCTGGCTCAAGATGGTCCTGAGTTTTCACAATCGCACAAATACAACTTTTGACTCTTCATAATGGAAATGATGGAATTTTTAATAGTATATGGAAAAGATGATTTTGATAGTTAATGATAAGCCTCATCCAGGAAAAATTTCAAGTGTTTATTTGTTCAGATTAGAATTTGCACTGAAATTCAGTTGAGTCAAAATGAGAAAAAAACACATGAAATTATCTCAAAATAAAATTTTTTTCTTTGGGAAATACCAAGTGAACTCAAATGTGTTGATGTCATAACTGATAGAATGTTACCCTATTAGAGTGATTCATGATGACTACAGAAACTCCGATAGCTTTTAAGTAAGATTTGGGGATTCATACTTAGTGTCTTTTCTAATTTGGGGGAATTTCAGTATAGAAAATTAATATAGTAAACAAAGAGTCAAATTTTCTATGTGGGTTTTATTTTGCATCTCAAGTTCTCATGTATTCAGAAATTTGGGAGTAACAAATACATGTAGGGTGGGGAAATTTTTGTATTTCAATAAAGAGTACATTTTTAAAAAGTTAATGATTACTTCATTCGAAATGATAATGAATCAAATGATATCATGAGTGGCAATTTCCTATTGTCTGCTGGAAAGAGATCTCAATTAAACACAAATAATAAAGAACTATGCTAAGATATTTTTTCTAAAAAAAATATAACATTTTGGTTATTAAGGCAATTATACACAATTTAAAATACAAGTGTCACTTTTCCTCTTTGAGACACAGGTACTCTGGGAGGCACAAGTTTTTGTGTAGACATGGCTAAATCCAAGAACCACACCGCACACCACCAATCCCAAATATATAAGAGAAACAGTTATCAAAGATCCTCATCACAAAGATATCACCTATGGGAGTAGACCGCAACTTCCTGAGGAACATGTACTTTACCAAAAAGCACAAAAAGTAGGGCTTCAAGAGGCAGACCAGAGACACTAAGACTATGAGTTCATATGTCCAAGTTATCAACGCTGTGGTGAAATTCAAGGAAGTGAAGCCCGGGAACCCAAACCGTGTTAGCCATAAACCTGATCTACTTGCCTACATTACTCACCCTAAGTTCAGCACAGGAGCGCCTGACTGCATTGCTAAGAATCTCCAGCTTTAAAGTCCAAGGTCACTGCTCAAACTAAAGCCCAGGCCTTGACTGCAGTTCCAGCTCCAGCTTCAGTCCTGGGTCAAGCTCAGGTTTTCAAAGGTCCCTGGGCTCCCATGAAAGCACTTCTTATGTCTCTGTCAAAGTGAGGACAGAAGATTTGACCTGTCTCCTGTGCTGCTTTCTGCCTGAGGCTGGTGTTCTCCTATGCTGTTTGTACAAATACATCTGAGGCAGGAAACGAACAAATAAAAAGGCAACGCCTTTTGCTGCCCCAAATAAGTAAATCATTAAAATATCTATGAATTTGACAAAATTGACATAAGAAAGCAATTTTTATTAATATGACATTTATACTGTAGTAGAGGAGCATTATATCAAAGTAGAGGAATGTTTTGCAATGTCTAGATATAGTGTTTGAAAAAAAGAACGACAGAATCTTAGATATGAGATTGGAAATTAAATTATTGCTAAAATAATTTTCCAGATGCTGGTGGAGATTAAGTGTCTATCATGCTAACCGAAGTACACACTGGGCACAAATGACAAATCCAATAGCTTCTGTGAGATGTAAGTCTTACTTTTGAAAATATATGTCATGATTCTTTACTGGACAATGTTATTTTCTTCTTTATGACAGATGAAAAAGATGAAAACAACCAAACAAAATATTGCAGGAAACTAAACAAATAAAATTTCTGATTTAACTTCTTAGCCTTTTAAGATTCAATGGACTCTTTTAATCTTTGTAATCAACATCAAATTGCAGAAACTAAATAATACAATAACTTAATAATTTGCATCTTTGCCTCAGGTCGCTTTCTACAAAATCCATATGTAATATGGTTTTCCATATAATTATTCTGACATGATATTTGGAATTTATTAATCCTATAGTTAAATGCTTTAATAAATACTTATTGCTGGTAGGATAAAACCAAGCCTCCAGCTTGATTACTTTTTCTTTATGAATCAACCAATCTCTGCTTACTATGCGTTCGTTCATCTCTGCCTATTCATGCATTACAACCAAAAGTTCATCTTAGTTTCCCACCCCTTAGAAAGACTTGTCTTTCCCATTTTGAGGTCCTACTTATCATTCAGGGTTTTTCTTTTCAATGTACCTCAGCTCCTCTTGTCAAAATATAGCATATATTTTTATTTTTTATTTGTTTGTTTTTCTGGTACAGAACTTCACATTTTTGAGAGTTTTGCAGCTGTCTCTCTCACCATATTATTTGAAAACTTATCAAGTCCAAAGACTGTGACTTCTTTCATCATGTCAATATGATTAGTTGGTATAATGATTAGCTTTAATAGGTGTTTAAATAATGTTAAATGAATTAATTTATCTGAAAGTAAAACATGTTTAAACTTTCTCACAAAAGTCTCATAGGAGTCATTTCCCACAAAGCTTACATAAAACTTGAAAAAAGTTTGTTTAATTATTCAGATTGGTTGTGATTAAAAAAAAAAAAGGACTTCTTTTTATTGCATGCTGTTTTGTGAAACTTTCTCTTAAAGTCCCCAGGAAAAACAACAAAAATGAAAACACATTTATCCCTCTGCTTCACAGCTGTTTACCTTTATTGCTACTTTATATTTGGAAACATACATATATATGTGTGTGTGTATATATATTGTTCACAATAATGAAAGGAATACATGAGCACAGCAACACAATTTAAATAAGTACAAAATAATATAAAATAATAAAGATGTAGTTTTTCCTCTCTTCAAACTTTTTTCATACTACCTGGAGGTGATGAAGAAAAATATATACATTTCCATTTGTTTTTATTTGCAGTTATTCATATGATGTTAAATATTAAACTTATGTATCTCTTTGTTGATTTACTAAATTCAATCTCGTAAACATACTTTTTGAGATGGAAAAGAAAAAATTTCAATACTAAAACATTTATAGCTTATTCTTACTATTATATTAGCTATTTTTTGCAATTTATATTATTTTATATATGTAGAATATTTATGAATGCCATTAAAACTTTACATCACTGTTAAAATAATTAATGCATTGGCTTTATAGAGAAGATATGTAATTCTCAATAGTTAAACTTGAATTATCTAAACGAAATTGTGCACCCGGGTCTAATGTATACTCTATTTTCAGAGCTAGCACATTGCTTAAAATTTTATCATATTTTTTCTTAAATTATATTAAACTCTTGCATAATATTGGTGGGAATATAAAATGTACAGCTTCTAAAGAACACAGAAAGGAGAAGATTCTTCAAAAATTAAAAAAATGAAACCAACAGGGATGGAGGTATAGTTCAGTGTTAGCCACCTTATCTGGCATGCATGAGGCCCATGCATAAGTTTTATGCCCAATGTCACAAAAATGAAAAAAAAAAAAACTGAATTCAACATCTGAGTTATTTCCAAAAGAATTGAAATCAGGATCTCAAAGCAATATCTGGGTTTCCATGTTTATTTGCTTATTGTAACATTGTGTACAATAATCAAAATATAGAAATAACCAATGGCTAAATGGATAAATTTATTTTCATTACCAATTTACATATTTATATAAATAAAATATTATATGCATATAATATTATTTG
This sequence comes from Marmota monax, assembly GCF_021218885.2. Classification (NCBI taxonomy): domain Eukaryota; kingdom Metazoa; phylum Chordata; class Mammalia; order Rodentia; family Sciuridae; genus Marmota; species Marmota monax. The sequence continues at coordinate 574,589 of NW_026694470.1, read as the reverse complement.
ATCTTAAAAAAGAAAGAAGACATTATGCTAAGTAAAATAAGTTTGTTGATGAAGAAAAAAATTGTACATAATTCCACTTATTTAAAAGCATCTAAGATAGCAACAATTAAAAGAATAGAAAATAGAATGGTAGTTGTTCAAAAGAGAAAAGGGGAAATTGTTCAACATTACACAGTTGCAGTAATATATGATGAATAATTTCTGGAGATCTTCTGTACACCTAGTTCCTATAGTTAACAATACAGTATTGTACATTTAAAATTTTAGGAGGGTAGATATTATGTTCAGTTTTCTTACCACATACATACAGAAAGCAAAAAACACACAGGAAACTTCTGTGGGTAATAGATGTATTTGTTGTATTGATTGTGGCTATACGCATAAATCCAAACTCATTGAGTTGTATACATTATATATATATATATATATATACATATATATATATATATATATAGTTATTTGTATATCAGTAATACCCAATCAACTAAACAAAATAGTAAAAGTAAGTTAATAAAAAAAGCTACTCAATACTAGCCAAGATGAAATAATTCTACTTCAAGTATTTGTTGCAATGATTTCAATTAAAATTTGTTAAAAGATTTCAAAAATGAACTCCAAAAGGACTCTGTAAATACCAACGAGAGTAATGAGTGAACAAAGTCAAAACTTGAACTACTCATACACTGATGTTGAGATATTTTTCCCCTAGCATTTTTCCCTAAGACTAGAATCAAGAATATATAGAATTGAGGAAATATATATATATATATATATATATATATATATATATATATATATAAAACATTACAATCTCTAAGAATGTTTTCTTTTTTTATTTTTTCCTGGCCAGAACACAGGGAAATGAGCATCTGTAAGCTGAAGAGTAAAGAGTCCTCATTGTTTCAGGGTTGTCTTTTCTTCTCATAGTCTTGCCCCAATTACATAAAAATTGAAAATCCTTGCTACCATGGAAAGGAGGAAACCTAAATTCTAAATAACCCTATCTCAGTAAATAGGGAGAAGAATATTAAAATTAAAAAGAAAAGAAGTACCAATTGTATGAAGACAAAGCTTGTATTGTCTCCTTTTCTTTTCTTTGACTGCACTTGCCTAAGTACCAGTCATTACACAATTGAATGTGAAGATACAATCACCAAAGAAGCCAAAAGTACCTGGAAAAAAAGTCTATGGGAATAGAGAGGAAGTACAGAAAAAAATCAATCTAATATATATGTGTATGAGTTAACAACCTTTCCAAGATATGAATGCACAATATATATCCAAAGATCTTATTAATGGCTTTAATAATTGAATTATAGTATAAACCACTGCCAAAATTCAAGAAGGATCCTGAAGTGCACATTGGAGAGAAGCAATGATCATAACACAGGATACAAAACTAAGCTGACATTGTAATATATCCCCCCACAGTAGACAGGATAGAATTTATAGCAGGAAATTCATTAGATTGATTGCTTGTTGAAAAAAGGGAAAAAAAAATAACATTCATAGAGAATTTTTACAGAACCAGTGTTTCAAAACAAAATATTCAAATTATACAGTATACAACCCGAAATTACTTGGCATATTCATCTGACCAAATAAAAAGAGAACCGGAAGTCAATAGTTGCCAACACAAAGATGACCCTTGATAAAATTATTTTTTTTAAATGTCAAATAGTTTCTATTAACATCCTCTAGGAGATAAAAATTAACACTTTAGATATAAAAAAAGAAGTTACCATAGAAAAATAGGACTAAATATCAGAGAAATAAAATATATTATTTTCTCCACTGAAGTAATTTAAAATATGCATGGGAATATCTTAAAATTGTGTTATAATATGTATAATATATATGACAACTAAAACCTGAAGTGGAATATTAAGAACATATATTGGTAAAATATTTAATTTAAATACTATGAAAAGTTAAAACAATCACTAACAAATAAAAAGAAACCTAATTGTGCCATAAATATATGTGAATATATCACAGGGAATCAAACCTTTATGTAAATCTATAAAAACACCAATTAAAGAAAAGCAATAAATAGAAGGAAGACCAGTAGGTTAAAGGAGGGGAGCAGAAGAAGGGAGAATGGGAAGGAAAGAGGAAGTACTGGGGACTAAAATGGAGTAAATTATATGCCAAGCAGGTATGAATATGTCAAAACAAACCCCACCATTATGTATAACTATAATACACTAATAGATCATTTTAAAAATTGAGCAGAATGTTTGAACAAGCACATAGAAATAAGCTCAGCCTTATTAGCCATTAGGGAAATGTAGATTAATGAGATACCACTACACATTTATTAAAATGTCCTAAATTCAATAGATTATCTGGCAAATTGAAAGACAATCTACAAAATTCCTGACCATTAGTCTTCAAAATGTCTGATTAAACCAGGAGTTGGTGAAATTACTGGAACAGTCATACAGTACTGTGGAAATATACAACAGTACAATATTCTTGAAAAACTATGGGGCAATTTCTACAGAATTCAAACAAATCCTGTACCTACTACGTGACACATCTATTCTACTATGTGTTTACTTCTGACAAGTGAAAGCATATATTTATACAAATCATTTATGTGAATGTTCATAGAAGGTATATACATAATACATCCAAATTTAAATGACCATATTTTTCATCCATAGGCAAATGGATACACAAGTTTTGGGAAGACTGTGCAATGAAATACTACTCAACAATAAAAAAAAAATAGAGTGAACAACTAAAATGTACAACAACATAAAGGAAAGTAAATAATGCTGAAATAAAAAAAAAAGTTATACATGTGTGGTCAGTGCCTTAGGGAATGGAGATACAGAGAGAGATTGTCTATGGATAAGTTTATTATTTTGATTTGTATGGATTTGTAAATCTATATACTTTGAAAATAATGTAGTTCATTTTATGTTGATTTAACCAAATCATGGTGTTAAAAATTAAAATTAAAAAAGATGTAATCAGCTGGATATGTTGGTGCATGCCTGTAATCCCAGTAGCTCAGGAGGCTTAAAGAAGAGAATCATGAGTTCAAAGCCAACCACTACAATGGGCAAGGTGATAAGCAACTCAGTGAGATCGTGTATCTAAATTCAAATACACAATAGGGCTGGGGATGTGGCTCAGTGGTTGACTGCCCCTGAGTTAAATCCCTGATTACAAAAAAAAAAAAAAAAATCATATAATCATATACTTTAAACACAGTTTTCTCAAAAAGTAGGAAAGAGCACCATAGTCTCAATTCATTTTATAAGACCATAGTTATCCTGGTATCAAAACCAAAGACATTGCTAGATAATGTAAACTATAGACCAATATTCTTCATTAACATGTATACAAAAGTCCTCAATGAAATATGTATTAATAAAATCTAGTGACACATAAATAGACAAATATATCATGACCAAGTGTTTATGCCAAGAATACAAGACTAGGTTATCATTCAAAAATCAATCAATTAATTTATGAAATTAAATTCTAAATAAGAAAAACCTACATGATTATCTTAATCCAGAAAAATCATTTGACCAAATCTGGCACCTGTTTGTGGTTAAAAACCCTTAGTCTCTTAGCAACATAGGCATAAAATAAAAATTTAATTTGATACAGGCCTTTTACACATGTCTTACAACTGGTGTCTCTCTTAATCATTGAAGACTGACTTGTTTTTCTTTTCAATTGGGAGTGAAGTATGAATATCTACCTTCATTCCTTATATGCAGTAACAATACTAGCATGTGATATAGAACATGTAAAATGATGAATGATTCTGATTTAAAAATATCAAAGAGACCTGTTCATTGGAAGACCCTAACCAAAACTGGTGTCTCTCAGGTATAGAAGAAAGTGAGTTTTATAAGAAAAAAAGATATAAGAATCAACATCCTGATTTCAAGAAATCAATAAATGGGATGGTATCAAAGTAAAAATCCTCTTCATAGAAAGGAAAGAATCAAGAATGTGATTAATAGGAGAAAATCTTTGCCATGTGCACCTCAGATAGAGCATTAATCTCCAGGATATATAAATAACTCAAAAAACTGAACTCCAAAAAAACAAATAACCCAATCAATAAATGGGCAAAGCAACTGAACAGGCACTTCACAGAAGAAGAAATACAAGTGATCAACAAATAAATGAAAAATATTCAATATCACTAACCATTAGAGAAATGCAAATTAAAAGTACACATTGAGATTTCATCTCACTTTAGTCAAAGTGGCAATCATCAAGAATACAAGTAGCAATAAATGTTAGTGAGGATGTGGGTAAAAAGGTACATTCATACATTGCTGTGGGGGGGCAGTCTGCGAATTCATACAATCACTATAGAAAACAGTGTGGAGATTCCTCAGAAAACTAGGAATGGAACCACGAATTGACCCAGTTATCTTACTCCTCAGTATATACCCAGAGGACTTAAAATTAGTATACTGGGGGTTGGGGTTGTGGCTCAGCAGTAGAGCACTCGCCTAGCACATTCGAGGCCCTGGGTTCGATCCTCAGCACCACATAAAAATAAATAAATAAAGATATTGTATTCAACTAAAAAAAGAAAATATTTTTTAAAAGAATTTTTAAAAGTTAATATACTGTAATGACATGGCCAAATCAATGTTTATACCAGCTAGGTTCCCTTCAACAGATGAATGGATAAAGAAAACATGGTAAATATAGACAATGGAATATTACTTAATAATAAAGAAGAGTGAAATTATGGCATTTGCTAGTAAATGGATGGAACTAGAAACTATCATATGAGAGAAGGAAATTCCAAAAAACCAAATACCTAATGTATTCTCTGATATGTGGATGCTGACTCACAATAGAAAAGGTTGAGGGCGGGGGGGGGAGGGGGAGGACATGGAGATTCACCAGATTGGACAGGAGCTTATGAGAGATAGAAAGGAGAATGGGAATTTGAAAGATAATAGAATGAATCTGACATAACTTTCCTATGTTCATATATGAATACACAACTAATGTAACTTCACATGATGTACAACCACAGGAATGGGAAGTTTTACTCTATGTATGTATGATATGTCAAAATATATACTATTGTAATGTATAAGTTTAAAAAATAAAAGTTTTGCATAAATACAAGCTTTTAAAACAATCCTAATTTCATGTATCAAGGTTTAGCCAAGAATAGTGTAAATTTCTGTGATTATCTGTATACAAATCATATATACTTATATGATTTTTTTAAATGACCAAATTTTGTTATATGCATGTCCCAATGAAGCTTATTCTTCTCTAATTGTGTATAATTAATATCCATCAATAAATTTTAAAGTGTTATTTCTCTCTCTCCCCATTGAACTAGTGCATAGTCTCTACTTTTTAGTGTTAGCTTCAAAGCAAAATTAGATGAAAAATACAGAGTTCCCATAAATTTACATAAAAATGTATAACCTCCATGATTATCAATATCCCATACCAGTCCACCATTTGTTATAATTAGTAACAGCATAATCACCCCAAGTCTATGATTTGCAATAGAGTTTACTCTTGGTGTTGTACTTTCTATGAGTATTAGTACAGGTATGCATTTTCCCAGTATTAAGCAGCATATTTCCACTGTCCTAAAAATTCTCTCTGCTCCACTGCTTTACCACTCCACCCCTTACCTGGTAACGAATATTTTAATATATCTAAAATTTTACCTTTTAGGAATGTCCTATAGTTGAAATCATGAAAAATGCTACCTTTTCTTATTAGCTTTTTCTCACTTAAAAATAAAGATTTCCATATTATTTCATGACTTGATAGCTTATGTTTAGAAATGAATACTATTTTATTTTCTGGATGTACAACAGTTTATTTATTTATAACCTATGAAGGGCATCTTGGTTGCTTTCAAGTCTTTGTAATTTTACAGGAAGCTTCTATAAACATGTATGTGCAAGTGTTTGTGGGGACATCAGTTACTGATTTATTGACTGAATACCAAGAAAGAAAATTCTGGATCTAATGGTAAGAGTATGTTTAGTTTTATAACAAACTGTCAAGCTGTCTTCCAGAATGAATATGATACCTTACATTTTCATGAACACTGAATGAGAGTCTCTGTGGCTTTACCCTCTTTCTTTATCAGCATTTGATATTGTCAGTGTTTGGGAATTTGGCCATTATAATAGGTATGTAATAATATTTTTCTGGTGTTTTGTTTTGCAATTTTTGAATGATCTATGATTCTGAGCATCTTTGTGTTTGCTTATTTGCCAGTTAGCATCTCTTCTTTAGTTAGATTTATATTCAGATATTTTGCCCATTGTTTAATCACATTGTTTTCTTATCATTGGGTTTTAAGAGCTCTTGGTATATTTTGATAAACATCTTATATCATGTTTTGCAAGTATTTTTATTTAATTTGTGACTGATTTTTATTTTAAATCTCTTGTTAGTAATTCACCAGAATAAATTTTTTTTTAATTTTAATGAATCCAAGTGATTACATTTCCATTTCATGTTAGATGTTGTATCTAAAAGTTATGAACCCCAACATAATTTGGTTTTCCTGTTATCTTGTAGGAATTTTACAGTCTTTGCATTTTATAATTAGATCTATGATCCATTATGAGCTTACTTTAGTGAAGGATGTAAGGTCAATCTCTAGATTGTTTTTTCTTTCATTGAATGTAGAAGGTTAGTTCTTCTACTACTATTTCTCAAACTGATGTGCTTTTATCAAAGATTGGTTGATTATATTTGTGTAACTCTATTTCTGAGGTCTTTCTTTATTTTGATCTCCTGGCCTCTTTTTCTATTCATTTATCAATACTACTCTGCCTTTATTGTAGTGCTTTACAATAAGTTTTGAAGACAGCGGATATTGTTCTCCATTTTGTTCCTTTCTTTCAATACTGTGTTTTCTATTCTAGGCTTTTTATTACTGCATATACATATCTGAATCAGTTTGTCAATATCAACAAAATAACTTTCTAGGATTTTATTTGAGATTTCCCCGAATCTGTAGATAATTTTAAGAAGAACTGATATTTTGACAATATTGTTTCATCTTATCAATGAACTTGGTATATCCCTCAATTTATTTTTGGATTGTTCTCATTAGATTTGGGAAGAGTTTCTCACATAGATCATATATTTATTTTGTTAAATTTATATCTAAACATTTCATTTAGGGGATACTAAAGTAAATGGTAATATGCCTTAATTTAAATTCAAGTTCTAATTATTAATTGGTGGTATATAAATATGTGTGTGTATATGTGTATATATATATATATATATATATATATACATATATGTATATACATTATATATGATAGTTTTTATATACATACCTATGTATTTAAATGATAACAATAATAACTAACATTTATTGAGTATTTTACAATATTTTAGACACTGCTTTGAAATTTGTATATAATTCATCTCAGTTTACATTTCTCCAAACTGGAGGAGCTATGCACCATTGATTTTCTATTTTACAGATGAGAAGATTTTAAAATGGAAAATGGAAATGGGAAAGCCAAAATAACTTGCTCTAATTCCCTCTGCTAGTAAGTGATGGAGACAGGATTTGAATCTAAGAGCCCTGGTTCCTATCTCTTATGGTCTACCACATTTAAAAGGCACATTAGGCCTATAAATGCAATTCTAGGATTATTAAACTACACAGCATATTAGGACTGCACTGCTGTTGAGGGAGGAATATAAAATCAGAAACATGCAAACAAATCTAAGATAAGAGTTATCCTTAGAAAGTTATCTGTCAACATTAAATTCTGACTTAAAATGTCTAAATTATATGTCAAACAGGTCCAGGATTTAGAATGGAAATTTTGATATGAAAATTAGAGCAAGGATGGAAAAACTAATCATAAATTTGCTGTGTTGTCAGACATTAGACCTCTTTAGTATTTGATGTATCTGTTAGTTGTTTATAAAGAAAAAAATTTTTCTCATTAAATATATAATTGTGTGAGTTTCTTTCAAAATATGACAACAAAGGAAAAAATGTTTCACTGGCTGTATGTAAAACTGAAACTTTAAAGTTGCTACTTCCAAGTAAGCTTAAAATGGTCAATTGACATCAGAGCTGTACCTAAGAGATCTGCGTGTAATTCACAATGTCAGTGGATTGCTGAAGAAGATTTTAAACTAAATAGTCTCTGTTTTGCTGACTGTGTAATTCCTGTTCACTTAATAAATCTTCTATGTGCTCTTCTGGCTTGGGTAAGCTTTTCAAAAATTGGATTAGTTAAGGGGATTAGCTAATTATCTGATAACTATGGTTTTGATATATATTTGTTCATGGTTGTCACTCTTGGTGAATCAGCAGGAAAAAATATGCCTTTTTTACACAATCATAAAAGAACCTATATTTCAATGGTCAGAGGGAATTAAATGGAATAATGATGCACTGGCAGACTGATGAAAATGTACTATACACATTAACATATACACTAGCAGATAGAGACAATTTAAATATGATTTACAACATTGTAAATGAAAAATAGCTTAACATACAGATGGAAAACAAGTACACGAAAAGAGGTTCCATATCACGAGTCATTAGGAAATACAGTTTAAGTTCACAATTAATATCACTGCATACCTGTAAAGAAAATAAAATAGAAACAATGATTTTACCAAAGGCTGGAAATAATACAAAGAAATTGAATCTGTTATTGGTGAGAGATCATCTTATTGTTCAGCTCCTAGGAAAAGTAATTTGACATTTTTTAAATAACTAAATATGTGCTAACCATATGATCCAACATTTATGACCCTGGAAAAATACCCAGAGAAGTAAAAAGCTATGCCTACACAAAACCTACACAGGATGTTCATATCAGCTTTATCGTAACAGTCAAAACAACTAAAATGTCCTTCAAGAGATTAATGCATAAAGAAAATGTATCATATTGTCTGCAATGAAATAAAATATATACTATTGATGCATGCAACATCTTGAATGAACCTCAAAGCATTATATTAAATTAATGCAATCCAATCTCAAAAAATTATGTATTGGTGATTACATTTATATAATGTTATTTAAGTGATGAAGCTATAGAGATGAAAATTTCATCAGGTATTGCCAGGAATTAGAGATGGTGCTGAGGAAAGAATGAGAGAGATTCTAAAGAGGTAATACAAGAACATCTTCTCTTTCTTAATTGTGATGGTGATTATGCTATTTCATATGTGGGACAAGATGGTGTAGGAAAAAATATATATGTATTTCCATATGAATATTTCATGTAGTACCATAATATGTGATATGCAAACATTGGGAACAACTTTAACGTTCATGGGGGAATGCTAAATGATAAATAGTTTAACAGCTTCTTAAAAACCTAAATAATTAGATAATATAAATCAAGACTGTCTTATGTTTCTAGGGCTACTGTAACAAATCACAAAATATTAGTTGACTTGTTAAGGAAGTCAGTGCCTGTTTCAATATGTTGGGGTGTTGACACTATATTTTCTTATAGCACTTGAAAGATTCTGCTCTAATTTCTAAGTCTTTGAGCCTCTTTGAGTTGACTTTTGTGCTAGATTAAGCATAAGGATCATTTCATTCTTACAGACATATAGATATCCAGTTTTCTAGCACTATTTTTTAAAAAAGCTATCTTTTCTTTAATGTATGTTTTTGGTACCTTTGTTCTGTGTCAGATGACAGTATCTACATTAATTTGTCTCTATTTTTTATTCTATTCCATTGTTTTATATGTATGTTTAGATGTCAATATCATGCTGTGTTGTTATTATGATTTATCAGTAGTATAATTTAAGATCAAGTGTTGTAAGTCTCTGACATTGTTCTTCTTGCTTTGTATTGTTTTGAATATTCTGTGTTTTTTTTTTATTTTTCCATAAGAATTATAGGTTTTTTGTTTTTTGTTTTTGTTTATTTGTTTGTTTGTTTGTTTTGGCATTGGGGAATGAACTCAGGGGCACTCAACCACTGAACCACATCCCCAGCCCTATTTTGTATTTTATTCAGAGACAGAGTCTCACTGAGTTGCTTAGTGCCTCAACTTTGTTGAGGTTGGCTTTGAACTCGTTATCCTCTTGCCTTAGCCTTCTAAGCCACTGGGATTACAGATGTATGCCACCACACTTGATTGTAGGATTGTTTTTATATCCACTTTTATAAAAAATGTAATGGGTATTTTGATGGGAATTGCATTGAATCTCTATGTTGCTTTTTGTAGTATGGCCATTTTGACAATATTAATTCTGCCTATCCAAGAACCTGGGACAGTTCCATCTACAATTTCTGCAATTTCTTTCTTTAGTGTGTGTAGTTTTCATTGTAGAGGTTATTCATATCCTTAGTTAGATTTATTCCCAATTTTTATTTTTTTGTTTTGTTTTGCTTTGGGAGCTACTATGAATGGAGTAGTTTTCCTAATTTCTTTCTCAGCAGTTTCATTATTCGAATGTATTAAAGACATTGATTTCTGTAAGTTGATCTTGTATCCTGCTATATTGCCAAATTTGTGTATCAGTTCTAGAAGTCTCTGCTAAAGTTTTTTAGGAATGTACATATAGGATCATGTCAGCAAAGAGAGACAGATGATTTCTTCATTTCCTATTTGTGTCCCTTTAATTTCCTTCTTTTGCCTTACTGCTCTGGCTGCTGTTTCAAGAACTGCATTGAATGGGAGTGGTGAGATGGGCCATCTTTGTCACATTCTTGATTTTAGAGGAAATGCTTTCAGTTTTTCTTCATTTTGTGTGATGTTAGTTTAGGGTTAATGAGACTCCCAAATCTCAAGAAATAAAAACAAGAATTAATATCTAGGACAGCATCAAATTATAAAGCTTCTCTACAGCAAAGATAACAAGAGCTTAAGGAGAAAACTTTTGCCAGCTAATCTTCCAACAAGGAATTAATATCTAGGAAATATAAAGAACTAAAAATATAAAAACAAAAATAAAAGAAAATAAAAAGAAACAAATAACTAAATCAATACATCCACAAAGAACCAGCATTTCTATGAGGAAGAAATACTAATGGCCAACAACTATTTGAAAAAAATGTTTAATATTCCTAACAATTATGAAAATTCAAATCAAATCTATATTAAAATTTCATCTCAGCCCAGTTAGAATGGAAAAATAAGTATAATCACTTTGGAAAGCACTATGAATATTTCTTACAAGACTAGAAATGGAACAATCATGTGATCCAAGCCATCCCACATCCATTTCTTGGATTTTATTCCAAAGAGCATTAGCATACTATGGTGATACAGGTACATCATTGTTTATAACAGCACAATTCACAATTGCCAAGTTTGTGTACCAGCCCACGTACCCAAGAACAGATAAATAGAAAAAGAAAACATGGTATATATACACAATGGAGTTTTAATTAGCCATAAAAAGAATGAAATTATGGCATTTGCTGGAAAATGGATGAAACTGGAGAAAATCAGTTAAATAATCCAGACTTAGAAAGTCAAGGATTTAATGTTTTCTTTCATATGCAGAAGTTAGACAAAAATAATAAGAAAAAAAGGAGCGGAGGATTACATGAAAATTGAAGGGAGAATAGTGGAGCAAAGGAAAAGGATTGAGGGAGTGTGAGCAGGGACCAAAAAAGACAGGAATGGTGGAATAAACTTAACCAAATTATACTGTGTCCACATAGGAGATAGCACAGTAAATTCCATCTCTATGGAATCACCAATTTAAAATCAATTTAAAAACAATCAATCACCAATTTAAAAACAATCTATAAGTAAACAAATTCACCAATTTAAAAACAATCTATAAATAAATAAAAGGAAGACAAATAGAGTAGAAGAAGGGGAATGGGGGAGGGAGGATGGGAGGTAAAGTAGAAGCACTTGAAATTCAAATGAAGTCAAATACATTACACACATGTATGAATATGTCAAAATGAACCCCGCTGTTATGTATCACTACAACATACTAATAAAAACACTTTAAAATATAGGTGATTTTAAATCACCTATAAACAAACTCTGGATAGGGCAGAGGGATGGGAGGGGATGGGAGGGGGCAGCGGGTAAGCAAGGATGGTGGAATGTGATGGACATCATTATCCAAAGTACATGTATGAAGACATAAATTGATGTGAACATACTTTATATACAAACAGAGATATGAAAAATTGTGTTCTATATGTTAATAAGAATTGTAATGCATTCCGCTGCCATGTATTTAAAAAATAAAATCAATTAAAAAAAATAGGTGATGTAGAAACAAGTTTCTTCCCTTTTATTTCTGTAGGTTAAAAGTTCATCTCTGAAGGATGTAGAAGAAACTCCTCCCTTGCCTCTTCCTAGATTCCGATGGATATCAGCAATCCTTAGCATCCCTTGGCTTAAGACTAACCACAACAGCTTTTGCCTCCTTCTTCATATGGTCTTTTGCACTTTTTGTATCCTTTGTGTCTCTGTATGTCCAAATCCCTTCTTGAGACAGACACCTGTCTTTAGGCTTAAGGCCCACCCTAATCCTGCATAACGTCACTTAACTTGATTAAGTACAAAGACCCTACTTCCAAAATAGATCACATTTACAGGATCTGAGTAAAATTGAATTTTTGGAGGGCACTATCCAATGCAGTTCATGCTTTACTTATATTTGCTTAAAATTGGAAACAAACATCTTTTAATAGTAGAACAAATAAATCTGCTGGAGAAAACTAAAAGAATTACTGCTCCCTATTTAATTAGAAACAAAATTTCATAGCTGTCTTAACAAAAGGATAATAAAAATTGTCAGTAAGCTAACAATATGTTTAATTCCATTTATTAAGTAATTATTATTCAAATAAAGTCACTGTGAGAGGATTAACAGAAATAAAAATTGACTAAGGAAAAAATTTCTACCCTCAAAGTAGCTTAAAATATAATAAATAAAATAAACTTTTTTTTAAAATTTAAAAACAATGAAGTTTGTCTTTCCAAGAACTTCTGACCAAGGGCTGCATACAGAAGGGCTAATTTCAAGATTTCTAATTATTAATTGAATTCTATGCCTTTACACAATGATACTGCCTCAATTCTGAAATTCACTGTCTGTCTCTTAAGACTTTGAAAAAACTTTGACTTCCTGTCACATTGTATATCCACAAGGAGTTCCTGGAACAGGCAACTTCCTTAATTCCCGTGCTAGGCCTGCTCACTATCACTTCATTGTCTTTGATTTTTTTTATTACTTTGGCTTCATTGTCTGTCTTCTCAGTTGCTCCCCACATTCCTTAAGATTCTGTTTGAGTCTCACCTTCTCTACACATCTTCATTTTGCAAAGTACAACAAAATGAAATCTTACACTTCCTTCAGGCCTGCCACTAAATGTTGTGAGGCCCAGGCTGGAGTACAAATTGGAGATGTGAGTTTAAATACAGACCACATGTCTAAATATTTAAAGATGCAAATCTAGCAAATAAATTATTAAATGTATCTTATTCTTTTATTGTATTTTAAAAATGTTTTGAAAATGGCAAAATTGAAAAAATGGACAAAATTGAAAAACATGGGCAAAACTTTAGTTTTAAAAATAAAGTAAGTATCAAAGAATATCAATTAATTGTTTTTGAGCATGTGTCTTTTCTCTGATCTCTGAGAATTTTGAATAAGTAATAAAATATATATACATTATATAAAATATATAATCAATTTATATATAACCATATATTATATATAATATTTATATAATATATAACTATATATTAATCTATCTTATTATATTATTAATATTACATATTAATATAATTATATATTTATATATAATCTATACATAATTATACCTAATATATAGATTATATAGCATAGATTACATATAGATTATAGTCTATATATAACAATATTTATATATTATCTACATGTAATCCATATATTAATCTATGTATAAATATAAACAGATTATATATATATATATATATATATATATATATATATATGCACATATATGTCAGAAATTAAGTTCTTATTTCATATAATTTATTTTTCCTGTATTCATTTTGGCATAATTACAAATATATTGATATAGTCACTATTTTACCTACTGTGTATTACAGAAAATTATGGCAAACAGAATGATCTTTTTGAATCATTACAGATAAATATTACTCCCTTGAAGGAAAGAAACAACTAAATAAACAACTTTAACTTGAAAAATACATAATAAATTTCACATTTTTTTTAAAGATTGGAAAGGGATAAGTAAACACTACAAATAATTTCATTTCATTATATAAATAGGTATCACTAGTATCACAATTTTTATGGTCTTTAAAATAATATATAACCCAATTTAATAATGTGAAGAAAGGGTATCATCTCTTTACATGTTACATATTTAAGATTGATGTAAATTATTAATGTTACATAGTGTCCCTCATCCTACTGTGCAACCAGTATGGAACTGAACCAATTAAATATTGAACAAAATTGTGGCAGCATGCAAATCTTGTAATCTGAAATACTGTCAACTCTCACAGACTAGCACAGTTTACTCTCCTATGGCATCAAGACACAGTTGTCAGAGGACCCAACATATGGGCTATGGAAATGCTTTCCTCTGAGGTTTCAGGATGTTGTTCAAGAGAATGAAAGTAGAAAGACATAGATCACATCTGACCACACTGAGTGCCAGATCCTAAGGTACAAATTCCATGTTTTTTGTTTTTTTTTAAACAATCTAGTTCTTTGGATGTGTATATGTTTTTTTCTCTGATACATGGATCCTTCTAAAATGCAAGTCAAAGAAGTCTATTTGCTTAGGTATAAGAATGGCATTGTATTAGATTATTCTTTATTTTTCCCACATTATAATCCTTAAAATCAGAATAGGAACACAAAATTTTGGCTAACTGCCATGAGAAAATTATTTAGCTACGATATTCTGCATAAAATTTATATTTGATAAGAAAAGTACCTACATAAGTTGCCAGTAGATTATCCCTTAGCTAAATTATTCACACTGTTTAAGTTTTCATCTTTTTATGTAAGTCATAAATATCTAGAAATGTACCTCAAATGGTCATTTGTCCTACTCACAAAAGGGATTGAGTAACACCATCATGGGCAATGTGTTTTGGGTGTGACTTAATGACATAAACGAGACACTATTGTTCCCTTTATATGGTCCAGTAGCTGAGGTTCATGACTGACAGATGATGATAACCCTCAAAATTGTTCACAATGGAAGTGTACAGTCAATAAGAAAAAAAATAGCTTCAGTATTCAATCTCTCTGTTCCACCACTTCATCCCACCCTTCCTCCCTTCTTATCTTTTATTATCAATAATATTTGGTGATTTTAATGTGTATGATTAACCAAATATTGTTTTTTTTTTCATATCACAGTATCTTTGAACTGATTTGTTCTTCATATAAAAGAAATGTTAGCCAATAGGTGTATGTATGTGTGTGTGTGTGTATATATATATATATCAGAATATAATATTTGGTAGCCTAGTTCAGAAGAATTAGTACTCAAATCAATCAAAGTCATTAGTTTGAGGAATTTTGTTACTCTGCTAAGAGTTGAACTATGTATTTTTTTATATATTTCATTCTAATTTATTATATGTGACATCAGAATGAATTACAATTCATATTACATATATAGAGCACAATTTTTCATATCTCTGCTTGTATACAAAATATATTCAAACCATTCATGTCTTCTTCATATATGTTCTTAGGGTAGTGATGTCTATCTCATTCCACCATCTTTTTTTTTTTTTTTTTTTACTGATTTGCCCCCTTCCTCCGTCTCCCTCTCTTGCCCTATCCTCAGTTTGTCTAATCCTCCCATGCCCCGCCCCTTGAATCCCCACTATGAATCAGCCTCCTTATATCAGACAAAACATTCAGTATTTGGTTTTCTGGGATTGGCTAACTTCACTTGGCATTATCTTCTCCAACTACATCCATTTACCTGCAAATGCCATGATTTTATTCTCCTTTATAGCTGAGTGATATTTCATTGTTTGTATGTATATATATATATATATATATATATATATATATATATATATATCACATTTTCCTTATCCATTCATCTACTGAAGGGTATCTAGAATGTTTCCACAGTTTAACTATTGTGAATTGTGCTGCAATAAACATTGATGTAGCTGTGTCCCTGTAATATGCTGTTTTTAAGTCCTTTGGGTATAGACTGAGGAGAGGGATATCTGGGTCAAAAGTTAGTTCCATCCCCAGCCTTCCAAGGAATATCCATACTGCTTTCCATATTGGCTGTACCAATTTGCAGTCCCACCAGCAATGTATGAGTGTGCCTTTTTTTCCCACATCCTCGCGAACACTCTTGTTGTTTGTATTCTTAATAGCTGTCATTCTGACTGGAGTGAGATGAAATCTTAGAGTAGTTTTGATTTGCATTTCTCTAATTGCTAGAGACACGTTGAACGTTTTTCATATGTTTGTTGATTGATTGTATATCACCTTCTGAGAAGTGTCTGTTCAGTTCTTTGTTTTTTGGCCCATTTATTGATTGGGTTATTTGTTTTTGTTTGTTTGTTTTTTTGAGTTTAGCTTTTTGAATTATTTATATACCCTAGAGATTAGTGCTCTATCTGATGTGCATGTGGTAAAAATTCGCTCCCAAGATCTAGGTTCTCTATTCACCTCACAGATTATTTCTTTTGCTGAGAAGAATCTTTTTAGTTTGAATCCATCTCAATTATTAATTCTTGATTTTGATTCTTGCATTGTAAGAGTCCAGTTAAGGAAGTAGGGGCCTAAACTGATATGATGGAGATTTGGGCCTACTTTTTTTTTTCTATTAGATTTAGGGTCTCTGGTTTAATTCCTAGGTCCTTGATACACTTTGAGTTGAGTTTTGTGCATGGTGAGAGAGAGGGATTTAATTTCATTTTGTTACATATGGATTTCCAGTTTTCCCAGTACCATTTATTGAAGAGGCTATCTTTTTTCCAATGTATGTTTTTGGTGCCTTTGTCTAATATGAGATAACTCTATGTATGTGGGTTTGTCTCTGTGTCCTCTCTCCTGTACCATTGGTCTACAAGTATTTTGGTGCCAATGCCATGCTGTTTTTTTTTTTTTTTTTACTATTGTTCTGTAGTATAGTTTAAGGTCTGGAATAGTAATACCACCTGCTTCACTTTTTTTGCTAAAGATTGCTTTAGCTATTCTGGGTCTCTTATTTTTCTAGGTGAATTTCATGACTGCTTTTTCTATTTCATGAGAAATGTCATTGGGATTTTGATTGGAATTGCATTGAATTTGTATAATGCTTTTGGTAGTATGGCCATTTTGACAATATTAATTCTGCCTATCCAAGAGCAAGGTAGATCTTTCCATCTTCTAAGGTCTTCTTTAATTTCTTCCTTTAGCATTCTGTAGTTTTCTTTGTAAAGTTCTTTCACCTCTTTTGTTAAGTTGATTTCCAATTTACCCTCTATCACCTGCACGATCCCAACCAGGGGAGAAGTGCTGGGCCCCAAAGGTCTGACGCATCTCTTATTAATTAGGGTGAATCCTCAGATTTCTGAGTTCGTGGAGTAAAAGTGTATCTTTTACTGCAGCCCTCTGGTTGGATTTGCCGATGCTACAACTTCCAGTCACTACCTCTGAACTGAATCTTTCTCGGGAGATCCAACATGGTGGCGGGCGCAGAGAGATCAAGTCTCTGACCTCTTCAGCTGCGTGGGCATAGGGAGTCATAAACTGTCTAAATGCTGTTTGCTCAGGATCACTAGGCAATGCTGAGCTGATGTGGATCTGGGGCGAACAGTCTGGGCCCCTCAGAACACACACCAAGCCCAGATCCACTGCATTCAAGCTCCGGTTCGCCTGCTTCTCCTGACTCAGCACTAACGATCCCGCTGAAATAACTGGTCAGCCCTTCTGAACTTACAGAGGTAAAAGCCAACCAAGCCTTCATAGGCAGTGGCCACAGAATTGAAAGGGGGCTTGTGAGAGACAGTCAGGACCCACCAGTTGCATTGGTCACCCTGCAAAGGGAACGAACGGTCACCATTTGCATGGGATACCACCATGGCAGAGAACTGACATCACGGGCAGAGGAGATAGCTGCATTGAAACCAGCGCAACAGGTGTGTAATCCCCTAGCCATCTCTCTCCACACAGCGGGGAAACCTTAAGGGCCCCTCCTAGCTCTCCTGTGAGAGTGATATCCAGACCAAGGGAATCAGGAGTGGTGCGGGACTCACGGCGCGGAACTCCCAGCTACCGCTCCCACCAGTGCTGACAACTGAGGTCTCTTGCACCAGCTACCGGGGGCATGGCTACCGGAGGGCAAGCAAATTCGCTGGGGGTTCTCAGCCCCAAGCTCTACAAACTTAGGGTCTGAGGGAGGCAAACAGGGAGAGTGTGCCCAGGCGTTCATGAAAACAGGGCTCCCAGGAGCAGCAGACCTGGCGTGTAGCCAGTATTGTGGTGAGCGTCACCGGTGAGCGGGGCCTGGCTTGAGGAAACACAAGAGAAGGCCCTAGGCACTCAGGATTGGAGACCTGCCCAGTCTGGGAGGAAGAGCTGCTGCACAGTGATTGGTTCCCACCTATTGAGAGGAGAAGGTTGGCCCAGTGGGCACAGCTCCACCTACTGGAAGAGAAGTTAATCGAACTCTATGACTGCAATTATTATTATTATTATTTTTTTTTTCTTTTTCTTTCAATTTCATTTGTTGTTGTTGTTGTTGTTCTTTAACTTTTTAAAATGTTTTTAATTTTTTTAAATTTTTTGATTTTATTATTATTATTTTAAAATTTAATTTTCATTTTTTATTGTCATTGTTATTTTTTAAAAATTTTTTTTCTTTCTTTATTTATTTTCTATTTTTTTCTTCTGTCTTTTCATTTCTTTTCAATTTTCTTATTCCCCCTTCCTTGAATTCTACCTGCCTACTCTCATTCTCTTCAGTGACTTCTTCCCTTCCCTTCTAATATCTTTCCTCCCAAGCATCAAATAAATTTATAAGAGTAAACAGTAACTCAGCAGTCAAACAGAACAAGAAATAACATGACCAGCATAAAAAAGCAAGGAAGAAAAGGAGTACAAACAATGAAGGACAGCCTAAATATTCAGGAGGACCTAGAGTCATCAGAAAAATGGTCATATAAAGAATTCAAGGAATACCTTAGACAGATGGAATGGAACCTTAAAGAGGATATGAGACAGCAAATCCAAACAGTGAAAGAATACATTGAAAATGAATTACATAAACAGATAAAAGAAGAAGTTAAGCATCTTTATCAGGAGATAGAGATTATAAAAAGAAATCAAACAATAATTCTAGAAATGAAGGAAACAATAAACCAAATTAAAAACTCAATTGAGAGTATCACTAACAGAGTGGAGCAAGTAGAAGCCAGAACATCAGATAATGAAGACAAAATATATCATCTTGAAAAGAGTCTAGCCAACTCAGAAAGGCTGGTAAAAAATCACGAGAAAAACATCCAAGAGATATGGGATAACATAAAAAAAACAAACTTACGAGTCATCGGGATAGAGGAAGGTACAGAGATTCAAACCAAGGGAATGAGTAACCTGCTGAATTAAATAATTACAGAAAACTTTCCAGAAATAAAAAAGGAAACGGATATACAAATTGTAGATGCATACAGGACACCGAGCACACAAAATCACAGTAGACCAACGCCAAGACACATTGTTATGAAGATATCCAATATACAGAACAAAGAGAAAATATTAAAAGCTACAAGAGAAAGGAGGCAGATTACATTCAGGGGTAAACCAATAAGGTTAACAACGGATTTTTCATCACAGACGCTGAAAGCGAGAAGATCCTGGAACAACGTATTTCAAACACTGAAAGACAATGGGTGACAACTAAGAATTCTGTATCCGGCAAAATTAAGCTTCAGGTACGACAACGAAATAAAAATCTTTCATGATAAACAAAAGCTAATAGAATTTGCAGCCAGAAAACCAGCATTGCAAAGCATCTTGAGCAAAACACTACAAGAGGAAGAAATGAAAAACAATAACCAAAACCATCAGTGGGAAGTGCCTCTGTAAAGACAGAGGGCAGGGGGAAAGCTAATCATGGAGAAACAAACTAAATTTAAAAAAAAAGAAGATAAATAATCAAACATGGCTGGAAGTACAAACCATATATCAATAGTAACTCTAAACGTTAATGGCTTAAACTCTCCAATAAAGCGACATAGGCTGGTAACATGGATTAAAAAAACAAATCCAACAATATGCTGCCTCCAGGAGACACATCTGATTGGAAAAGACATACACAGGCTGAAGGTGAAAGGTTGGGAAAAAATATACCACACACATGGTCCTCGTAAGCAAGCAGGGGTGGCCATCCTCATATCGAATAAAATCGACTTCAAGACTAAGTTAATCAAAAGGGATAAGGAAGGACATTATATACTGTTAAAAGGAACCATTCACCAACAAGACATAACAATTATCAATATTTATGCACCAAATAATGGTGCTGCGACGTTCATAAAACAAATTTTCCTCAAGTTCAAGAATTAAATAGACCACAACACAACAATTATGGGTGACTTCAACACACCTCTCTCACCATTGGACAGATCCTCCAAACAAAAGTTGAATAAAGAAACTATAGAACTAAATATCACAATCAATAACCTAGACTTAACTGACATATATAGAATATATCAACCATCATCAAGTGGATATACTTTTTTCTCAGCAGCACATGGATCCTTCTCAAAAATAGACCATATATTATGCCATAGGGCAACCCTCAGTAAATATAAAGGGATGGAGATAATACCATTTTTCATTTTATCTGATCATAATGGAATGAAACTGGAAATCAATGATAAAAGAAGGAAGGAAAAATGCTACATCACATGGAAAATGAACAATATGTTACTGAATTATCAATGGGTTACAGAAGACATAAAGGAGGAAATCAAAAAATTCTTAGAGATAAATGAAAATACAGACACAACATATCGGAATCTATGGGACACAATGAAAGCAGTTTTAAGAGGGAAATTCATCGCCTGGAGGTCATTCCTCAAAAAAAGGAAAAACCAACAAATAAATGAGCTCACACTTCATCTCAAAGGCCTAGAAAAGGAAGAGCAAAACAACAGCAAATGTAGCAGAAGGCAAGAAATAATTAAAATCAGAGCGGAAATCAACAAAATTGAAACAAAAGAAACCATTGAAAAAATTAACAAAACTAAAAGTTCGTTCTTTGAAAAAATAAATAAGATCCACAGACCCTTAGCCATGCTAACGAAGAGAAGAAGAGAGAGAACTCAAATTACTAACATACGGGATGAAAAAGGCAATATCACAACAGATGCTACAGAAATATAGAAGACAATTAGAAATTATTTTGAAAACCTACATTCCAATAAAATAGAAGATAGTGAAGACATCGATAAATTTCTTAAGTCATATGATTGGCCCAGACTGAGTCAAGAGGATACTCACAACTTAAACAGACAAATATCAGTGGATGAAATAGAAGAAGCAATCAAAAGACTACCAACCAAGAAAAGCCCAGGACCGGATGGAGTGGAGTTTTACAAAACCTTTAAAGAAGAATTAATACCAATACTTTTCAAGCTACTTCAGGAAATAGAAAAAGAGGGAGAACTTCCAAATTCATTCTATGAGGCCAACATCACCCTGATTCCAAAACCAGACAAAGACACCTCAAAGAAAGAAAACTACAGACCAATATCTGTGATGAACCTAGATGCAAAAATCCACAATAAAATTCTGGTGGATCGGATACAAAGGCACATAAAAAAAAATTGTGCACCATGATCAAGTAGGATTCATCCCTGGGATGCAAGGCTGGTTCAATATATGGAAATCAATAAATGTTATTCACCACATCAATAGACTTAAAGATAAGAACCATAGGATCATCTCCATAGATGCAGAAAAATCATTTGACAAAGTACAGCATCCCTTTATGTTCAAAACTCTAGAAAAACTAGGGATAACAGGAACTTACCTCGACATTGTAAAAGCTATCCATGCTAAGCCTCAGGCTAGCATCATTCTGAATGGAGAAAAATTGAAGGCATTCCCTCTAAAATCTGGAACAAGACAGGGATGCCCTCTATCACCACTTCTATTCAATATAGTTCTCGAAACACTGGCCAGAGCAATTAGACAGACGAAAGAAATTAAAGGCATAAAAATAGGAAAAGAAGAACTTAAATTATCACTATTTGCAGGTGACATGATTCTATACCTAGAAGACCCAAAAGGGTCTACAAAAAAACTACTAGAACTAATAAATGAATTCAGCAAAGTGGCAGGATATAAAATCAACATGCATAAATCAAAGGCATTTCTGTATATCAGCGACAAAAATTCTGAAACAGAAATGAGGAAAAACACTCCATTCACAGTATCCTCAAAAAAATAAAATAAAATAAAATACTTGGGAATCAACCTAACAAAAGAGGTGAAAGATTTATACAATGAAAACTACAGAACCCTAAAAAGAGAAGTAGAAGAAGATCTTAGAAGATTTAAAAATATACCCTGTTCATGGATAGGCAGAACTAACATCATCAAAATGGCGATATTACCAAAAGTTCTCTATAGGTTTAATGCAATGCCAATCAAAATCCCAACAGCATTTCTTGTAGAAATAGAGAACGCAATCATGAAATTCATATGAAAAAATAAAAGACCCAGAATAGCAAAAGCAATTCTAAGCAGGAAGTGTGAATCAGGCGGTATAGCGATACCAGATTTCAAACTATATTACAGAGCAATAGTAACAAAAACAGCATGGTACTGGTACCAAAACAGGCAGGTGGACCAATGGTACAGAATAGAGGACACAGAGACTAATCCACAAAGCTACAACTATCTTATATTTGATAAAGGAGCTAAAAGCATGCAATGGAGGAAGGATAGCATCTTCAACAAATGGTGCTGTGAAAACTGGAAATTCATATGCAACAAAATGAAACTGAATCCTCTCCTCTCGCCATGCACAAAAGTTAACTCAAAGTGGATCAAGGAGCTAGATATCATATCAGAGACTCTGCATCTGATAGAAGAAAAAGTTGGCTCCGATCTACATATTGTGGGGTCGGGCTCCAAATTCCTTAATAGGACACCCATAGAACAAGAGTTAATAACAAGAATCAACAAATAGGACTTACTTAAACTGAAAAGTTTTTTCTCAGCAAAAGAAACAATAAGAGAGGTAAATAGGGAGCCTACACCCTGGGAACAAATCTTTACTCCTCACACTTCAGATAGAGCCCTAATATCCAGAGTACACAAAGAACTCAGAAAATTAGACAATAAGATAACAAATAACCCGATCAACAAATGGGCCAAGGACCTGAACAGACACTTCTCAGAGGAGGACATACAATCAATCAACAAGTACATGAAAAAATGCTCACCATCTCTAGCTGTCAGAGAAATGCAAATCAAAACCACCCTAAGATACCATCTCGCTCCAGTAAGATTGGCAGCCATTATGAAGTCAAACAACAACAAGTGCTGGCGAGGATGTGGGGAAAAGGGTATTCTTGTACATTGCTGGTGGGACTGCAAACTGGTGTGGCCAATTTGTAAAGCAGTATGGAGATTCCTGGGAAATCTGGGAATGGAACCACCATTTGACCCTGCTATTGCCCTTCTCGGACTATTCCCTGAAGACCTTAAAAGCGCGTACTACAGGGATACTGCCACATCGATGTTCATAGCAGCACAATTCACAATTGCTAGACTGTGGAACCAACCCAGATGAATGGATAAAAAAAATGTGGCATTTATACACCATGGAGTATTACGCAGCACTAAAAAATGACAAAATCATGGAATTTGCAGGGAAATGGATGGCACTAGAGCAGATTATGCTTAGTGAAGCTAGCCAATCCCTAAAAAACAAATACCAAATGCCTTCTTTAATATAATGACAGCAACTAAGAACAGAGCTGGAAGAGCAGGAAGAAAAGATTAACATTAAACAGAGACATGAGGTGGGAGGGAAAGGGAGAGAAAAGGGAAATTGCATGTTAATGGAAGGAAACCCTCATTGTTATATAAAATTACATATAAGAGGTTGTGAGGGGAATGGGAAAATAAACAAGGAGAGAAATGAATTACAGTAGATGGGGGTAGAGAGAGAAGATGGGAGGGGAGGGAAGGGGGGATAGTAGAGGATAGGAAAGGTAGCAGAATACAACAGTTATTAATAGGGCATTATGTAAAAATATGGATGTGTAACCGATGTGATTCTGCAATCTGTATTTGGGGTAAAATTGGGAGTTCATAACCAACTTGAATCTAATGTATGAAATATGATATGTCAAGAGCTTTGTAATGTTTTGAACAACCAATAAAAATAAAATAGAATCTTTCTTATCTCCTACACACTGACCTTTCAAGAAGAGACCGAAATAAATGGCTTTAATGTTTAAACAATCTTCTGTATGTTTTATGGTTAACCAGTATTTTCTAAATAAAAGAATAGAAAAAAAAGTTGATTTCCAAATATTTTATTTTATTTTATTTTATTTTATTTTTTGAGGCTATTGTAAATGGGGTAGTTTTCCTTATTTTTCTTTCAGAGGATTTGTCACTGATATCCAGAAATGCCTTTGATTTATGGGAATTGATTTTGTATCCTGCTATTTTGCTGAATTCATTTACTAGTTCTAGATATGTTTTGGTGGAATCTTTTGGGTCTTCTAGGTATAGAATCATATCATCAGAAAATACTGCTAATTTTAGTTCTCCTTTTTCTATCTGTATCCCTTTAAATTTTTTCATCTGTCTAATTGCTCTGGCCAGTGTCTCAAGAACTACATAAAATAGAAGTGGTGAAAGAGGACATCCCTGTCTTGTTCCAGATTTTAGAGGGAATGTCTTCAATTTTTAGCCATTTAGAGTGATGTTGGCCTGAGGCTTAGCATAGATAGCTTTTACAATGTTGAGATATGTTCTTGTTATCCCTAGTTTTTCTAGTGTTTTGAACATGAAGGGGTGCTGTATTTTATTGTACACTTTTTCTGCATCTATTGAGATGATCATACAGTTCTTATCTTTAAGTACTGATTTGATGAATTACATTTATTGGTTTCCATATCTTGAACCAAGCTTGCCTTCCTGGGATGAACCCCATTTGATTGTGGTGCAGTATCTTTTTGATATGTTTTTGTACTCAATTTGGCAGAGTTTTATTGAGAATCTTTACATTGATGTTCATTAGAGGTATTTGCCTCAAGTTTCTTTCTTTAATATGTCCTTGCCTATTTTTGGATGATATTGGTGATATTGGGTGATATTGGCCTCATAGAATGAGTGTGGAAGTGCTCCCTGCTTTTCTACTTCCTAGAATAAGTTTAAAAATATTGGTATTAGTTTTTCTTTAAAGGTCTTGTGAAACTTGGCTGTGTATCCATCTAGTCCTGGGCTTTTCTTGGTTGGTAGACTACTGATGGTGTCTTCTATTTTATTGCTTGAAATTGATCTGTTTGAATGGTATATATTATCCTGATTTGTTTTGGGACAATCATATGGCTCTAGAAATTTGTCAGTACCTTCAATACTTTCTATTTTATTGGAGTACAAGTTTTCAAAATAATTTCTAATTATCATCTGTATTTCTGTAGTGTTTGTTGTGATATTTCCTTTTTCATCACATATGTTAGTAATTTGAGTTTCCTCTCTTCTTCTCTTCATTAGCATGGCTAAGATTCTGTAGATTTTATTTATTTTTTCAAAGAATCAACTTTATGTTTTGTCAATTTTTTCAATTGTTTTTTGTTTGTTTGTTTGTTTTTGTTGTTGTTTCAGTTTCATTGATTTCAGCTCTGATTATAATTATTTTCTGTCTTCTACTGATTTTGGTGTTGATTTGTTCTTTTTCTAGGGCTTTGAGATGTAATATTAGGTCCTTTATTTGTTGACTTTTTCTTCTTTTAAGAAATGAAGTCCATGTAATGAACTTTCCTCTTAGAACTGCCTTCATAGAATTCCAGATATTTTGATATGTTGTATCTGTGTTCTCATTCACCTCTAAGAATTTTTTAATCCCTTCCTTGATGTCTTTTGTAACCCATTGTTCATTAAGTAGTATATTATTTAGTCTCTAGATGTTGGAGTAGCTTTTATTTCTTATTTTATTATTGATTTCTAATTTCATTCCATTATGATCTGATAGAATGCAGATAGTATCTCTACTTTTTTATATATGTTGAGTTGCTTTGTGACATAAAATATGATCTATTTTAGAGAAGGATCTATGTACTACTGAGAAGAAAGTATTCCTTCATTGTAGGATGAAATAGTCTATATTTGTCAGTTAAGTCTAAGTTATTGATTGTATTTTTGAGTTCTATAGTTCCTTTGTTCAGATTTTGTTTGGATGACCTATCCAGTGGTGAAAGGGTTGTGTTAAAGTCACCCAGAATCATTGTGTTGTGGTCTATTTGACACTTGAACTTGAGAAGAGTTTGATGAACATGGAGGCTCTATTGTTTGGGGCATATTAATTTATTATTGTTACATCTTGTTGATGAAGAGTTACCCTAAGCAAGATGAAATGTCCTTCTTTATCCCTTTTAATTAACTTTGGCTTGAAATCTCCTTTATTTTATATGAGGTTAGAGATCCCTGCTTGCTTCTGCAGTCCATGAGAGTGATATGATTTTCCCAACTCCACCTTCAGTCTGTAGATGTCTTTTCCTGCAAGAAGAGTCTCTTGGAGGTCACATATTGTTAGGTCTTTTTTTAAATCTAATCTGCCAGTCTATGTCTTTTGATTGGTGAGTTTAGGCCATTAACATTCAGGGTTATTATTGATGCATGATTGGTGTTCTCAGCCCTGTGTGTGTGTGTGTGTGTGTGTGTGTTTAACTTGACTTAGTTTCTTCTTTAATTAGTTTTTCCTTTAATGTAATACCTCTCTTTGCTGATTTTCATTGTTGTTTTTCAATTCCTCTTCATGAAATGTTTTTCTAAGGATGTTCTGTAGTGCAGGCTTTCTAGTTGTAAATTCTTTTAACTTTTGATTATCATGGAAGGTTTATATTTTATAACCAAATCTAAAGCTTAATTTTGCTGAATGTAAGATTCTTGGTTGGCATTCATTTACTTTAAGAGCTTGATATATGTTGTTCCAGGACGTTTATATCTTCTAGCTTTCAGTGTCTGGGTTGAAAAATCTGCACATAATCTAATTGATTTCCCCCTATATGTAATCTGATTCCTTTCTCTTGTGACTTTTAATATACTCTCCTTATTCTGTATGTTATGCATTTTCATTATAATATGTCTTGGTGTGAATCTGTTGTGATTTTGTACATTTGGCATTGTGTAAGCCTCTTGAATTTGTTTTTCCAATTCATTCTTCATGTTTGGAAAATTTTCTGATATTATTTCATTTAACAGATTGCTTATTCCTTTGGTTTGGAATTTTATTCCCTCCTCTATCCCAATAACTCTTAAATTTTGTCTTTTTATGTTAGCCCATATTTCTTGAATGTTCTGCTCATTTTTACTGTATTGTCTACATTCTTTTCAAGATTATATATTTTGTCTTCATTGTCTCAGGTTCTGTCTTCCAACTGTTTTAATCTGTTGGTGATACTTTCAATTTAGCTTTCAATTTGGTTTATTGTTTCTTTCATTTCAAGGATTTCTGTCTTTGTTGTTGTTCTTGTTTTGTTTTGATTTTTTTAGAACCTCTATCCCCTATTGAAGTAAACTTTTGCTTTCTGTATTTGTTTATGTAGCTTTTTGTCAAAATGATCTTTTGCTGCCTGTATATGCTCTCTTATATCATTCTTTAATTCACAGAACATTTTAATCATGTACATCCTGAACTCCTTCTCTGTAATTTATTCTGCTGTGCTTGCCATGGATTCTAATAATGTAGTATCTTGATATGTTTGGGGCAATTTCTCCCCTTGTCTTTTCATATTGCTTGTGTGTTTTCCATTCTAGCACTGTGGATCTGAGGCAATACTGTTTTTACCCTATATGCTTATAGTGCAATGTAGGGATTCAATACCTCTCCTTTGAGGGGAAGGACCATGTTATCAGATCCCAATATAAACAATATACACCCTGAAAACTAATCTTTGCTATTAAGAAGTTTACAGTTTGGCAACAATGCACAGAAATGGTGAATTCAATTATTATTTACAATATACTCAGTAGGTGTATAAAAGGGTTTATAGTTTCTGATGGTGGACAAAGAACGGGGGGTGAGGAGTAGGATGATATGCTGAGGAGGTAGGAGGTGAGGATATAGAGTCATTATATCTTAGGAAATGTAAAAGAGAAATCTAAAGAGGAAGAGTAGTAGCAGGAGAAGGGAGAGGAAGTAATTTTGGGTAGACAAGTAAGTTGGAAGAGAGTAGAGTACCTAAAACAAACACACATATTGAGAAACAATTTTAAAGAGTTAAAATAGTAGAAATTGATGGAATAAAAGAAATATATATATTACATATATATAAATAGCATATTACACCTGAGATATATATAAATATCTCAGGTGTAATATGCTTTTCAGATGTCCCAGTCCTCAAAATTCTAATTAATGCAAAGTACTTGGTTTCACATATGTTTGGGATGTGAGGGCGGGAGAATAGAGAGGGAGAGGGTGGAAAAAATCTTGAAGGAAGAAACAGGATTGTTTTGGTTGGAAATCCATGTCGTTCTGGCTTCCCTTCTCATCCAATATGTGTTCCTCTGTTGTTAGCTTATATCTCTGCCCTCAGGGTGGTGAAGTTAACCAGGGTGTCACTGTGCCAGGGTAGCGGCTTATGGGGAGAGAGGGGAGTTAGAAACTGGGTACCTGGCCAGCCAAAGTTCCAAAATTGGAAGTTGCCTCCCACTGAAGATGTTGATGAAGGTGGCCAAAGATGAAGAAATCTGTTTTCAGCAGTACAGTATACACCCTAAACACTAGGGTGTATACTGTTTTAGAGGTGTAAGCAGGAATCTGTTTTCAGGGAGCCAACTGATGGCATTGAATGATGAGTTCAGAGAGGAGCTCATACAGTGTGTGACTGTCGGCTGACTTTAGAGCCTGTGTGAAGTTCTTGAGTGCTGGCAGACTACTGCGCATAGGGGACTATCTTTGCTGCTGCAGCATCCCAAGATGTTGGCCACCAGGGGAGCCCCACATTGCTAGATGGGGGTCTACACAAGAGTGGTGGCCAGAGTTCCTGCGTGTGGGAAGCTTCCAGATGTCCTGCATGCGAATGGCATTGGTGATTTCTGCTCATGTGGGTGGCTGAAAGTTCTGCATTGGTGTTGATGTTGCCTGCTCGGGTACCCAGTAGTCCAGTATGAGCAAGTAGTTGGGAGACCTACTCTGATGCTGAGGCCTGGAGCCCTGGAAGGGCACAGTGGCCATGATTTCCACACAGGAGTAGGAATTTTACTCACAGAGAAGAAGTATTCTCACAACTTGTGTCCCAGGTCACACAATGACACATAATGCAACCTCCCTCTGGCCTGCTATCTTGGATGCTCTCTCTCTCTTTCTTCCTCTCTCTCTCTCTCTCTGTGTGTGTGTGTGTGTGTGTGTATGTGTATATATAGTAATATGTGTATATATAGTAATATATATATATATTACTATAGTTACCAGAGGCTCCTAACTCCTCCTCTGCCCTTGTGTTTGACTTTTGAAATAAAGTCATTTCTTGCAGCTATTTCAGCTGTTATTACACTAGTCTTTTTGATGAAGTAGTAAGGTTTAAGTGAGGTGAGCACATGTACAACCAGAAGAGAAGTTATGCTCCATTTATGTATGTGTCAAAATGCATTCTACTGCCATGTATAACTAATTAGAATAAAAAAAATTAGATGGAAAAAAAAGTGAGGTGATCATTCCATAGTCTACAAGTCTCCATCATTTAGTGGGCCTATGTCACTGAGTTGCATCTTTTCAAGACTTTTTACTTTCCTCTACTCCTACTTTAATTAAAGAATAAAGCAAAATAGAGTTGGAATAAATCTATTCTTAGGTCATGAGGACTCCAACTTCATGAATGGATTGATTAATGCTCATCTCACTGAATGTATTGAGTCTCAAAAAAGTAGTGAATTTTCACAAGACTAAATTATTACAAAGCAAGGTCACACATTATGGTTGGCCTATTTTGTACCCAGACATTTCCTTTCTGTGATGCAACCAGGGGATCCTCAGTAGTGGCTCTATGTTGTTTAGATTTTCTAGTCACCAGAATAATGTCATATAAACTTCTTTTTTTATGTGTTATCCAGAAAGAGGTACTTTGTTATAGTAAAACATATTGAGCTAGAGCATGCATTAACCATGAGAATGTGGTAGGTTTCTGGATACAAAGTCCAGAAAAATGTGTAGAATGCTCTAAGATTGTACTCCTCTGGTGGTTCTCATTCTCATGCTAGTTCACAATCTGCTTTCAGCTTTAATCAAAATGCTAATTTAAACATTTCTAGTGTGTGTATCCAGAAATTTCTACTCCATTTATGTAGATTTCTGCTGTGATTTTTTATACAAACTCTTTTTGGCATAGGATAGGGTTATGTCTCTCCCTAATGTGATTATAAATTAAGAATATCGTTAAGTTGAAAATGTATTTAATACTCCCAAGGCTACCAAATGTCAGAGCTTAGTCACACAGTACTATGGTACAGATTGCTTGGCCTGGTGATTGTATGACTGACAGGAGCTGTGGCTTAGTGCTACTGCCCTGCATTGCAAGAGAGTATCATAATGCACATCCAGCCTGGAGAAAGATTAAAATTCAAAATTAAAATTGAAATTTCTATGAATGTATACCATTCTTGTAACATTATAAAGTTAAAATGTCATGAGTAGAGCCAATGAAAATTGTTGGCCTTTCATATTCACCTGGTAATGCTTTTTAAAAATTCATTTATTTTAAATAATACCTTTATTTTATTCATTTATTTTAATGTGGTGCTGAGGATTGAACCAAGGGCCTCACACATGCTAAGTGAGTTCTGTACCGCTGAGCCACAACCCCAGTCCCTGGTATTGCATTTTTATTTTTATTTTTATTTTTTTGTACCAGGGATTGAACTCAGGAGCATTTGACCACTGAGACACATCTTCAGTTCTATTTTTTATTTTATATTTTATTTAGAAACAGAGTCTCATTAGCTTTTTGCTGGCTTTGAACTCAAAATTCCCCTGCCTTAGTTTACCAAGCAGCTGGGATTACAGATGTGCACCACTGCACCCAGCTTACCTGATACTATTGATTTGAGGTTGCTTTGATTGTGACCTCAGTTCTCTGAAGGGTTCAAGGAAATCATTAATGTTCATTTTGCTTTTCATTTTTCACTTTTCTTACTTCAAACTATCAAAACTTTGGAGTTTTTTGCTTATCAAAGCTGAAATTGGGAGTCCCCATGAATGCTATTTTTTTCTTCATTGAAATGACCTATGACATTTTTTTTCAAGGTCTCCTCTAAAGACTTGGTTGAGGATGTCACAACCTGATATCACTTCACTCTCTGTATATACTGTGGATATCCTTTCCAAAAATGTAAAAGCAGAAGTCTGTATATAGTTGTGTGCTATCTGAAGTTTCAGATTTTGGTTTCCTTCCACCATAATTCTAAGCCACACTACCAATCTAGCATCACTACCAGATTCTCTAAAAATTCACTTAGAATTTCTTAGATATATTGTGAATCTTAAACACTGCTCTTTTTTGATTGTGGTAACTCAACACAGCATGAACTACCTGCTGTTTTCTTTTTTCCTTCTTCCATCAAATGCCTCCTTTAAATATGTTCAATCTAAATGGTGTGTTCTCTCATCCCCTCATCCGAATCAATCTCTTTCTTTCTATACTCCAAGAAGACTTTCATTTCTCTCTTCCTTTTAGATCAAGTGTTTGCATTTTCTCTCATCACTATTACAATTCATCTTGAGATCTGCACCTAGTAGTTTGTTTAGAAAACTATTTTGTAAAGCAGATCCGTGAATGTCTGTTGAATAAAAAAAAATTAAGAAATGAACAATGTGATTTTTTTAAATGTAATCAAATACTTTCAGCAAACAGTTTATGAACACTAAAGGAATTGAAATGATTCAGGGTAATTTGGAGTGTAATATTGGAGTGGGTATTGCTTAGGTAAAATCCTTCTTCTTATCTTCCCACTCTGAGGTGCTGTGCTTACTCTTCATAACACTCAGGCATGTCCATTCTCCCATAAACATCTGAATAGAAAGAAATTTGGTTTCAGGATTGATGTTTTCTTACAGGGCACTTTATTTTATCTTTAAAATAAATTATTTTAAATGCTATTTCTAACCAATGGAAATTGCAATGGTCAAGATATGCCAAAGAAATACCCCTCACACCTAAGTGCCTTAAAAGAACCAAGGCCTTTTATTGCTCTGTGCTAACAGTCTACTCCTGAATTACCTAAGCATATTGCTTACATATCTTCATCATCCTCACTCCAGGGGCACTGATGAGCAGAGAAATTACTAGCGAGAAAATTGAGGTGACTATGGCAGAGGATAAAAAAAAAAGCATGGTGAAGTTCATGTGGCTTCTAAAGTTCTTTTTAAACATAACTGATATCTCCTTTAGCTATTTTTTAAATTCAGGAGAGAAAAGTCACATGACAACTGACAGCAGAAAAGGGAGAGGAATCATACTTTCTCAAAAAGTAATATAATTCTCAAATGGGCAAATAAAAATACCAGAAAAAATTGTGTATACTTTTATAATAAAGGTAAACCAAATGAATGCTTTCCTCAAGAGATTGTTTCTACATCAAAGCCAAATAAATACCTATATTGAAAAGGCACCACATCTCACTTTCAAATGAGATTTTCAGTTTTAATAGCATGAGAATGCTAAAATTGGCAGCTTTTTATTTTTCAAAAGAGATGATGTTTTGGAAACTTACATTTATATCGAATAAAAAAATAATAATGTTTCTGATAAAAAAAGAAGACCCTGAATGCTATTAAGCTAAAAAATAATATGCAGTAAATTTAAGTTTTGCAGTATGTCATGCCTTACCATGTATGTTGCCAAATCAATGCAAACACTGACATTATATATGGCTTTACATCTGATTAATCATAAATATAAACCTCACTTAAAATACTGAACTGTTTATATTTATACATGTAAAAATAAAGCAATGTCCAGCAAAGAGAAGTCTTCATTTGGGGGCTAGAGTACATTCATGTTACTGATTAAAAAGCTATTTAAATTGCTTACCCAAGAAAAATAGTTATTGAAGAAAGAAAAACACTTTATTTGAGGAACTGAATACCAAGACCTATTTTTACTTATAAAGTAATCTGAATTGTTATCTCACTGTCCTTTTGTCAGTCTTTTTTTTTAATCTTTATACTCTTCTTATCCATCTTTTTACAGTGCACAGAAAAATTTACTATATACCTGGCTTATTTTACAAATATGCAGTAATTGAGTACTCTGCCAAATCTCAGCATTTCAAGTCTGTTTTCATTGTTTCCTGCCAATGGCATGTTCTGTACTACCCATCCATAGCCTTCCACATCAGTTCTCTTTAGGTCTCAGCTGAACTGCTTCCAATCCAAATGGCAAAGTCAATGACCACTGCAGAGCATTATTAGTTATTTTGCCTGTGCTATCAAAATCATGAAATTAATAAGCTTATTAGACTTCTTGGAATTTTCATCACAAAACTACTTTGGATTAATAAAAAGCAAAACAAAACAAAAACAAATAAATAAAACCCCTCATTTTCCAAGTTTTATTTATATTTTAAAATACAAAGATATTATGTTCTTATATGTGACTAATGACTCATCAGTTCTTTATCTTGAAAAGTTTTTTTAAACTTCATTTTATTTCTATAATATATATTTGAAAGCAAACCCCTAGAAGAAGCCAAGATACATAAACATAGTTTGGATCAAAAGGATAAGAAGATATAAAATGTTTTCAGTATGTCATGCTGCCAGGAAGTTTTCATCAAGTGTAACTTAAAGTTCTCAGGAATAAAACATGAAATTTGGGATTATGTGAATGTACTCACACTACTTGAGTAAAAACACTGGTTTTAATTATCTTTATATTCTCAAAGCCTGTCACAAAATAGGCATTGATCGATATTTGTGCAAAATAGGGGTTTCACCTTTTGAAACTCTGATATTGTGTATATAATCATACTCAGTGTCCATGTATAAAACCTAATAAAAACTTAATACTCACTGAAATGAGTCACCATTATAGAGAGGAATGGAAAAGAAGTAGATAAATAACAGAATAAATAGATAATACATTGAATCAATCAACTGGGAATTGGGTAGAAAATATTTGGAAAATACATCTCAAAAGTTGTGTTACAGGATAATGCAACTACATAATTAGGGACATATCTTATCGTAGAAAATGCCAAATCAAAACATTATTTCAAAAAATTGAAAAGGCCATGTTTAAACATTTAAGCATTTCTGTCAATGGCAGGTTAAAAGAGCATATGACCAGTAAACTAAACATGACCCTCATAAAACATATGATGTTTCTCTAATAAAGTCACACAAGGTATCACATAAAGTAACAATTTTTGAAATGTTAAAAGTATGAAACAACTTGTTTATAAATATGAATTTTATTTTATTCAGGTATTGTGAGGCCAATGTATTAGGAGAGGATAGCCATTAAAAACATAGTTTATTACTCACAGTTCCTAGCAGCAGAGGGGAAATACCACATCAGGCAAGAAGAGACCAAGAGAGACCAAGGTTGGTCACAGATCGAGAGAGAAAAAGAGGACGCAAGAGAGACTTTATTGTGATTTTTTGAAGAGAGGCATATTTGGGGCAAAGTATGAAGAGAATTAGAAACATTAATTGAAGAATCCTAAATTCAAATTCAAACCACTAGCCATTTCAGTTTTCCCAACTGAGGCTTCACACATTGTGGACTACAACAATCCTCATTATGTCCTGTTGGTAATCAGTGAGCAGAAAAAAAAAATGGTATTGCTTTGCAATACAAATGTTAGTGTGGTTTATTATGTCACAATAGGTCAACAGAACTGGAGGCATACTAATTCTGTAGTTCAGGCAGAACAATACACTAAAAACGTTTTTAAAGAATTAGAGTTCTTAAGGTGTCAGAAAAGTTAGGAAGACTAAAGATCCAATAATGTTCATTAAGGAAATAAAAGGAGCAAAGAATATGGGTTCTCAGCTGATGAAAGAGTAGCCAAATGAAGTTGTTTTATATATCTTTATGTTGTGGAATATAGAATGCAAAGTCAAAATTTCCTGTGCAATGTATATTATTATTGTTATTGTTGTTGTTGTTGTTATTATTATTATTATTATTATTATTTAGAACTTGAATTTTGGCTGGGGGTGGGTGCTTGTGGGCCTAACTCTAGACCTGCCTGGAATAATGCTTATGTTGCTCATTTTGCAGCAGGGAAATCCTAACATAGAATGCTGTGTTTGGGGACAGAGTGCTTCAGAACACTGGCAAGGACCATTTCCTTGCTCCCTTGACAAGGAGTTATACTTCTGTTGGAGCAAGGTTAGCCTATGTGGTAGTTCCTGGACTCTTAGTGTCTGGATTCCCGTAAGATGATATGTTGTGTATCACCTCTGGCTTATTATGACTATTATATGTAAATTGGCACATACCCACTATAAAAGCTATTTTTGTTGTGCAAAAGAACAGACACTGTTCTCTGAAACTGTCTCTGGAGGGGTTTCTTCGTGCCCTCAAGCTCCCCACAGGCAATGCTGGAAGGGCAGGCCCCCCTCAGCACATGAGGATAAAATATTGTCTGATTTAGGATAAATAGGCTTAAAAGATGTCATGGAATAATGACTGCATTTTCTGTTTCCTATGAAAAGTTAAGATATTTAGCAACCCTCACATAACAAAGAGTTGAAATCATTTAGTCTAAATACTTTCTTAGTGTTTTTGATAAGCAGATAATAGAATCGAAATATTAAGTCATCTTTCTTCCATTAACTGAGAACAAATAATAAATCTTTGACTTTTCTTATACACTAAAAAATGTTTTTATAGTTCATATTTCTATCTCATTTCCTTGTATTTCTTAGATACCTTCTGTGCTTGTAATATACATTATCTGCCAAATTCTAAAAATCAGAGCCACTTTTTTTTTAGAATGAATTTTTGATTAGCATTGAATAGAAGACAAGACTTTTGTTTTTCTTCTGTTTTATTTTTTGCCATTCCTCATTATTTTCTAGATTTTTTTTACACTCCAGTAAATGGTATCAAACTATTTATCCATTTATTTCTGTGAATTATAATGAATCTATATCTTTCTAGTGATATAACATTCTTAATTCTTTGTCACTGATTAACTTAATGTGAGAATATGAAAATTCTTTTTGACTGAGCTTGTTACTTTACCATCCCAGTAAATGGAGAAAGAATGTAATTCAGTGTTTTTCACAGCCATCTTGTACCTAACCTCTCCGGGAATTGATAATTACATCGATCACAGTCAAAACTCTCTGGGAAATTGGGGAGGAAATGATACTTTTCTTCTGAGGCCTGTAGTTGCTGATTCTCAAGGATATCCTCTGTCACATATTTTAGCTTTATCTTCCTGTTGTTGTCTTTGCTAAAGAAAACAGAAATTCTCCTTCTATTGCTTGCTAAAGCAAATTTGTTTATAGTCATATAATGCCACTTTGGTAATGACCTGTATGATTAAAAAACAAACAAACAAAAACTTCAAGTTTCAATGAAGGGTGGGTCACTTGATATCTTTTTATCTTTCATTTGAATCGTGAGAATTCATATTAAATAATTTTATAAAATAACTGAAGAGAGAAAAACCAAGAAGCAAAATGGGTATTTAACAAGCCCATTTGAACTTTATTTCCTAAGTAATTATGTCATTGACAGAGATAGTCAAGAAATGCTGTTAGGAAGTTTAGTAAACACATATGAGAAAATTTCTATTTTTCCCATAAAGAAATGAGACATTTTGCTTGTAAAATCAAAAAGTATAATACCTTGTAAAGAACTATTACACAGTTGTATTTCCATAAGATAACAAAATTATAATTATAGGAAAAACAGCAGGGTACATTCTGAATTCTTTCATTATTTTCTTCTAAGAGATGTTTTAAGAAATAAAGGGAAAAATAATGCTTTATTTTTCACTTTAGTGCCTTGCTATAGCTTTTTTAAAAAATATAATGCTTTAAACATTTTTCAAAGGACACTTTAACTAAAAGAAAATGAATTGAGCTAGAGAACTTCAAGCTTGATTATTTCAATCAGGAAAAATAACTTCAAAAATATTTATCTCTTTTTAAATTAATGAAAAAATGTAATACCTTATCCAACACCAAATTGTTCTATTTGTGAAATCTAGGAGAGACTATTAGGTCACATTTTATCAAATTTTCATTGATGCAAAATGAAAAATTTGATTTGATTCTCCAATATGATTTGTGACTTAATGGAGATTCTGAATTTTATGAATATCTTCATGGGTGGTAGAAAGTGAATTGTGTCCCTACAAAAACCACATGTTGAATGAAGTCCTACCCTCCCATAGGACTGTATTGGATTTAAGACTTTTAAAAGATAATTGATGTTAAATGAGTTCACAAATGTGGGGATATATTCTGATAGGATTGGTGATCTGATAAAAAGAGGAAGAAAAAGAAATTTCAAATTATCTTCACTTTATAAGATCACTTATCTTTGGCTCCAGATATCTCTCTCTCTCTCTCTCTCTCTCTCTCTTCCCTCCTCCTTCTCCCTCTACACACACACACACACACACACACACACACACACACATACTCACACACAAGTACACATTCTAATCATGTGCATGTACCAAAGTAAGGCCATGTCAGAGGCCGTCCATGGGTTGCATGTGGGTTACTGCACATAGTAGCCAAATGAGGGGATAGGTCTGTCATTGGAAACCTCCAATGACATCCCCACAGGGATTGATCACCTGATGCAGGTGAACTTCTCCCTCAAGCTCTGCCAAGATACCACACAGCAACTCAGATGGGTGTAACCTACCAAGATATCAGTCAACCTGCTGACTGAAAGACATCAAGAAGCAAGACTCCACTCTTGAAACCTTATCCCTGCCTTTGATGTACCCCCTTAAATAAACCACCGGAGCCATCTTTGTCTAGTTCCAGCACCCATGTGGACTGGATCTATCAGGGGCTTCACCTTTTGTAAATATATTTCTGATCATTTGTGGGGTTTTTTTATTCACTAATTATTTGAGACTTTAAGTTTTAGGGTGGCTTACACCCTTTTGGCAAGAAGAAGAATCCCCCAATGAGATGCTGGCCATCAACCCCATACAAGGCCAGGTAAGGACACAACAAGAAGGTGGCTATCTGTAAACCTGGAAGAAAGACCATATCAGAGCCAGACCATGCCTGCATCCTGATGTTGATTGTCCATCCTTCAGAAATGGAAGAAAGCTAATTTCCCTTTTTTAAGCCAGTTAGTGCAATCAAAGTTCATGAGATTGTTGGAATGTTTGATCTATTTAAATTTTTTGCCATGTTTGTACTTGGACACTTCCTGTATTAGTGAACTTCTTTTCTCTGTGACAAAATACCTGAGAAAACCAACATGGAGGTGGAAAAATTTATTTTGGCTCATTGTTTCAGAGGTTTCAGACCATGGTTGGCTGGCTCCCTTGATTCTGGGCTTGTAGTGAGACAGTACATCATGGCAGAAAGCCACGGCAGGGAAAGCAGCTCATCTCTTAATAGCCAGGATGCAGAGAGAGACAAAAAGACTGCGGACAAGATATGCCCTTCCAGAGCATACCTCCAGTGATCTCTTTCCTCCAATTGGGTGCTACTTCTTGTAGTTTCCAACATCTCCCATAGTCCATTCAAGTATAAACCCATCAGTGAATTAATTCATTGATGAGATCAGAGTATTCATGATCCATCGCTCAATACCATTGCACTGGGAACACATGAGCTTTGAGGAAATTTCAGATCCAAACTATAACACTGCTCCTTTTTTATAATCTCAGGCCTGACACAAATTCCTTTTCTTGTAGAAATCTGAATAAAAATGTTATTATTTTCATAATATCCCTTTTAAACACACACACACACACACACACACACACACACACTACCACTCTTTCTGAATATCTCAACAAGGTGTTTGCCCAGGATTTAAAAACATACAAGGCTGTCAGACACAGGGAAAACTTCTTTCAATGTTCTTTTAATGTTTAATAAGTGAACCATATGCAGGGAGTATGCCTTGGGGTTTCCATGCCTCATACATACATGTTCTGTGAGTGGAGCGAAATGAATATTTTTTCCCATTTGTGAATAATTTATATGTGGTATGTGAGAGAATAGTGGAGTGGAAGTGGGTACTGCATTTAGACTCCAGCTGTGGAAGCCCTTCTGTAGGTTGTGCTCTGCCTTTAGAGCAGTTTCCCAAATTTGGATGTGAATACAAATCACCTGGGGATCTTGTTAGGGCCCATCTGCAACAGCACATTTCTATCAGTCTCCCAGGGAAAGTTGATTTGGTTGCTCTGTAGAAAATACTGAACAGAAAGGATTGAGAGTGCCCTGCATATCACAACTGGTGAAGTACAAGGCATGTTTCCCCTGTGGGAAACGGACAAGAAGTTGCTTAAAAAAAAAAAAAAAAAAAATCATGCACCTACAAACCTTCCAAAGTGGAGGTCTCCACAGACCATCTTCCTCAAATAACTGTACAGTTTTGTTCTTTGGAGTAAATAAATTTGGAAAACACTTATAATTGCATAGAAATGCAAAGTTATTAAAGAAAGACTTAGAAACAGCCCTGCCCCTGTGGGTAGTTTGACAGGAACAACTGTATCTTGCATTCAGAAAGATACAGTGCTTACCCAGGATTCCTGGGAGCAGGCCCAGGTTCTGCCCTACTATAGTCAACATCTGCCAACACTCAGACGGTGGGCCAAAGGATATTCCAGCAGATAGCAGGTAGGCTTATGCCTCTGGATTAGAACAGTAGTCCGAGGGAACAATTTTAAGGACTCTCTATGAGAATGTATGTAGGTAATAGATAGGCTTGATTTATGACATTTAACTTCTGGGACAAGGGATTCAAAAGCCTCCATTAGAATTCTTACCCTGACTCATACACAGTTTAAGGTTCAGGCTTATTGGAAGGTTTCGGCTAAGTTCTTCCTCAAAGTGCCAGAAAATATAGTTTTTGTGTAATTTTATAACAGAAGGAGGAACAAGTTCCAGGAGAGTATAAGTTTGTACAGCCTAGTTGAGGTGATCTTAAGACAAATATAAACATACAGGAAACCAATTGAGATTTGGTGGAGCATATGACATTCATAATAAGGTTGGTTCTTGAAGCAGCCTGGATGAGAAAGCTGTTAGTTTTATTATGTAAGTTACTGTAGTTGGCCTATAGAAATAGTTTTCAACCAAATAGGATTAGATCATATGGTAGTCACACTTCAGAAAGTTCATTCATTTCCCCGATTCTTGGCACCCCCATTCACAGTCTTCTTTGGTTATTTGGAAACCTGGAAAGCCTGACGATGGCATTTGACTCCAGGACCTAGGGGGAAGGAAATAAGGTTATGATAGTTTTCATCCATGATAATTTTGATAGCAAGCACGTTGTCTGAAAAGCATTTCTAATCAGCCTGGTTAAATGCAGGGGCTGGTGGCTTTCTGGACATCCAGCCTGTTGCATGACAGTGCTATTATTACAAGAACCATCAGACTATGGGCACTGGGGTTGGTTGTTCAAAATCCAAAAGATTCTCCTCAGAATAGTGGTTACATAAAATAATTAATAACTAATTATTTTAATTATTAATTAAATT
This sequence comes from Marmota monax, assembly GCF_021218885.2. Taxonomy (NCBI): domain Eukaryota; kingdom Metazoa; phylum Chordata; class Mammalia; order Rodentia; family Sciuridae; genus Marmota; species Marmota monax. The sequence goes on along the minus strand of NW_026694470.1, from coordinate 533,726 downwards.
ACTTTAATTAATAATTAATCCATGAAGACATGGATTTTTCAGGACCTATATTCCATTATCCAAATTGATCTTACAAAATGTATCATATTATTATAGCAATGAAATCAAGAAAAGCAAAGTTAGTCTTGACTGGTTAGTCAACATGAAACCAAGTGGATAACCTGAGATGGAAAAACAGATTGCTTCAGTGTGGGAATTTCATAAACCTACATGGCTTAGTCAAGTCACACTAAAGTATTGTCAAGCAAGGTCTATGGCACAAGTGAGGAAGTGTGGTGAGCCATTCTTAAAGACCGTGGCCGCCATTAGAAGATGGCGCTGGCTTCCACTGTGGCCTGTGATAAACAACTCCTTTTTTGGAGAGTTGGCATGCAATCCCTTCCCACCCTATGAGAAAGGTCCACGTGGCAGCTTGGGATTGGTATGCGGGAGGCTTTATTAGGCTGTGCTTGGGCGCTCGGCGGGGGGTCACTAGAAGATGATACATGAATCAAGGCCTGAATAAACTGCTGAAAGAAGAATCCTGTGTCGTGTTTTCCCTTGCCTGCGAGGGGTCGCGACAAGGAAGGGAACATTAATGACATTTAATTGGCACCAAACATGAATACTGCCAAAATTCCAATGATAAATATTCCCTGTGAGTGTTAATTTTTTATGCCAACCTGACTGGGCTACAGTGTCCCCAGTTCTTTTGTTTAACATTTCTGGGTGTGTCTGCGGGAATTGTTCTGAATAATAAGAACATTTGAATTGCTAGACTGAGTAAGATAAATTGCCCTCCATAATGTGGGTGTGCCCCATTCACTGAAAAAGTAAATAGGATAAGAGGAAGTGTGAGAATTTTTTCCTTCTGCCTGGTGATCTTTGAGATGTAGAGATTCTGCCTCAGACTCTAAAACTGGAATTTAGACTTCTCAGTCTACATAATCACATGAGCCAATTCTTTATTATTTTTCTTGCTACTTTCTGAGCACAATTTTTGGAAGAGAAATATAAAGGTACATAGAGTATTTTTACATTCTTTCTAGTTCCTCTTTTCCTTCTGAATTTTGAAATTATACCATGAAAACAATAAGCACAGGAATCACAATATAGAGTAAATACAGGCGTGAAGTAATAATCTGGCTTGAAAGATCATAGATATAGACTAAGAAAATTTGCAAGTGACTAAGAAACATGAGACTGATCCATTTGAAAGCAGAAATAAAAAATTAAAGAAGAAGGACTTCATTAAGCCAGTCCTGGCTTTCCTTTCCTAGAGCTGCAGAAGTTGTAGTTTGGCTTTATGAACTGTTTATTGCAGAAGTACTAGGTCAGAATTCTGTTTTCATATATGGTATGACCATTTATCTTTTCTATAGTCAGTTTCTCAAACTGCACACAGTGATCAGTCAGGTGTGATCCAGAGTGTTTCAGGCATCAAGTCAGTGATCCAATACTTGTCATATCCAATTAAAAGCCCAAAAAATTGACTTAACCAGAAGTTTTGAAAAGAATGTTTATACCTGCACTATATTCTCACAGATAATGCAAAATATGTGTAAATCTATTTTATTCTCATAAGAGCATTCTATAAGCATCTCAGTCTGAGAAAACTTTTATTGCTCTTCGGTCCTCAGGACTATCTTGAGGCTGGATTTATCATACTGATTACCACCTTTTTCCCTAAGAACTTCCTCTTTTGGATTTGTGACAAACAGTGAGGAGGACATACACAAAGATAGGCAGCATTGTTGTTCATAGCAGACAAGTTTCTAGTGAGTGTCAGAGTTCTTAAATCTAATATAACAAACAAAAGACATGGAAAGATTCCTTATCTCCAGAAACCAAATGAATGTAACATTTTGAGTTCAATGCAAAGTAGTCAGAGCTTGGATGCAATGTAAACTTACTGCCCTGTGGTAGGAGAGATCCACCAATACAGAGTTCAAAGGGCCTTGAAGGAACACAGTTTGCAATCTTGGAGTCTCCAGAATTGACAAGGAAAGGATCCTGAGGAAACTTGACAAGATAGATAGCTATCTACTCCTTAAAAAATGTGAACCAGAAAGCCTATCAGCAAGCAACACCTGGTCATTAAATATATAGCAATATGAGAACATACTACTTTTATAGAGTGATACATAGTGGGTTAAAGAGAGAAAATTAATAGAGGATTTTTATAGAGGTCTAGGGACTGGGCTGTGTAACACTGAGACTTTTTCTCTAGGTGGAGAACTGATTGGTATTGAGCAGAATTTATGCAATGACAGCTTTGGATAGTCAAGTACAACAAGATGAGGGTTTTCAAGCAATATTTAAGAAAAAATTATAAATCATGATCATGGAAGTCACTTTAGTTGGTTCACAGTTTTGTGCTCTGGGAATAAGTACATTTTGAAAAAAACAGATAATTTTTTTTTGGCCTGGTTACAATATTGTTTAGCACAGAAATAAGAAAGTATGTTGGCTGAGAATGATTTAGTGAAGGATCATAAAACTGAATTTGTTTTAGTACTCAGAATAAAGAAAATTTTTGTTAATGGTTTCACACTTTACCAAGAATGTAGCACTACTAGAGGAGAGTTCCATGAAAGAAATAAGCAACACTGCATTTTTAATAATCAGCTTTTTCCCCATTTATTCAAAATTAAGAATTGTTTTCAACTCTTCATAATAGGGCCTACCATTAGCAAGAAAGAATTAAGATTTGAAAATTACTGACAATGAATATAATATGATATAGCATAATTGTAAGAATGAAGTGATCTGGTCCTTGGGAAATGGGTAACAAATATATTCTGAGACTACTACATGATTTTTTCAGATACTGCAGATAAATTTCATAAACAAAATTCACGTAATTCTCTCATATTCAAATTTCCCATTAATGCAAAGGATATTCAATAGTATTCAGATAGTTACATTATAAACATATCTATTTGAAGCTAAGTCCTAATCTAATTTTCTACTAAATGTTAAATAGTTCTTAGCTTATTTATAGATAAACAAATTATACAATAACTCATACACCAAATATTTAATAGCATTTTTATTACTTGCTCTCATAAACATAGAAAATATTGATCATAATTTACAAAGAAATTGATGGGGTCATATCTATTTTATAGTACACTTCTGGTTTCTTATTATTACATTCAAACGATAGAGTTCAATCCTCTCATTTATATTTTTATATGCTATTAGTCACAACAAATTTTAAATTATTCAAACTGCATAATAAAACACATTTAGAGATAAATGTGTAATATATTATTAAAAGCATTATTTATTAAATTTACTTTAGTTGTCAATTTTTTTTGAATTGGCTTTTTAGTAATATTGCTTAACACATATATTGTGTAAAATGTAAAAATTACTATCACAGAAGTTAGTGCAACATTTTCCTGAAAAACCTATATCCAAATATTTTATTAAAATTATTTCAAAAGCCTTTTTTTTAAAACAAAGTAATTTTACTTTTTTTTTTTTAAAGAGAGAGTGAGAGAGATAGAGGTAGAGAGAGAGAGAATTTTTTAATATTTATTTTTTAGTACTTGGCGGACACAACATCTTTGTTTGTATGTGGTGCTGAGGATCGAACCCGGGCCGCACGCATGCCAGGTGAGCGCGCTACCGCTTGAGCCACATCCCAGCCCCGTAATTTTACTTTTTTCTACTCACTTTAATATTAAGAATATAATTTCCCATTTACATTACAAGAAGACTAATTTCCATGATAGTTTTTTAAAGTAAAACTATTATATTGGCAAAAAGTAATGTCCACTTTTTATTTAAAGTATGAGGATATAAAAGTTACACTGGCCTGGCATGTGGGAGGCACTGGGTTCAATTCTTGGCATCACATATAAATAAATAAAAATAAAGCTCTATTGACAACTAAAAGAAATATATTTTTTTAAAAAATGTTACCTTTAGTTAAACATTCAGCCAATCTATCATCATATTGTCATATATGAAATGTTAGTTAAGACTGTTGCTATTGTTGTTTCTAGAAAGTGAATATAATGAAGTTATCCATCTGAGATAGAGCATAGTCCCTTGTTTCAACATAGTTTAAGAATTTCTTCTCTTTAAAAATAATTTTAGAAACAAGTTGCTATGCGACTTTGATAGATGAAGTAGAAATAGAAAAATCATGACATTGCTTAAAATTCCCTTTATTCGAATGCACTTACACACAATGTTTCTTTATATTTACCTCTGTCAAAATAAAAAGACGAATTTAATGGATATTGATCCTATATCATAAAATGAAATTTAATAAAGGAATTTTTGAAAATCTAGCCATTTAAATAAAAAAGTAGATTTCTAATAACATTTTAAGTGTTACTATCACTGATAAAATATCAAATATTCCTATTGACTTAATTTCTTATAATAATATGCACCATGATAAATCAAGAAATATAGTATTATAATTTTATTTTCATAAAATTCCTGTATAAACACACATATGCATGCACACATGCATAAGCTGTTAAAAAATCAGAAAGGATGATTTGTTTAAAAAAAAAATCAAATTTACAACTATATTACATACATTTTTGGAAAAAGTAAAGTGTGAATCAAATTTCAAGATGAAAATATACAGATTAGTGAATGTTAATTATTAAGATATTATTGAAATTCTGCTCAACAAAGAGAATGTTTAATCTGACAACAAAGTACATTGCATGCTGCAACACAGTAATTAGTATAATTCTGGTGAACATAGGATGCTGAGTTTTAACAAAATAAAATTTACAAAGCTTATAATATTAGCCAACATACATCCTACAAAAACAAACAAGCAACAATAACAACAACACCACTACCAACAACAAAAAAAAAAAAAAGAAAAGAAAGAAAGAAAAAAAATGTGACCCACCCTGAAGACAATTATACAGTCTGGCTTGGAGATGACCTAGATGTAGATACCAGGAGACAAAGATTTAAAATGGCTATTATGACTATACTCAGGATGAAGAGAAAAATGGGTTTATAATGATAAAAAATAAGTTCACAATAGAAAACTTTGAATTAAAATAAGGAAACACTAGGCTAAAAATTAAAACCTTTAAAATCTACTTGGTGGAACAGAGAAATTGTGGGAGATGACATAGGAAAGAAAGAATATGCTTAAAGATAAAGCAACAAAGAGTATCCAATATGAAAAGCAAAGATTTAAGAATTAAAAAATAATAATCTCAGGGACATATAGAAAAATATAAAAAACTTATCACATCTTATTTTTAGAAACAAAAAAAAATAGGAAGAGAGAATGGGCAGAAAACAAAACACTTGAAAAAATAATAGCTGTAAATGCACTCCCAATGCTCAAAGTAATAAATATAAAGATTCAAGAAGCTCAGCAAATAAGAGGAACTACACAATCGACCATAAGCATATCATAGTCAACAGGTATAAAAACCAAACAAAACAACACAAATAGTTTGTGAAATATCAAATATGAGTGAGGAATAGCATAAAATGTCAACAGTGAATCTCATATTCAGGAAAAAAGATCCCTGAATAGTAATCACAAGATTAAGCCCTTTCAAGATGAATGAAAGCTAAGAGTATTTTTCTGCAAGAAATGCATAACCCACTTGAAGCAAAGCGTGAAAGATGATATATCAAGACCTATGTAATGTTTTGAACAACCAACAATAAAAAAAAATAAATAAAATAAAATAAAATTTAAAAAAAAGAAAAAAGAAATGCTAAAGGAAGTCCTTCAAATTGAAGTTAAAGAATATATTAGGAAGCAATAAAAAGCATCACAAATGATACATATGAGGGTAATACAAGTGAACATTTTTTAAAAATTTATTTAAAATACATAAAACTGTCTAATACAAAAGTGATAAAACCATCTTCTGAGTTTCTAATCCAAGTAGATTTAATATTCATAGCACTTCTAACATAAATTGAGTTAAAGGGTCTATATAGCTGCAGGGCTTCTAAATTTTAAATAGATCAGTAGAATAATAAGTCTAAAATACTGTGAAATTTAAAGAGATGAATTTTAATCCCCAGAGAAAACACAGAAAGATGTAGTTAAAATGCCAATAGATTTACTAAAATGGAATTCTGAAATTTTAGAAAAATATTATTTAAAATTTTGAGGAAAAGAAAGAATGGGAAAAAAGAGCAAATAAATAGCTGTTAATGTATGTAGGCCTAATTCTGAACATATCATTCAATACTCTGAGTGATAATGAACTAAATATTGAAATTAAATATGCAAGAAAAGTCGGTGGCGGGGGAAAAGCAAGACTCACTTAAATATAGAAGCCGATTGAACCTAAGTGGAGTGTAAATAGTCAGCATAAAGGGGCTGAGTAGCTATATATTACATTTCATATTCCATTATACTAAACAGTTATATCAAGATTAAATACATTTTACAAATGTTAAGGCAGGAGTATTACCAAAGAAAAAGAGCAATGATTCATAAGAATAGAGATTCATTAGAAAAACACAATAATCACATCTATTCACACAAAAGACAATTTCACAATATATAGGATGTCTGCTCTCAGTTTGGGTTGTCAAAACAAAACACCATAGACAAGGTGGCTTAGACAACAGAATTTGTTTTCTCACAATTCTGGAGACTAAAAAAAGGCAGATATCAGGGTGCCAGCATTTTTTGGTGAGGACTCTCCTCCTGATTGGCAGATGGCAATTTCTACCTACATCTCCTTATTAGCACCTCTTAGCATTGGATACGCCTGTTAAGACTTTATTTAGCCTTAATCACCTCTTAAAGACTCTACCTCCAGATTTGGTCAGATTGGTAAGTAGGGCTTCAACATATGAATTTTGAAGGGACATATTCAGTTCATAGCATGGAACTTTTGATAGCCTTATAACAGAAATTAAAATAATGACTAAAAATTATTGAATATATAGAAGTTCAGAAAAATTATATCACTTGTCTTGAAATGATTAATAATTTTGAGAAGAATATATCCAACACTTGGAAAATATGCTGTTGAGAGCCACAGTTTAGTCGGAATGACACCTGGCATTTTGCTAGAGGGAATGGTTGAAAGGTGACCCTGCTCTGGGATTAGGGTGGATCCTGCTGGGATTAGGGCAGATCCTGCTGCCTCTGGTGCCTGCTAGCTTCTTTGGAGTTCCTGTTGAGTTCTCACAGGGTTTGGAGAGAATTGGCGCGGGGAGCCAGGTGGAGGGAGTGTATTCCAGAGAAGTGTGTAGAGTGCCAGTGAGAGTTCCGAAATAAATAGTTGCTGTTTGAACCTACAAGCCTTTGTGGCAGCTAGGTTATTTTGTGCCCAGCCAGACTGCGGCAATATGCATTCTTCATAAATATGTATGTAGATTTACAAAATAAGCTCTACACTAGGTAAAACAAGTAATGATAATTTATAAATTAGAAATATTAGGGGTTATTTTCTTTCTTTCTTTTGAGAGAGAGAGAGAGAGAGAGAGAGAGAGAGAGAGAGAACTTTTTTAATATTTATATTTTAGTTTTCCGTGGACACAACATCTTTATTTTATTTTTTTATGTGGTGGTGAGGATTGAACCCAGCACCCCTCGCATGCCAGGCAAGCATGCTACCGCTTGAGCCGCATCCCCAGCCCTAGGGGTTATTTTCACTATACTAAAAATTAAATGCACTGAAAAATCCTAACTTTTTACACAGACACAATATTTTTAAATTACCAATGTATTTAATTAAAAAAGCAAAAAATTAAACTGTTTGAAAGGTAAAATCTATAAATAATCATCTAATATAAATATAAATCAACTAAAGTATCTAAATCTATAGCTTTAAGTTACTACATTAGAAAAGGGAAAAGTCCCAAAAGCAATAACTAACATTCCAACCTAAGGAGCTAGAGAAACAAAAAGTCGTAAAAACTGTACATATCAATAGGGTACCATGTGATTTTTCAGTTCATGTATACATTGTGTGAAATTTAAATCAGGTTTAGCCCATTTATGTCCTCAAACATTTATTACTAATTTACACTGTAAATTTTTGAAATCCTTTTAGCTTTTGGAAATGTAAAAACATTATTGTTACCTATAGCTTGTTACTGTGCAATATCACACAAGAACTTCTTGTTTCTGTCACTTGATACCCACTTCTCCCCCTTCTCTCTCTCTCTCTCTCTCTCTCTCTCTCTCTGTCTCTCTCTCTCTCTTCCCTATTTTCCTCAGTCCCTGGTAACCAGCTTCTATCAATTTCTAAAAGACCAGCTTTTTTAGATTCTAGTATTTGAATGAGATCCTATAACATTTATTTTTCTGTGCCTGGTCTATTTTACTTAACATAATGACATCCAGAACCATTTATGTTGCCACAAATGACAGAAGTTAATTCTTTTTTTATGATTCTTTAAAACAGTTTCTTCACAGCAAAGGAAACTAAAGCATGAAGAGAAAGCCCACATAGTGGGAGAAAATCTTTGCCACTCACTCTTCTGATTGGATATTAATAACCAGAATATAAAAAGAATTAAAAAAATTAACACCAAAAAACTAATAATCCCACTCAATAAATGGGTGAAAGAACTAAAGAGATATTTCTCAAAAGAAGAAAAACAAATGCTCCATAAATTTGTGTAGCAGTTAGAAATAAATGTAACTTAATTTTTTAAATGTAAAGGAGCTTATATGAATATTTTAAAAATGAATAAGCTGGAAAAAGAAAAACAAATTAAATGCAAAGTAGACAGAAGGAAAAATAAATACAAGTCCAGAAATTCACCACTACCATAAAAGACTATAATTAAGGAGTAATAAGTTAATTAATAAATACCCTTTTCCATTTAGATGTGCTTCTCACATTTAGCTTATAATTTTGTGTTGCTTGTATTTAAGGTCACAATTTTTGAAAACACTGTATTGGTAATATTAACTTCTTTCAGGGATTCTGCCTCTGAAGATTTGGAAAATAATGTGAAATCAAACATAAGAATAGGATATGGTTTTTATAAGAAAAGATTGGGACATTCATCATTTCCAAGATAAACTGGGTGTCCTGGAGGAAGTACTCTACTGAAACTTTTTGAAAAACAGTGTCCTTGGTTGTCTTAACTTTCAACAATGACTCACATGGAGAAAGTCATTGAAGAACTTGTCAATTTTATAGACAGAATCAAATTCTTTAAAGACACACAAATATTTTAATCACATCATAAAAACCTGAAATCAATTGACACAACATATTAAAAAAATAGCTTTTAGTATTGCTAAAGTATAAAAGGCACGTGTAAAATAACATTTTCTTTTGATGTAGTTAACGTGGATATTCATCAGTAATTTTCTCTGTAGATTTATAATTTATGTATGATTTGATGGAATATATTGTTCTCATTTCTTCTCTCTTTAGGACTTACATTTTTACAATCTGATGAATATACTAATTAAGATGGACTGGATTTCTTCAGTGCCAATTAAGACATATTATAAGGCCAGATCTGAGTATCAAATTTTATCTTGATACTCTTAGACAATATTGCATATAAATTCCACGTTACTCCAGAACAGTTGGAACATTTCTAACCAGTTTCTACCTTGTAGGTAAAGGATATGAGATATTTTGATATGAAATGTAAAGACAGAATGGACACAAAATTTAATATTTGTGTCATGTGTTCTTTTCATTGAATGCTTGTTTTATGGACCAGATGGAGTTAATATCATCTTTCACCTATTGTACATTTAATTCAGGCTGATCACAAACATATGGTGAAGATATCTTGTCTAACATACTAGCATTCTCAGAAATGATTATAAAGGGAAAATTCAAAAGCAAACAAAATATGATATATCTTGTAAATGTAAATAGTTATAACTTTTAAAATTTTATAAAATGCCAATATTTCCTATCTGCCCCACCCTCATGTCTACCCCTCCACCCCCAACATCTTTAATAGCTCCACTGGGTTACTGTCAGAGCACATATATTTTATACTCTTGGATCACCCCTAAGAAGCTCTCTAATACATTATGCATTCTACATATCAGACAGCACTTCCTAGACTTGAAAAGCCTGCCAAACTTTCAAACTCCTCATCTGATTCATGGTGTAGATCTTCATAATTAATCTCTAAGCATATCAGCAAATCAGCCCCACAACCTTCTAGATAGCTTTAGCTAAAATATCTGTTAGTTTATTCTCAATGCCAAATCAATTTTCATCCTTTCTTCTCATCTATTCAGTGGCAAAATGAAGCTGCTTTTAACCCTGGCTCCTGATTCTGCTATTCAGCTCAGAATCAGGCACATGGAGATAATAAATACCCCAAATTTATTATGAGTTATCCAAACAGCCAATTTCCCTGTTCCTTAATGTAAACCCTGTCTGTCTTCCCCAATGTGCCAATTAAGGGACTTTACGCTGTAGTTTTGACTAGGTCTTTCACCCCATGAACTTTTCTTTCTCTAATTAGATTTTGGCACGGAATACCAACGTGGTATGACTGAGCTATTGAGAATATTCCCTCTTTGGATTCTGTATATATGCTAAGAATTTTTGAGCCACTATTTCAGATAGACTCATTTGTTAAAGCTATGAAATGTTGTTTGTCATGTGAACTGATCATGGTTATTAAAAACTAATTTCACACTAATTCCCTATGACTGAGGTATAATTTTCAAGCCCTAACATGGACAGTATATCCTAATACAAGAAGTTACCTTAACTCCATCACACCCAGATCTTCATCCTATCATCTTTGTTCTGATGCAACCCCTTCCTTACTTACCCAAATTCACTTCTCATAAATGTTCATTTCTTATTCAGTTCTATTAAATCTGAATAATACTGGCCTTCAGGTAGCCCCGGGAATATATATAGGGCAGTTAACAAGGCTCCAATCCTAAGGATGACCTCTCTATGTGTAAATTATATCCAATAATAATCTATAATAATAAACACAAGTCTATAAGGACACAGTAGAAAATGTAACTACATTAACTGGATGAATCAAGTAACTTTGAAGAGATGCTGAGTTTTGAATAATGAAAGGAAGTCTTCCAGAAATAGAATGATTTTAGAATAGACTTGAAAACAGAAGAAAGACAAGGGCATGGCACTCTTGAGGAATGGCGAGAATTCTCTCACATCACTGAACATTTAGTAGTTAGGGAATGCAACTAGGGTAATGGCTTGGAGCCAAATTGTGAATACACATGTACATTGAAGTAGTAACCTCCTAGCAGGGCAACTATGATTAAGTAAGGATTGTGATTTTCAGATAGTTTTGTTTAATTTGTGTAATGTGTGTATGGTGCACACTTGAGTTTAAATTTATATACACACAACAGACTTTTATAGTATGTTTGAGCAAAATAATTGCATCAGGGTAAATGTAGTCAAAAATGTTTTCTTTTCTCATTGTCATGTCATGAGAAGATGGATGGCATTATTTTCTGCAGCCCTAGGAACAGGTAATCTCATATTTACCTCATTCATTCAGAATTATCCTGTTTCCCACACCTGGATAATTAATACAGTTTTCTTATGATTTAAAAACAAGGCATGGAATTTCCTTGATTAAGATGATAGCCACATAATTTGTTCCATGATCCAATTAATGCCAGTAGGGCTAAGACTATGGACTTCACAGAAGGTAAGTCTTTCACTCTTCTGAGACATCTATCAGAAGCAAGATCCTTGACTCTTCCTTTTAGTATTATTGAGTGTTAGATACACATCTGAGAATTTAAGCAGCTATTTTATTTTTCCAGCAAAAGAGAAATCAGAAGTAGGCTGATGCTGACACCACACCATAAAAATTTAAGAAACAATGTGAAATCAAATCCTGATGACTTAGTAGTGTCATTAAATAAAATCATCTTGGAATCACATAAAAATGTGTGCTTTCTATTACAGACAGCTAAAATAATCCTAAAGACTAGAGCAAGGGTGAAAAAGAAAAATAAAAGAAACCTTCAAACTTAATATATCTTATGACACTTTCTAAAATTTTTTCACCACTAGAAACATGTTTTTGGCTATTTTTGACCTAACTTAGTTTGTTTTTGTTCCCATTTACTTAAAAATTTAAAGAGTAAAAATAATATTAATAAATTAATGTTAAAAATAGGTATAAAATAGAAGTTTCAAGAATCAATATTGGTATATAAATTCAACATTTCTTCTTCAAAGATATCCACTGTTAACAGACTCATTTTATCTCTCCAGAAAAATAATAATTGTGTTTTTAAAAAGTGCAGTTCTAAGATTAAAACTATCCTCCGTTTTAGTCAAAATGGTCTTTGTTGATGGAAAAATATGTTGTAATAGATGTGTTACTCTTACAAATTATATTGAAATGACTGTACTAGTACTTAGTGTATTATTTTAAGTATAAACCTACAAGCAAACATGTCATTATGAAAAATGATCTATCAGTGGGTCTTAGTTAATTTAATTATTCCATCCAAGATATAATATGATGTATTTTATTTAGATTCCATATTCATCCTTCAGCATGGAACTTAACAGTGACTATAGGATCAAAGTAAAAAGATAATGTTGGATCAAATAATTACATTCCATATTAAAATAACACATATTGGATTTAGAAATGATTGGCAGATTCAAAAAATTCATTGAAGACTTTGTACTTTTTAGATACTCTTGTGAAAATATTCAAAAAAATCTGTGTTGAAAGTCATTGGTATTTTTAAGAAACAGTCACTCAGTAGCCAAGTATCTCTACATTACCACCATTGAGATACTTTTTCTGGAGGTATAAATAACAATGAGCAATCACTCACCCATAAAGATGCTGATATTCTTAGTCAAAACTGCAAACCTTAAAAAATATGAGGAAAAAATGAATTAATTTCAGAAAATAACAGATACCTTTGCGCGATCATAAAACCTATAGTTTTTATAAAAAATTTCATAAACATTTTTAATGTAAACATCATTTAATCATGAACTGAATCTATACACAAGTAGATTTATATGGGTAGATATTGTATTCAAAATGAGAAATGGATTTTCTTATGTGTACCTATTTATGATCCTTATGTGAATTTGGCAAATTATATAAATGAGCAAATGACCCATGTCCAACTGTTGAAAAAAATTATTAGCAAATAAACACAACTCCAGAGATGTTTTGAATATCTTTCAAACTAAAAAAAGAATAGGAGCACAGAGTGTCTGTGGACTGTAGCTATCAAACTGAAAAAATGCACTTTGATCAGACCTCTTTAAAAATAGATGAATTCTATATTCAGTTGCCAGTATTATGCAAGGAATCAATAATGAATAATTAGGTCTTAAATACTAATAACATATCACTGGAGGAGCCTCTGTAAAGCTCAGCTATCTAAAAATATTTCCTACTATTCTGTCACAATTGATATTAATATTTAAAGTGCTGTTCATTGTGCTTTATGGATAGTAAGGATGCTATTAGAGTGAAATCAAAGCTTGCTTCACTAGGATCCAACTCTAATCAAGAAAAAGCTAGCAGTTTTTGGCATGGTCTGGCTTGTTCTTCATTGCAGAACTGAGAAGAAGCATTCAGGAATATGAAAACAAGTTCAGATACACTGAAAGTTCATAGAGAAGACTTTGAAAATAATTTTAAGTTTCTGTCTAGATTGATATCTACTTACCAGTAACATAATTGATGGGAACTAGTACCAAATGAAAATATGGGACACCTTGTTTAAAACGTAGGAAAATGGGCAGTGGGGGAAAGTTGGCAGAATACAATAAGAGTGCAATTTCTAGATGCTCCATGACTTGAGATTCAAGCAGCAGAAATACTGCTTCCCAGCAGGTGGTTGACAGAGGGAATACACCAAAATTCAATATCAGAATCAGAGACACAGAAATTTTGGTAGGATGGGAAAGAATAAAGAGAATTTAGCTGATAACAATTGTGACATTGGTTCACCGTGGAGGGGAGGAGTGACCCAGAGAGAGAGAGAGAGAGAGAGAGAGAGAGAGAGAGAGAGAGAGATCTGTGAAGAAAATCTGACCTGGGGAAAACTAGGGAACAGAGGGGTTTTCTGAGTGACCCAGAGGCAGTACAGTGAGCTGATGTGGGAGGGTGCTTCATGCTTCTCTGCTGAAAGGGGAAAGTGGAGATTTCATGTGGGACACCAACTTGAAATGGCCAGGTGGTAACTTTTTGCTGGGGGACTCTTCTTATCAAGCATTAGCTGACTGTCCCTACATGTACCTGCCATGTGACTTATACAGTCTGCTTGGTAGGGCCCAATAAAGGTGGAAAAATAAGGAACAGCACCCAGTGGGACTCAAGCTAGGGATACAGGGTTGAATGCAGCTCTGTTCTGTTGGGTTTGGTGGCTGTGGGGGTTAGCCAGAGAGAACACAGAAAGGAAAGATGGGTACATTTGTGCTTGGGGTCTGATCCTGGGAAGGTCACATATGTAGGTGGTGGATTATATGAAATTTATGGATAATTGATTGCTTTGCCCCAAGAGTGGAGTTCCTGGAACCCCTGCCCTAGATCAATATGTTCAGCAGAAATTGACATCAGTCTAGCAATAGGGTGGATGGAAGTATTATCTCTACCTGAATACCTCATGAAAAAATGGAAAGGTTGGTCAGAATTAAACACAAGCTGCCTGAACTTCACATTTAGAACTCAGACCTGTCCTGGGAGTGCATCTACCACATTTGCATGGACATAACTTTAATTTGTCACTAATTTCCTTTCTGTCTTACATTAAACTTGTGAGAATAGAAGTAGAAAAGTATTACATTCAGCTTCCATTCCAGACCATTCCAACAGAGGGCTTAGTGAGCAACTCAAAGAAGATGCATTTAACAATGCCCAACCCTTGCTATGGTGATGGAAGAGGAGGGGGAGGGGAGGAGGGTATAGGGAGGGCAGCAGAGTACAACTGACACGAGGATTGCTGTATGTATACACATGGATGTATAACCAATGTGATCCTGCAATTTGTACACATGGAAAAATGAGAATTCATACCCTATTTGAATCAAATGAATGATATGTCAAGATCATTGTATTGTCTTGAGCAACTAATAAAAAAAATAAAAACGCAAAAAAAAGAAGAAGAAATGGAAAAGAGAGCAGCATATGCCTTGAACATCCATTCTTGTCAACAGCATTGAACACCTCAGCAGAAGTGAGATAATCCCTTCTTTTTTTATAAAGGGTTTATTTTTGTTGTTTGTTTTTCTTTTTTCATTAAGCATGTGTGTGTGTGTATGTGTGTGTCCTAATTGGTTCCACAATGTATGTATGTATGCATGTGCGTGTGTGTGTATATGTGTGTAGAGAGGGAATAAATATGACTATATTATTTTTTGCTTTTTTGTTTTTCTGATTACTTCTTCTTTCACTCTTCCCCTTCCAATAGCCAAATTTACTTGTTCCTTCTTGCATTATTTCTTTTATTTTAACTCTTTATAGCCATCACTTGCTACAAATCTGTCTGCTTTTGAAAAGTTTTAAACATTTTTTGCTATCTTACCCTGTTTTCATTACTGTTAGTGAACTGTACATTTATTATCTTTAAGGACAATTTAATTTACATAACTGCTGTCCCCACCATTTATGTTGATGCAGTGTTTAGTACTGAGGAGTACATAGTTGACACCTCTATATTTTAATGATATACCTAGTTCATGATTGTTTATTGTTGTTACTATTGTTAAGAGCTGACCCTGCCATTCCTCTTTTTGTGGTAATTGTTTGTGTACATGCTGTACATACTCAACATTTATTATAATGTTGTATATTGATCACTACTATTATTGAGTGACTGGGAAGTGACTGGTACACTACAAATCCACAGAGACACTATAGATGAAGTAACCCTGCTGAAGCTTTAAAAGTACTTAGAAGAGTACTTAGAATAAGGGAAAACAAAAACACAAAGCAACGACTGGACCCCAAGTAGGAATAATTAAAGAGGACCTCAGATCCCACGCATGGACATCTACACCCTCTGCAAAATCAGAAAAAAGTATCCAAAATAATGGCTTAGAAGAATCTACAATGTTGCAGCAGTTCTACAGAATAAATTCATTCAAGAGTTCTTGCAACAGCAAACTGAGTTCTGGAGGTTGAAACTAGTACTTGGATTACACTGAGCCTACATGTCGAAGCTAAGAGATATACAGGACTTTTAACATAAGAGATTATTTCACTCCAGAGAACTTCCTCACAGAAGATGAAGAGGAATCCATCTGAACATACTTTAAGTCCAAGACCTCTGAAAATATGAGTAAACAAACAAATAATTCTCCCACCCCCAAGTTACAATCCCCCAAAAAAGAAATGCACAGAAATAGAAGGGGATGAATTTCAGAAAAAAGCTATAAATAAGTTACTTAAATTATTAATGAGTTGAAAGAAGATCTAGTGAATGAATGAAGAAACTAAGAGAACAATTACAGAAGGTGAAAGAGCATTTATTTTTTAGTTCATTTTAAAAATTTATATTTCTTAATTGGCACAGTATAGTCACAGAAAAAGTGGAAATTCACTAGAATATATTCATACATGTACATTACATAGTTTGGTTTTTATTTTATTATGCTGTTTCTCCCCTTTCCTATCCTTCTTCTCCCTCACTCTTTCGCTTTTCTCTCCTTTCTATTTTCATGACATCCCCCTTTTGTTTAATTCCTTCTTTCGCTTTAGCTTCCACATATAAGAGAAAACATCCAATCCTGGACTTTCTGAGTCTGGTTTCATGATGTTCTACAGTTTTATTGATTTACCAGCAAATGACATAATTTCATTCTTCTTTATGGCTGAACAAAACTCCATTGATTCCTAAAATCAAATGAGAACAGTAAAACAACATACAAAAGTCTCTGGAACACTATGAGGAAAGTAGTAAGAGTAAAGTTTATAGCATTAAGTGCCCACATTTTAAAAAGAAAGATTCAAATAAATGATCTAATGTTACATCTTGAAGCAAAACCAGGAACAAACTAATTTCAAAACCAGTGGAAGACATGAAATAATTAAGATGAGAGCTCAAATTAATGAAATTTCAAATAAAAAAATATACAAAGGATCAATGCAAAAAACCAGGTGGTTTGCGGGCGGGGGGGCTGGGGTTGTTGCTCACTGGTAGAGTGCTCGCCTAGCACATGTGAGACACTGAGTTTGATCCTCAGCACCACATAAAAATAAAATTAAATAAATAAATAAATAAGGGTATTGTGTCCATCTACAACTAATTTTTTTAAAAGGTGGTTATTTGAAAAGATAAAAAAAAAATTAGTGAACCCTTAGCCAAACTAACCATAAGAATGAGAGAGAAGACCCACAGAAAAGTAGAGAAGAAGCAGAAATATCAATATAGATATTACTGAAATCAGTATCACTTTCATACTAAAACCAGATAAAGGAAGACATATTAAGAAAAACAACAACACCAACAAACAAACAAAAAAGATGGACCAATATTAATATCTCTGATAAACATAGAGTCAAATTCCTTAATAAAATATTAAGTAATCACATTAAAAAAACACATTAAGAAGATTTAGTTGGACCATGGAATTCAAGGTTGTTTCAATACTTACATAAAAAAGTAATTCTTCATAAAAATAGAATCAAAGATTTTTTTAAAAAAAAATCACTAGATCATCTCAATAAGTTCAGGAAAAAAAAAAACTTTGAGAAACTCCAGAACCCATTCATTTATAAACACCAGAAAAATTAGAGATAGATAGAACTTACTTCAATATCTTAGAGGCTACATTTGACAAACCCCAAACCAGCATCGTACTGAACAGAGAAAAAATTGAAAGCATTTCCTGTAAAATCAAGAACAAGACAAAGACATCCAGGTTCACCCCTCTTTTTCAATATAGTTCTTAAAACTCTAGCCAGAGGTATCAGGCAGGAGAAGAAAATTAAAGGGATACAAAGAGGAAAAGAAGTCAAACTATCTCTGTTTGCTGATATAATTCTGTAGCTAGGATATCCAAGTAATTCCACCAAAGGATTTTCTGGATATGATGAATAAATTAAACAGAATATCAGGATATAAGACCAACATACAAAAATCAATAGCTTTTTATACTCTAATAATGAATCTACCAAGAAGAAAACTATTCCACTCACAAAAGCCTAAGAAACAAAACAAAACTCTTAGGAATAAAACTAATTAAGGAGACAAAAGACCTCTACAGTGAAAACTGTAAAACACTAAAGAAAAAAAAAAAAAAAAACGAAGGACTTTGATGCTGTAAAAACTGTTACATGTTCTTGGATAAGAGAAATTACATCATTCAAATGAATATATAACCAAAAACCGTCTATAGATTCAAAGTTCATCAAATGGCTTTCTTTAAAGAATATCTGATCTCAAATTATGCTACAGGACTATAGTAAAAAAAAAAAAAAAACAATCTTGGTGTTGGCATACAAACAGACATGAAGACCAGTGGAATAGAATAGAAGACACAGAGTCAATCCGCATGGATATAGTCATTCTATCCTTGACAAAGGTGCCAAAAGTGCATGTTGGAAAAGAGATAATATTTATAACAATTCGTGGTGGGAAAATGTGATTTCCATATCTAGAAAAATGGAATTTAATTCCCATATCATACACTGTACAAAAGTCACCATAAAGAGAATCAAAGACCTAGGAATTAGACCAGAAACATTGCAACTACTAGTATAAAACACAGGGTCAATGCTAAAGCTCAAGAGATAAAATGAAGACTCAATTAGTAGGAAGGCATCATATTAAAAAGTTTCTGCACATCAAGGAAACACAAACATGAGTAGAGAATCTACATTGTGGTTTAATAAGGCTATAATATAAGAAGTAGGAGGGAGTATAAAAAATATCTTCAAACTACTTATTTGTGAAACTCCTCCCGACCACCCATTGAGTCACAAGATAAAGACACCTTTAACTAGGAAAGCATATCCAGGCCACAAATTCATTTTGGGAGCAAGGAAGGAACAAGCCTTTTAAACATGCTTATTAGTGTTTTGGATCTTCTCTTCTTGTAGAAATCTCCATTTCCAAAACTTAACTCAGATTCTGACCTTTACCTTGAAGGTGATTCTCATGAGTCAATTTTTCCTCATAAACTCTTCAGTTCAGTTTCAGCAATGCCTTGAAAGGCAAGTACCTTTCAGCAACTGGAAACAGAAAGAAACCCCTCAGAAAGAGGGAGATGGTTCTCCCATGAAATCAACAGTCATTATATATTCTTAGAATATTAAATTGAGAAAGAAATCCTTCATTCTAATTCTTTCAGCAATGCAAAAGAAGATCTATTTGGTGTTTTTTCACTGGGCAAGGAATGGAAGCAACAAAGAAGATGCTCTGTTTGAAAGGAGGATTTGCTGTAGTTACGAAAGTGAGTAAAACAGATGTGTAGCCAAATAATTAATGTCCAATTAGTGCAATGATAAGCCCATGCCACAGATGCAGCCCAACGTCTAGAAGTGTGATTAGCTGTGCCCTACTCGTTCCCAATACTGCTCACCCCATCTAGATTTTGTCCCTCACTTCATTCCAGGTATATCTGGGCTCTTTAAACATGGCAAGAATTATTCTAACTCGGAACCTTTGCACTTTTAGATCCTTTTGTCTGTGAGTCTGGTTATCCCAGAAGAAAATATTTTCCAGATACTTTTCTGACAAGGGATAAATAACCAGGAAATGATCAAAAAATACATGAAAAAAATGTTCAACAACCTTAGTAGTAAGAGAGATAGAAATTAAAACTACACTGGGATTTCATCTTACACCTGTTATAATGGAAATCAAGAATACAAACACTGATAATTTCTGGTGAGGATTAAGGGAAAAGGTCCACTTGTTCATTGTTGGTGGGACTGCAAAGTACTACAACCATTTGTTGTAATTTCCAAAAACTACTAACAATGGAAACATGATAAAATTTAGATATTTCACTCATTGGAATTTATCCAAATAGCTAAAATCAACGTATTATAGTGATACATGCATACAGTGTATACAGTAGCACCATCCACATCAGCCAAGTTGTGGAACCAATATATGTGTCCCTCAATAGAAAATTTGGATAAAGAAAAATTGTATGTGTGATGTGTGTATTTACATATGTGTGTATGTACATACATATATATACACATATGCATATATATATATATATATATATACACACACATATACACAATGGAATTCTGCTTACCCATAAAAAATGAAATTACGTCACTTGTTGGCAAATAGATGAGACTGGAGAACATCATGATAAGTAAATAAGCCATATTCAGAAATTTAGAGGTTGAAATGTTTTCTCTTATATGCATAATCTAGAGAGAAAAACAGAATAAAAAGGGGATCTCCTGAAAAGAGAAGGGGGATCAGTGTAGAAGCAGAGGACCAAGTTGAGGAGAAGGTGGAGAGGGAAAGGGAAATAACTGGGGAACAGAGTTGGCCAAATCATGGTAAGTTCATGCATGAATATATCACAAAATATTCCAACTTCATATATAATTATAATGCACCCATCAAAATAATAAATAAAATTGAAGCAGAACAGATTATGTTACATGTACTTATGAATATATAAATATGAACCTCACTATTATGTACTAATAAAAAGAAATTCTATAGCAAAAAAGGATTTTGTTGTTAGTCCTATAGTGCATTCCCCTTTCTTATTTTGTCTGTGTCTGGATTTGCCATGATGTGTGTGTGTGTGAGTGTTTGTGTGTGTGTGTTTAATTAGCTATTTTAGATCAAAGAGAACACAAATTAAAAATTTAAATTGTTAGTTATGTTTACAATTTGTTGTTATTTATATAAAATTGATATTAAATGTACAAGAGCATTTAACTCACATTAAATTCACCAAAATTATACCATTTATATTTCATATGATTTTGATTCTTTCCAGGATACTGAAAACTTTGGATAATACTGACCCAATTACTATTCTTTCATTACTTGATGAGCACATCTCTTACCAATCCTCTCTACTTTCAGCTGACTGGAAATATGTGTCATTTTTTCTTTTCATTTCCTTTGTATCATTTGTGTGTGTGTGTGTGTGTGTGTGTGTGTAAATGATTGACTAATACATCAAATGTTTTACTAATACTTCAAGAGAAGATATGAAGGAATATCTTAATAATTTGTGTATCATAGGATGTTATTACCAGCATTTAATGTTTGGACAAAGCTCTGATTTTAATCGAAAGCATGGCCCTTTGGCACTGACAGTACCAAAGTGTACTAAGTTGTAGATACCAAATATTTATCCTGTATTTTATTTGTCTCATTGAACTTTCATGCATTGTGAGTACAATGGAATTATGTCCTATGGAGCATTACAAATGTCATAGCATCTTGCTTTTTTTGTATTATTTTGCTTTTGAGATTTATGCTTGTAGTTATTTATTGAACTAGATAATTAATTTTGAATAGTATAGAATTCTACTGTTAACATAAATATATGTGTGTATGTGTATCCATTTCTATGTTGATAATCCATTGTTTGAATTTCTTCACATTGCTACTACTAGCAATGTTGAAAAAAATAATTATGAATGTTTTCCTTTAGTTCTTCATCAGAATTTTTATATATTAAATATATCCAGAAGTGAAACCACAGGGTCAGAGTACAAATATGCAATCTAAATGTCTACAGATAAATAGCAATCCAAGATGTAGTGATTTATTAAATTGTTAGTTAATTTTCCACTTGTGTGGAAAAGGCATGAGTTTTTATTTTAACACTTGTACCAGAGTTCCTATGTAAAAAAAAAAAAAATTAATATTTTTGGCCAGTCCTGCAATGTTCTATGGTAACATAATTTAATATGAAATTCCCTATGTACCAGTCAAGATGAATATTTCTTGACACATTTATTAGCCAACCATTTCTTTTTAGTTTTAACCTATTTCTATTTGAATTATATTTTAGTTGCTTTTATAGGAATTCTATACACATTTTGGTTAATAATATTTTACTTATCTTTAATCTTTGCTTGCACTAATAATCTAAAGGGCCAGCCTGTGAAACTTAGTGAAACTCTGACTTTAATTAATATAAAACAAAATAAACCATATAGGGATAGGGATTCAGCTCAGGGTTAGGTTACCTGTGGGTTCAATTCCTGTTACACACAAACAAATTGCTTAAAAATGTATATTTAATCAGTTGTTTAAATATTCCCATTGAATAGTTTCAGGTATTTCTTACTCAATGTCAAAAATCAATTGCTTTCATTGGGTGAATATAAAAAAATTATTTGATTCCTGATATATTTAGAAATATCCCTACTATTTTATTTTGTGTGTTTAACTTACCTCACATCATTGGCATCATTAGTTCATCTTTCCTGACTGTTTTTTACTTTGATCTACTGTTTGAATTCAATTCATTTTTATCCTGTTGCTCTTTTTTCATCTCCTTATATTTAAGTAGATACCCTGGGTATTTTAACAGGCATAACTGACAAAAAAAAATCTGAATTTCATTAGAAATTTTCTGCGTTTGCAGAATACAGATAACTTATAATTTTAACATCAAGTATCCCAATATTTTGTTCTTTATATTTATACTCTTTATATTTCACATCTGAATCACTGCCACTTTAATCATTAACATTTTTATAATTAAGTCATTTTTAGAATTAACTCATTTCTCATTTTACTATTGCATCCTATATCCATTTTTTTCTAAACTAATTAAACTACCTATCAAAGTCCAGACACTAATAATTTTTTCAACTTAAAACATGATTACTAGAATTCTTAATATTTGCTTTTAATTAAACCTTTTGTTAATACCCATATTTAAGATATGCTTTATTTACATCTATTTTGTTGATAATACACCTGCTCTCCATATTATTCATAACCTATTTTGGCAATCTTTCTATTTATAGTTAATTAGATATTCCCTTTTGTCTCTGATGCCACATAATTTTTTACAATTCACATAGATATTATTTTTATTCAGGTGAAATTATGAGATTCTTTAAGACAAGGATTCTTTTTCTCTTTCTGATAATAGAAATTTTAATTTTCAACACTTAACTCTTTTTTTCCATCCCCTTCCATTTTGGTTTTCATTTTTGGAACTCCTATTAATTATATATGTGTCTTCTCAATCTAAACTCCATGTATTTTCAGTTTCCTATTTTACTTTACTTTTTATATATTATATGTAGTTCTATGTAGAATTATGCATAGTTGTTTGAAAGCCATAGCCTCTTCTCAGCTATATTTAGTTTATTCTTTTTTAAATCTTCAATTATTAATGTCAATGACTTGTTTTCTTCATCATATAATTTCATAGTTCTTACCAGACCTTTTTTATATTTTTCTCTAATGATTTACAATAGAGAAAGCTTCAGGGGAAGCAAAAATAAACAAAACCACAAAAGTAATAAAGTAATAACTGAAGTAAATTAAAAATATTTGAGTGTTTTGCCCTAACCCACTCAAAATTCTTCAGTGTATTTCTCCTAAGGCTCTGCAATCTCTGCTCAGACAGCAACCACAGGTAAGAAAACACAGCATTTCACTCAGACCCGTGCATTACAGGAAGTACACCAAGGTTCTGAGAGAACCAAAGTGGTATGGGGAGTAGGAGACTTAGAACCAATTTAGTAATCAGGATCACTGGAAAGTAGAGCCTGTTTTGCAACAATCATATCTACATGGAATTGGCCAATTAAACAGGTCTCTCCTACCTGGTAACAAAAACCTGGACATGGAAGAACTCTTGTGCACTTTGAATAGTAACAGAAAAAGAAAACAAAATGATTCTGATGTGGTAAGGAATTGTCAGAATGTATTCTCATCTCCATCAGTAACACTTTCACTAGAACCACCAGAAGCATTAAGGAAAGAAGTTGAGTGATAAAATTCTGAAAAGGACCTTATGAAGTAAAACCTCTCCATGCTGCATGGTAAGTAGGGCTGTCTAACCTTGCTATCTGCTCCAGCATACTGTTCAGTGGAGAACCAACTGAAGCCTATGGGATGGAAATATACTCCATTTTGTGGAATATTTTTAGAAACAGAAAGTAAACTGAAGAAAAAGAAGGAAAACTTTCCTTCAGTTTAAATGTTCACACATTGTATATATTTCAGAGAAAATATACACCAGATTCTTTGTTTTCAAAAGTTTAAGTAAATTAAAATATGAAGAAAATATTTATTCTACTTAAGTATCAATTGAGCTTGTATGTGTGTGTGTGCATGTGTGTGTATTTTATTGACCCAGTAAATAATATCATTAAAATTGGGGAGGAAGTAAGTATAAGAACTCTAACATCTTTGTAGTTAATTTAATGAAGAGTCCATTTTGTCTGACAATTTGAACTATTTTTAGGAAATTTTTAATATCAAATTGTTTTATCCCCTGTGAGTTCAAAACATATCTTAACACATAAGTTCATGCACAGCACAAACTAATTAGGACTGAAACATTTAAAAAGGTTAAGGGTTTGACATAGCAAAGAAAGTAAAGAATTAATTAATTATAGAGAAAATATGAACTAAAAATACTCTTTATGCTACATCTTCTGGTTGGCTGCTTTTACTAAGCCTTTTAGTTTAAAAGGCCCTGAACATTTTTTTAAATAACTTCTTCAAATAGTCAATGATGTTCAGATATGTCGAAAATTCTCACCCTTATGGGAAGAATTAGAATGATAAATTTTATGAATCCCTCTATCTATTTATCTAGCATTTTTTTAAAAAAGTGACAACTTAATGCTAATTCTTATATAATTGTTTACTAAACAAAACTTAAAAATTATGCCTAAAACTGTTATAATTAAGAAATAAATACAGTAATATTGTAATATACAACAAAAATTACTTGTGTTTCTATATCCTAACCCAAAAAATGAGAAAGCAGTCTAATTAAAATAGATACAAAAATTAAAATAAAGTACTTATGGATAAACTTAACCAAAATTATGAAATACTGATGAAAGAGATTGAAGGAGGCACTAACAATAGGAAAGATATCCTGTGATTAGTGATTGAAATAATATTGCTACAATAAGCATACCACTCACAGTGATACACAGGTTTAATGTAATCTATACCAAGAAGCCAATAACATTTTTACACAAAATAGAAAAAAAAAACAAATATATGAAAATCACAGAAAACTAGGAATAGTCCAAACAGTCTTTTGCAAAAAGAACAAAGCCAGAGGCACCCCATTCCTTAATTTAAAAATACATTGCCACAATATAGTAATCAAAATAATATGAACCAGTGAAATAAAAGAAACACAGATCAATGGAACAAAAGGCCAAGGTAAAAAAAATTGAGAAAGTCCACAAATAAATTCACACATTCAAGGTCAACTGATTTCCACAAAGTTGCCAAGTATGTACAATTGGGAAAGAACTACCTTTTCAATAAATGGTGTTAGGAAAACTATATCTTTATTCAGAGAAATAAGATTTGATCCTTATTCATACACAAAAATCAACTATCCAGAAAAGGAAATGATTAGTAAAATGAAGAGCCCTCACATTTAATAGGAAAAAAATATTTGCAAACTATTATCGTTTGAGGAGTTGATATTCAAAATAAACAAGGAACTTAACTCTGCTGCCAAATATAAATAAATTACAAAAAAACAGACAAAGGACCTTCTTTTCTGAAAAGATGACATACAAATGACCAATATGTATATGAAAAAGTACTCAACCTCATTAATCAGGGAAATGAAAAATTAAATCTGTAATGAAATATCACCTTACATCTTTAGAATGACTAGTGTCAAAAAGATGAAAGATAAAATGCTGGTGAGGATGTGGAGAAAGTGAACCCCTTTCACACTGTTGGTAGGAATGCAAATTGGCACACCATTATGGAAACCTGTGTAGAGGTTTCTCAAGATAAAACTACTGGGTTTGGGTAGAAGATAGTTGCTGAGCAAAATCTTCTAGCAATTTTCTTCCCACAGGCACACCAGCTTGAACAACTATTCATGCACCAAACTATCTTCATAAGGACTAAGGAAGCCAGATGGAAACCCATAGTACCTAATTTTCATGTAATAAAAAGAAGAGATGCATTGAAAAGAAAAGAAGGAATCACAATTCTCCCAACTCCAAGCAGTTGGAGAGAAATGTTTCATGCTTAGGGGAGGTAGAGGGATTTAAGTCAGGGCTTCAACCTGAAGCAAAATACTAGGCTCACCATGGCAAAAACTGGTGCCAGGCAGACATGTCAAAAATACCTATCCCCAGGCTTATAACCAAGAACTATGTCAGTGAGACTGCATTAGTGATGTAGCTAAGTCTACCACTTCTCTCTCAGCCTTGGGCAGCAGAAGGGAAGAACCAAAATTACACATGCCAGAGAGCAGGGCTTGAGAACTAGCACAGGGCTTTGTTTAGAGTTCAGCAGTAGTCCCACTGACAGTAGTAGTCCCACAGTAGTCCCACAGACATTTACCCCAGAGATGGAAAAAATTTAAACAGAAATCCTTGAGTCAAAGAAATACACTAAGCAAAATGAAAAATGCAATAGAAAGTCATCAGTAGCAGGATAAATAAAATAGAAGAACGAATCAGAGAGCTCAAAAAGTGTTATTTGAAAATATACTACTAGAGAACAAAAAAGAGAATGAAGAGGAATAAAAAAGATGACAGGATCTTTGAGCATTAAACATTAAATATTTGGGTTGAAGAAGAACTTGAAGATATCAAAAAGGTAAAAAGCTTATTCAATAAGCTTATTCAAAAATGTAACTTCCCAAAACTAGAAAAAAAGGTACAAATATCCAGGTACAAAAGGTCAAAAGTAAACAGACAAATTCAACTAAATCAAGACATATTTAAATCAGGTTCTCAAACTTGAAAGGTGGAGGGAGGTTCTAGAGGCAATAAGAAAACAAAAGACACATAAGGGTGTCCAAACTTGCCTGAGAGCAGAGTTCTAGAAAGAAATCTTACCTGCCCAGGAAGCAATGGCATAAAATTTTCCAAGTACTTAAGGAAAAAAAAATCCACCAAGCAAGAATACTGTTTCCAATAAAATTGTCCTTAAGAAATGAAAGAGAGCTACATTTCCAAATAAAAGCGGAGAGAATGTATCTACACCTGACCAGCTCTACAAGAAACACTAAAGAAAGATATTCAAACTGAAAGATGACATTGAGTAAGAAGAAAACAGCAGATAATATAAAAATCACTGTTAAGAGTAACTACACAGAAAAACTGAAAAGACTCTAACATTGAAAACATGGAGCATAAAATGTTAATATATTTAATAAGAACATTAAAAAATAAAAGTTATAATAATAACCACATTAATATAATAAGTATAAAAAATTATAAAATGAAACATCTAATATTCAAAATGTGAAATGGAGTACAGATCTCAGGTTTTTTTTAAATATGCATTTTCTTTATGATCATGTTAAGTTGTATGATTTCAATCAACATAGCTTTCTATAATCAAAACATAAGTTTTGTAGGCTTCATGGTAACCAAAAAGAAAAGATCTATTATAGCCCTAAAATAGTAAATAATAATAAAAAAATAATCTACTTTTTTAGTGTCCTTTGGTAACAGACTACAAGGTTAGATTCCTTGGCCACAAAGACCTACAAAAAAATAACTAGAAAACAAATTATAAAATGACTGTAGTCAGATCTTGGCTATGAATAATCATCTCCAATGTAAGTAAGTAGATTAAATTTTCCATTAAAAGAAATAGAGTGACAAAATATGAAAAAAAAACAAGACCCAACCATATAAGATATTCACTTCACCTCTAAGGGAATACAGAATTTAAAAGTGAAGGGAAACAATAAATACATTCATTGCAAATGGAATATAATTTAAAAGAAAGCAAGAGTAAGTAGCCCCTCTTACATTAGATAAAATAGACTTTAAATCAAAAGAAATATGGGATGAAGTACAGCTCATTTGTAGAGAACCTGCTTAGCATGTGCAAGGTTCTAGGTTCAATACTCAGCAGCAACAATAACAAAAGGAACAAAAAGAAGAAAAGGAAGTAACACGTCTCCTTGACTGCTGAGCCTCACAGCCAGCCCATTAATCACCACCAAGAAGGGGTCTGAGGTGCAGTGGTCCAGCTCCTAAGCAAGTCAGGGCATGCTGTGGGGACTCACCACAAATCTGGTGCACACTCCTGTTGCAGAAGCTGCTCCACACAGTAGTGCATCTCCCAACCCTGAGCATTCATGACCCACGACCTTAACCTCCTGTTTCCCCAACAGCAGTGGAAAAACAGAAGCAGGACACACTTGAATCAGACTGCATGGCTAACTAATAGCATTAGCACTTTTCCAACCCCTGACTAGCATAAGTTTGGATCAATAGTGCTGACACAAGTGTTATATACACCTCTATAATTGCAGTCTTAGATGGCAGTGGTGCTATTGGGTCTACCCTCACCCTTTGAGAGTTCTCTTCTGTTTCTATTATTGAGTAAATACTATTCCATTCACTCTTGCCTTCGATTTTCCTTGAGTTTCATTCTTCTTATTCACAAGATAAGAACCCAGAAAGAAGAAATTGGCGGTGAATTGTTGGGGTTTTCTGCAACCTTGGAATGTATAGCCCACCATTAAAAGCTGAAACATTTCTCAGCTGCTGGCCCCACCTACCAATAGAAATAGAGAATAGAATTTCATCTCAAACTGGTTTCAGAAGGTCAATATGTAATGATAAAGAGATCAGTTCAGCAAGAGGATAATTCTAAATACACATAAACCTGATACCAGAGCACCCAAATATATAAAGAAAATATTAATAGAATTACAAGCAGAGATAGATTCCTATAGGATAGTAGTTGGGAACTTTAATACCCCACTTTTAACAATGAACATATCATCCCAACAGAAAATGAACAAAGGAACAGCAGAATTAACTGCACCTTAGACCAAATGGAATTAACAGACACTTGCACAACAATGCATCCAACAATGGCCAAATGCAAATTCTGGTCATCACTGAATGGCATATTCTGTAGGATAGATCATATGATATGTCACCAAACAAGTCCC
Organism: Marmota monax; assembly: GCF_021218885.2. NCBI lineage: Eukaryota > Metazoa > Chordata > Mammalia > Rodentia > Sciuridae > Marmota > Marmota monax. The sequence goes on along the minus strand of NW_026694470.1, from coordinate 504,741 downwards.
AACAACTTTTTTAAAAATGGAAATCATACTAAGTATCTTTTTTTTTTTTAAAATGTTCTTCCAACCTTGACACTTCTTATTATTTTTTGGTATCAGGGACTGAACCCAGGGCATTTAACCACTGAGCCATATCTCCGGTTCTATATTGCTGAGGCTAACTTTGAAATTGTGATTCTCCTGCCTCAGCCTCTTGAGCCACTGGCATTACAGGCATGTGCCACCATGCCCAGTGACAAGTTATTAGTGTAAAGCACCTTCTGTAAAAAACCTTTATGGTTATTTTCTTCTATCAAGCTGAATGTTAAAATCAGTTCCTAGTTCTAGCCTACCTTTTATACTTATTTTTCTCAACTCATACCTTACCTTGCAGAAACCTATGATAGCTTTTACATTCCTATCTTTCATGTTGGCCCACCCTCTGCCTGTAACACACCGCAGCATTCTCCAAACGAAACTCCCATGAAAATGTGAGGCACTAATATTTCTACCTGTTGAACCCTATTCATCCGTTTTAGTTAGGAAATTATAAATGCAAAGTACAAAACTCACAAATAAATTACAATGATATATTGGTTGTCAATAAATTTAGAGGTGAATCAGGCTTCAGAATGTCTTCATAAGCTCTTTGACTCAATTTTCTGTAAGATATTTTCAGCCCTATACTCCTCCAAAACCCTCATCAAGTTTTGTTCTTCTGGCTGACTTCCCTCCTGGGGGCTCTAGGTGGGGTATTCAGGGAAGACCTCTCTGAGAAGGAAATGTTAAAGAAAGTCTTGGGGAAAAATACTTCACGCCTTGCTCTCCAATACCACCACCTCTCTACTTCTCTTCTTTTTGAAATGGAACATGTAATTCATCAAAGAACAGAAAGACAGTTACTGTTGCTAGTCTGACAGAGTAAGGACTCTCAATTCAAACTCTGGTTCAGTCTTAGGAATTTTATCTCTTAGGTTCTGTGGGAAGTGACATAAAAAGCCCAATCATTAAATTTCTCCTCAGAAGAGACATGAGGAATAAGGTCCATTTTCAGCTTTCAGGGAGGTCTACAGCTGGCAGTGGTACTTGTGCTCTCAGAAGAACCCTCTGTCTGTTCTGAGGAGGCCAGTGGTGGCAGACGCTGGAGGATGGGAATCTAGTTTAAGTGTGAGATCCCTTGTTTCTTCCAGTCTACTGGTTTGGGCCGCATCTCTTGAGTATCTTTTCTGAACATAGAAAAATCAAACTAAAAATCAATAATGAGAAAAAAATTTGGAAGCTATGCAAATACACGGAATTTAAAGAAGTTCCTTTTTAAAAATTCATTCTAATTATTTACACATGACAGTAGAATGCATTTTGACACACCATACATTAATGGAGTATAATTCTCATTCTTCTGCTTCTACATGATTACCCTAGTTGTGTAATCATACATGCACATCGGGTAATAATGTATGATTTATTCTACTATCATTTCTACCCCTAGAATCCCTCCCATCCCTTCCCTCTACTCTGTCTAATCTAAAGAATCTCTATTCCTCCCTAGCCCCTACACTCTTATACCCTTATCAGAAAAAATATTATGCCTTTGGTGCTTTGGGATTGGCTTTTTTCAATTAGCATATTCTCTAGTTCCATCCATTTACTGGAAAAATGCCATAATTTTATTTAAAGAACTTACTTTTGAACAACCAAAGGATCAAGGAAGAAACCAAGAAGAATATTAAAAATATATATACTGAAACAATTGAAAGTGAGACAGAACAAAAGCAATACTAAGAGGAAAAGCTTTTTAAATTTATTTTTATTGTTCCTTTGTAGTTATGCAGAATAGCATAAGGATTCATTTTGACATAATTAAGAAAGCATGGAATATGATTTACCAATTTCAGTCCCCAGTACTTCCCATTTCCTTCCCCTCCTCCGTCTGTTCCCTATTTCTATTCTGCTGTCTTTCTGCTAATTACTTTTAGATTTTGGCAAGGGGGTAACTGGGTTGGAACTAGGTACTATCATGCTAATTGAAATAAGCCAGGATCAGAAAGCCAAAGGTCAAATAAAGGTCAAATGTTTTCTCTGATATGCGGTAGGGAGTCCAAAATAAGGAGAAAGAGAGAGAAAGGGAGGGAGGAGATATAAAGGAAAAGGAGAGATTCATCAAAATATTAGAGGGTAATTTATAGAAATCAACTCCTATATTAAATAAGAATAAACATTTCAAATAAACCACCACTGCATCTCAAGGAACTAGAAAAACATGTAGAGGCCAAATTCAAAATTGGTAGAAGGAAAAAGAAAGAAAGAAAAATGAGAGAAGTACTGAAAGAGAGAAATACAAGAAAGAAAGAAAGTTACAAAAGTTCTAAAAAAGAGAGATGGTTTTTCAAGATGATTACAAAATTGACAAACACTTACCAAGACTTATTAAGAAAAAAAAGAAAGATAAGATTCAAATGAAATAAGAAATGAAATGGGACACATTTAAATTGTGACACCAGAGAAATAAAATTGATCATTAGAGATGATTATGAACAGTAATATACCAACAGATTTGGCAATGGAAAGAAATGGAAAAATTTAAGGACATATATACATCTTACCAAAATAGAATCATAAAGAAATAAAAACCATAAACCAATCAATAAAAAGTAACAAAATTGAGTCAGCCATAAAAGTCTCCTATCAAAGAAAAGACCAGGTGGTTTAACTGATTAGTACTACTAAGTGATTGAAATAGGACTAATACCAAGTCTTCTTAATTTATTCCAAAAAAATTGAAGAAAGTATATCTTCCAAGCACATTCCATAAGACAAGCATTACTCTGATATCAAAACCAGATAAGGACACAGAGCAATAAAAATATACAGGCCAATATTCTTGATGAACATAGATGCACAAATCCTCCAAAAAATATCTATCTATATATCTATATCTATATATATATATATATATATATATATATATATATATATATATATATATATAATAAGAAATGAAATGGGACACATTATATATGTGTGTATGTGTATGTGTGTATATATATGCGTGTGTATGTGTGCGTGTGTGTATATACACACGCACACACACACACAGAAACTGAATCCAACATCACATTAAGAAGCTTGTTCACCTTGATCAAGTGAGATTAATTGCCATCAGATATCAGTAGAATTAAGTACAAAAGCTGTATTATCATCTCAAAAGATGCATGAAGGAATTTGATAAAATTCAATATCTTTTCATGACAAAAATTTCCAAAATTTAGCTATAGATGGCATATCTCAACATCATAAAAGTCCATTTATATAAGCCAATAGTTACCATTATAATAACTGGGGAAGAGCTTAAAGCTTTTCCTCTAATGATGCCAAATTTCACCACTACCCTTCAAACTATTATTAGAAGTCCTAGCCAGAGCAATCATCCAAGAGAAGAAAATAAAGGGCATCCAAATTGTAAAAGTGGATGCCAAATTGTCACTGTTTATAGATGGTATGAGTCTATATATAGAAAACCACATCTCCCCATATGTGATTTATATTAAAACTAATACAAGAATTTAGCAAATCAGGATACAAAATTAACATACAAAATTGCTATTGATTAGCAAACTCCAATAGCAAAGTACCTAAAATAGAAATCTAGAAAACAATCTCATTTAAAATAGCTACAAATTTTTATAGGAATAAATTTAACCAAAGAGGTACATATATAATGAAAATTATGAAATGTTTGTGAAATAATTTGAAGGGGAAGCATGCAATAAAATAAAAGACATCCAGTGTTCATGGATTGAAAGAATCAATATTGTTAAAATATCCATACCACCCAAAAAGATTTACAGATCAATGCAATCCTCATAAAATACTAAGAATTTTATTCAATGAACTTGAAAAATCCTAAAATTTGTATGGAATTAGAAAACCAAAACCAAAACCAAACCCCAAAACTGAAATTCCAAACAAATTTTGGGCAAAACAAACAGAGCAGGAGGCACAACACTTACCTGACTTCTAAAAAGATGTCATTTTATTATTGGCATAAAAAAGACATACCGAAGGAATCAATAGAGACTCTAGAAGAAAGTGCATGAATCTACAGCAAACTGATTTTTTATAATGGTGCTAATAATATGCATTGGAGAAAGGAAAATCTTTTTAATAAGTTTTACTAGAAAATCTGGCATGCAAGTGCAGAAAAATGAAGCTACCCAGTTTCATTCTTATCAGTTGCAAAAAGAAATTCAAAATAGATTGAAGACTTAGATGTAAGACCTGGAACAATGAAACTCCTAGAAAAAAGCAAAGGGGAAATGCTTCAGTGCAGTAGAATAGATGAGGGTTTTTTGAAGAATACCTGAAAAAGCACAGGAAACAAAGGCAGAAATAGATAAGCGGGATTAAATCAAACTATAAAGCTTCTTCACAGCAAAGAAAATAAACAATCATCAGAATGAAGAGATAATCTACAGAAGGAAAAAAAAAAGAATTGCAATCTGTATATCAGTTAAGAGGTTCCTAGGCAGAACGTACAGGACTCAAAAAAAATCAATAGAAATAAAACAAATAACCCAATTAAAAATAGGCAATAAGCCTAAATAGTCATTTTTCAAAAGAAGACATTCAAAGGAACCATAGACATATAAAAAAATAATACTCAATAGTTCTAATCATCAGGGAAATACAAATAAAAATCATGAAATCATTTCATTCCACTAAGAATAGCTATTATCTAAAAGACAAAATAATAAGTGCTGGTGGGGAAACCCTTGCATACTATTGGTGGGAAAGTACATTAGTGTGAGCATGATGGGAAACAATATAGAAGTCCCTCAAAAATCAAAAATCAGAAGTACCATATAATCAAGCAATTCCACCACTGGCTATACAATCAAAACAAAAGAAAAAAAATTCTGCAGTTTCATGTTTATTGAAGCAATAGTAACAATGTTCAAGAAATGGAAACAACCTAAGTATGAATCAGTTGATTAATGGATAAAGAAAATGTGGTACTTATACACAATGGAATAATATTCAACAGTAAAAAAGAATAAAATACTGTCACTTGTAATAATATGGATGGAGTAAAGACATGTTTAGTGAAATAAGCTAGGAACAAAAGAACAAGTACTGCATGTTCTCACTCTTATGTGGAAACTAAAATGTTGATCTCCTAGAAATTGAGCATAGAATGGTAGTTACCAAAGACTAGGAAAGGAACAGTGAAAGGAAGGATGGGAAATTTGATCAATAGATATTAAATTACAGTTAGATAAGAGTAAGAAGTTCTGTTGTGATATTGCACAGGAGGGTAACTACAGATGACAACATGTATATTGCAAAAAGCTGGCAGAAAGGCTTTTGGATGTCTTTGCCATACAGAAATGACTGATGTTTGAGGAGATGTATGTGAATGGTCTGATTTAAATATTGCACAATATGTCAATATATTCAAGCCTCACAGGGTACCTCACTGAGGTATATGTATATATATTTCATGTTTTGTATGTCAGTTAAATTGAATTAAAAATAAAAACTTGGAAAAATATTGTGGTTAGTTCAAGTTGGCTTAGGTGCTTGCTCCAGATGAATCTATAACCCAAACTGGTGATGGTTGTGCAGAAGGAAGTGAAAGTCTGGAACCACAAAGAAATGCTATATTTACATAATCAGCAGAAACTGGTACATAAGCCTGTTCAGCACACACACCATAAACTTAATCAGAGCTTCTTGACTTGAATTATGTATTTTATTCCCATACAACACTTCTGAAGTGTTTTTATCTAATATATATATATATATATATATATATATATATATATACACACACACACATATATGTGTGTATGTATATATATACCCACACACATATATATGTATGTGTATATATATATATATATATATATACACATATTCAGTTTTAATATTTTATTTGTAGTTAGCATTCATTAATGGTACATATTAATAAGCTTTAATACAGGTACACAGTGAGCAATTAATTAAATACCCATGCTCTTTATCCCTCTATCTCTCAACCCCTTCCCAACTTCTAGTTATCACTACTCTACATTCAGGTCAACTATGTATAGCTTCCACATACAGAGAGATTATGCTGTACTTTTCTTTTTGTATATGGTTTATTACAACCTGCAGAATGGGAAGGAATGGTTGCTATTTATCTAACAAAAAAAATATCCAGAATATATAAAGAACCCAGAAGAATTAACAATAAATTTTATCTTAAATGGACATATAATTAATTATGTTTGAGATAAAATATGATGTTTTGATATATTTATAAAGCAGAATGATTAAATGTCAGGAAAATTAACAAATCCATCACCTCACATAATGTCGATTTTTCTGGCAAAAATGTTTAAGTTCTGTGCCAGAATAAAAAATAGAAAAAAATGAAAAATCCAAATATAAAAATATTTATATAACTTGACTGAGAAAAGCTTGATAGTATACTGTAAGTTTAATTTACAAACAATAGATTCCAAGATATTCTTGTGTCATTTACCAAATGAACTGTTTTTATTTTTGTTCTATCTAATCAATACAAATTTTCTCTGGATGCTTTTTATTCAATGCAGTCTTCTAAAATTTAATACCACATTAATTTAATAATACATCAGACACTATTGACAAAAGAAACAAGCTTCAGGATTGATCCATGGATTGATTGATTGATTGACTTACACACTGACTAAATTCACAAAGTATCTTTCATAGTTTGCAAGACAAACTTCACCTTACTACCCTCTGGATTTTATCTGAGGAACTTGAAATTGCAGGTGGTATTGAAAGAGTTATCTGGGAAAATATTTCAAAGCTATCGCAGTGGTGTAGTACAGATGACATGTCAAGTCATCAAATCCAATTCAGTTTTTGATCACAGTCTGTGAACTATTTCATCTCCTCCCATAACACTCATCCACCTTGCAGAAGAAGATGTCACACAGCAAAGACGGAACTATCGTCCTCTCGAGCTACAGGAAAGCAATTCTGGGAATAAGTCCCTTCTGAAAAATGACTTGTTGACCTCTGTGTGTTGGAAACCTTGACAAATATGCTAAGGTTCAAAGATTTCACCTAACAGAGTACTAGGTGATCTTTATATTCCTTCACTGATAAGGCATTCTCTTTCCCATAGTCTGTCTGCTCCAGGGTTTAATATTGCCCTAATTGTAACTTTCTTAAGTGATGAGATTAAGGCCCAGGTATGCATCCCTCCACCCTGACCTACCTCCATCTATTCTATCAAATGCCCTGACATCCCAATTTTTCTTCAGCTGAGAGCAATTGAAAATCCTGTTTTTCTCTTTATCTTTGTAAGACCATTTTTGCATAAGTTTGACCTGATTGACTCTGAAAAGTCTCAACAAATTTTAATGTGTACCATAAAAAGTGAAACAGCCAAAATAAGAACAGAAAAAAAAAAAAAAACAAAAACAGGAGATCAATCTTATGAATAGCACACATTTTCTTTCCTCAAAAATGCTTATTGCTCCCTGTATTTAAGTGTAGAATATGTAATTCTAGTTTCTCATAATACCTTGTCATATCTATTGATGCTGCCATTGCACAAGAACTCGCATGCCAAGGTTCAAACCAGATGTAAGATACAGAAAAGCTATATGCTGATTTAGGTGGGAAGCTGTCAATAAAAAGAAAAAATGACCATGGACAATTTACTTGATATTATTTAGATATAATGACTTGTATTGACCCACTATTTGCTATAAAAAAGTTAAAAATGGTTTAAAATCAGGATATTTAAATAGTTATGATTACCTTAATGAATAAAAATAACTGTATACTGTTCACTTCACAACAGTATCAGTCTAATTTCACAGCTTGTCCCTGTCACAACCTGTCATGGAATCTCTCCCTTTATTGTATCTGCAGAGGACATTTCATTGAATTGGTACATCATGAGGTAGTCACCATCCAATAACCAATGTACCCTCTGCTCTTAAAATTCTGACTTTTACTATCCTGGGCCAATTTTTGGAAGCATTTCACTAGTTCCTTGGCTGTGAAGTTCCATGTCAAATGGGCTGCTCTTTCAAAATTTTGACACTTGAATATTCAGAAATATCCTTGAAAACATGGACAAATTTGTCAAATTTTGTCAGGTGGGAATCTAAGAAGGGCCCCTTGCTTCTGTTGCTCTCATACAGCAATTCACAAATAAAAACAACTTTCTGCCTTCAGTTGCTCTTGTTGTTGAACTCGGACACGTACCATAAGGCAGAGAAAATACTGTACTTCTTCTTCCTCCCTTCTTGTGTATTCTGCCTCTTATCTCCCCTGTTATATTCTCAAATCTCCTGCTTTCCATGCAAACCAATTCATATGGTTATGGATGCCTATGTCACCTGCACACACCTCTTTATAGAAATATCCCAAACAGATAAGCATCCACTATACTCTCAGTGAGACCACTTCCTGGATCTATGTTATGTTTCAGTAGGTCAGAACACTAAGGTATTTTAATCACTATTCTCTTGCAGTTCTTTCTTTTTCTGCTCCAGATTTGCATTAAGCTTTCCTCCTTGCTATTATCATACTTTTTTAGGGGTAGGAGTGACCAATCTATGGGCTATTCTTCTAATCACTGGGATTTCCCTCTGCTTCATAACAGTCCCATAGCCCCATATTCAAGCCTGAAGCTCCACTTACCAACCACCCTTAATTGACAACAAACTGATCTCATTGTTGGGTACTTCCCATGAAGTGTTGTCTCGGATCTGTCTGCATTTGGAGTTGTAACACTCTTAAGTGGGCATTAGAACACAGGCAAAGCTTCTAGACAACAAGGGGCTAATCTGGAAAAGGAATAAGGCCAATATATAAGGAGATGAAAATTCTCAGAGGTATTTTTCAAGTACTTGGAGGAAGATCTTAGAGAAAGAACAGCTTGAGATTGTGTTCCAGTCCCACAGATTGCTCTTTGGATCATAACTGAAAATGATTGTAGTGTGTTCTTTCATAGATTTAGAAAATAAGCATTTTAACACTTTGAAAACACCAAATCCAGTCTTATTACCAGTAGACAGCAAGGATGCAAATCAAAGATATGGTGAGGATTACATTTTTGTACCCATAAGAAAAAAACTATCTGTGAAATGAAGATATTTTCCAAATATGATTTTCTGTTTATTTGGAGGTAAAATACTATTTTTGGCAAGGAATATTCCACATTTGGACTCACTAGGTTTATAAACGAGAATCAATCACACATGAAAAATTTAATTTTTTATACAGTTGCTGGATGAGAAGCATACCTTATGAAAGTAAATGTAGTTATATCTCAAGATGAGAATACAGTTGCCAAAGCAAACACAAATATTCCCTACAGATCTTTTTTCTCATTTGATTCTTTCTGATATAATTATTTTTAGAATTCTTTTAAAGCAGTGATGATTTTAATTCTATAGAATGAATACAAGTGGGGAAAAGAGTTTCCAAATAAGATTGGAAGAGTAGTAAGACTGAAAACTGTGAGAGCCCTGCAAGTATTATTTGGAGAAGAAAGTATTGAAACTTCTTCTTTCAAATGTCAGTAAGTGTCTGCACTCCACCCCAGATACAGTTACATTTCAGGTATTTTTTCTGCCATTTTTGGGTCTGCTTGGTCTACAACTTTCTGTACAGTTTTAATATAGAGTACCCTGTTCTTGAACTTTTTCCCCCTGCCATCTCCCTTGATGTTATAATATATATTTTAACAATTATCCTTCTGATCACATTTCTGTTTCTCTTACAAACTCTTTTTCTTTCCCTCCTTTCTTAATATAAAGCTGAATTCAGCCTTCAATTCTCCATAATCTTTTTGTCATGATTATTGTCTACTCTCAAAATGTCATGAATTCTCATTATGTTTGGCTTCCAAACCTTCATCTCCAAACTCTCAATGTCCCTGAATTTCTCTTAGAAGTCATCATGTCTTTGGGGTTTATTAATAATTGAAATGTTTCTCTCTGAAGAAATATTCTCTAACTCTGCTGTTAGAAGACAAGATTAATATTCATGCTGCATTTTACAGCACATTCACAATACATTATACTCATTTGTTTACAAAGCCTTAAATGTGAAAATTTGTGTTAAGTGGGCAGTGGTATACTATCTAGGACTGGCAACTGATTATGCACACATAAATACAAAGGGATTAGTAGATGCTTAGGTGTCACCATATTGTAAGCTAAGACACTTAGTACATGTATAGATATTAATTTGATATAATGTAAGGTAGTCACCTAACCCTCACATCCCATGGTACAATGTAAAAGAAATGTGAATTAGATTACAAGAGCTATAACTATCAAAAAATGAAAATGATCTCCATTGATAAGAACATTCTATCTGATGTAAATAAGTGGAGTTTGGAGTTCAAATTATAATCAGATGTTTAATTTGAATATGTGTAGAATTTCTATATTAAGACACATACAAATGGCCTACCCATGAAAGTCCCTGCTAACATTTGGATCTTAACCTGTTTTTATGATCCAAATTGAATAGCATATTTTCAATGTATTTATTAATGTCTTAAATATATTGATACTAAATATTATATTGAAACATACACTATCTTTAAGAAAAGTTTTAAATATGATGGTCTGCTCTTTCTAATGGCCATACGTCAAAATTTGGAGGATTATCTTATTTTCTTATTTTGAAATGCAGCAGAGAAGGGAAGGGGAAAGAGAAACACTTTGGATTCCATATACCTTCCTCATATTTCATTAACCTATACCAAGTAGTTCTTAATCATCTAGCACAATACCTAGCTAAAACATAGCAGAACATATTAACAAATATTAACATTTTAACATAATATAAACATATTAACAAATATGAGGTTAAAATATAATTAATGTAATGAAGGATTAAATGAAATATTTTTTTTCTATTAAACATAAAGCTTTGGAACTGTATTTACTCAAGTTGTTCTTGTTCCATTTCTACCCTAAAAGATGTTCACATTATGTGAAAATTGAAGATCGTTTTCATATTTTTGTGCACACGTAGGATAAGAAATTAAATAGAGAATTCATTATGTTGGAGGTAAGCTTTCTTGGAAAGGAGTTTTTCTGGGAGTTGAACAAATAATATATAAGAAAAGTGTTTCAAATGTTTTATTTCTAATCAGAATTTAAATAAATAGAAATGACAACAGCAGAAACTTAATTTAAGAGACAGCACATGGGGAAGGATGGGACAGAAGATATGATTTTGCATTGATCATTCCTGACCCCATTATTTAAGTATATAAAAATCTCTTTGCATCTATTACAAGTGTTTTAAGTATGTAAATACTCCAAGTAAAATATGTCCTTACCCCATTTATAATTTAAACAATAAATCAATGAATATTTATGAGTACATAATATGTTTCTAGTCCTGACCTTGGCAGTGAAAATATATCATTTTTACAAAGAAATAAAACATGCTAAAGAACTCAGTAATGAAAGTGGAAGTTAACAAGCATTCAGTCTTCATAGGACCCTCAAATGATATTTGTTCAGCTCCACACAAGTGCATGATCTCCATGAATGGAAGCTTTGCCCCCAGGAACTATAGCATAGGATATAATCATGAACTTGTTTTACTCTAGGACCCTTAAATCAAAAGAACCAGAAAAGAAATGTCCAAGAACTCATCCCAAGGATCTAAGGAAAAAAATGTATTTTATAACTAAAGACTGTTGAGAATACGGACACAGGCTAATATCAGTAACCAGGAGTTTTGAAAGAGGGTTAAAGAACAAGGGAGGAGAATTATTTTTTTGCACAAAGTCTTCAAACAGACTTGAGTACCAGATATTGGTTGCCCCGTAGACAAGTGTGATCACTTAAAGTTTACATATTGGCTGGGAACATGCTGATGGAATTTCAGAAACTGAAAGATTCTACTGGAACTCAGATATACTGCTAAGATTTGATCAACTTGCGTTCTGTGAGATTACTTCATCTTGATATTGCTCCAATAGGTATTGGCAACAACTAAGGATCTTATTCTAAGCACGTCTTGTCCCAGCAAGTGTGTAACAATTATCTCCTAGATGTGAGTATCTATGATACATAATTGACCCTAGCACATATATTAGTATTGTTATTAATTCAGAAGTCAAAAAGGGTAAACACACCTCATATCTCAATTTAGCCTATCACATTCTAACTTATTCTTTCCATTGGCCTCTACCAATACACAATAAAATTCACACATATTCACAAGTAACTTGGGCCTTTTGAATATTTTGTGTAATTAGTTCCTGAATCCCTAAAAAAACATGGTATCTTTTATGGCTCTATATTACTTGTTATAAAAACCTGGTTCCTGGGCCAATAACATCTGTATTATCTCTTACTTAATTAAAGATACAAAGTATTAGGTTCCATTTTAGAACTTCAGTATAGCAACTCTGGGGTAAAGCCTGGGTATCTATGTTTAAATAAGTGTCATAGTTGATTTGGATGCATACAAAATTTTAACTATATTACATGAATGGGATGTACAATCCATTAGGAACATACAATTAGAAATAGGTGATGTGTTATTGTTATAAATATGTTATATACTGGCAATTTCCAAATGGTAGTAAATCCCAAACACCTAGATCTGCAGAAATTACAAAGCCCACTATTTGAACACATTCAAATCATCACAGAAAACTTAAAAAATTCAGTATGTTTATAATCCCTATTTCATATTTTGACCAGGATTACATGACATATGATACAACAGATCTAATGAAACTTGAATTCGGGGTTTTTTTTTTTTTAATTTTAAGAATCTGCATTTTAAAAACTTAGAATAAATGACATACATTTAAAGAGTGATGATTTGAGATTTGAAATTAATGGTTTGTACACTCTAAACCTGCTTAAGATACATAAGAGATTTACAAGAATGTTGTAGGAGTGTTATAAAATTCTGTAAAATTTTCAAAGTTCTCAAAAGATAATGATTACTTCATACATTTTTTGAAAACCAAATTTTGATTCTTTTCCTTTTTTTAGTTGATTTTGTTTTTTAAGTACATGACAGCCAAGTGCACTACAATTCTTATTACACATATAGAGCACAATTTTTCATATCTCTGTTTGTATATAAAGTATTTTCACACCAATTCACGTCTTCATAATATACTTCGGATAATGAAGTCCATTACATTCCACCATAATTGCTAACTCCCTGTCCACTCTTTTTCCCGCCAACCCCTCTGCCCTATCTAGAGTTCATCTATTCCTACCATGAGCCCCCTCCTTTCCCCTTTGTCTTTTTGGGATTGCTTAACTTCAATAAACATTATCTTCTCTAACTCCACCCTTTTACCTGCAAATGCCATGATTTTATTCTCTTTTATTGCTGAATAAAATTCCATCATATGTAAATGCCACATTTTTTTTTTATCCATTCAGCTATTGAAGGGCATCTAGGTTGGTTCCACAGCTTAGTTATTGTGAATTGTGCTGCTATAAACATTGATGTGGCTGTGTCCCTGTAGTATACTGTTTTTAAGTCCTTTGGGTATAGACCAAAAAGAGGGATAGCTGAGTCAAATAGTGGTTCCATTCCCAGCTTTCCAAGGAATCTCCATATTGCTTTCCATTTTGGCTGCACCAAATTGCAGTCCCACCAGCAATGTATGAATGTACCTTTTTCCCCACATCCTCATCAACACTTATTGTTGTTTGTATGCATAATAACTGTCATTCTAACTGGAGTGGGATGATATGTTTGAGTAGTTTTGATTTGCATTTCTCTAATTGCTGGAGATGTTGATCATTTTTTTATGCATTTGTTTATTGATTGTATATCCTCTTCTGAGAAGTGTTTGTTCAAGTCCCATTTATTGATTGGGCTATTTGTTTTTTTGGTGTTTAGCTTTTTGAGTTCTTTATATACCCTAGAGATTAGTGCTTTATCTGATGTGTGAAGGGTAAAAATTTGCTCCCAAGATGTAGGCTTTCTTACACCTCACAGATTATTTTCTTTGTTGAGAAGAAACTTTTTTAGTTTGAGTCCATCCCATTTACTGATTCTTGGTTTTAATTCTTGTGCTATGAGTCTTATTAAGGAAGTTGGGGCCTAATCCCACATGATGAATATGAGGGCCTACTTTTTCTTCTATTAGACACAGGGTCTCTGGTTTAATTCCTAGGTGCTTGATCCACTTTGAGTTCAGTTTTGTGCATGGTGAGAGATAAGGGTTTAATTTCATTTTGTTGTATATGGATTTCCAGTTTTCCCAGCACCATTTGTTGAAGATGATATCTTTTCTCCAATGCATGTTTTTGGTGCCTTTCCTAATAGAAGATAATTGTAATTTTGTGGCTTAGTATCTGTGTCCTCTATTCTGTACCATTGGTCTACAAGTTTGTTTTGGTGTCAATACCATGCTGTTTTTGTTACTATTGCTCTGTAGTATAGTTTAAGGTCTGATATAGTGATGCCACCTGCTTCACTCTTCCTGCTAAGGATTGCTTTAGCTACTCTGGATCTTTTATTTTTCCAGATGAATTTCATGATTGCTTTTTTCTATTTCTATGAGGCATGCCATTGTGATTTTGATCAGAATTGCATTAAATCTGTATAGTGCTTTTGGTAGTATGATCATTTTGATAATATTAATTCTGCCTAGTAAAGAGCAAGGTAGATCTTTCCATCTTCTAAGGTCTTTTTTGCTTTCTTTCTTTAGGGTTCTGTAGTTTTCATTGTATAGATCTTTCACCTCTTTCGCTAAGTTGATTCCTAAGGATGCCTCTTTCACCACTTCAATTTAACATAATTCTTGAAACACTGGCCAGAGCAATTTGACAGATGAATGAAATTAAAGGGATATGTATAGGAAAAGAAGAACTTAAATTAGCACTATTTGCTGATGGTATGATTCTATACCTAGAAGACCCAGAAAGCTCCACCAGAAAACTTCTAGAACTAGTAAATGAATTCAGCAAAGTAGCAGGATATAAAATCAACAACACCCATAAGTCAAGGCATTTCTATATATCAGTGACAAATCATCAGACAGGGAAATGAGGAAAACGATCCCATTTACAATAGCTTCTTTTCCTTTCTTTGTTGGCAAAATCCTCAGTTAATTTTTAGATCTCATTGCCCTAATTCTCTATTTCAATCTGTATGAAATCACAGCAATTTATTGAAGCAACAAATTTTTTTTTCTTGATATTTACATGTATATTCACAAGAGACAGTTGCAAATGTAGAGGAGTCCCTTGAGTATATTGCATTTGGATCTATAACTAAGGTAAAATGTACCCAGTACATTCTTTTTTTTAAATGAATTGTATTTTTAATTAATTTTTATTTATTTTAATTAATTATACATGTCAGTAGAATGCATTTATGCACTTTGATATATCATACATAGATGGGATATAATTTCTCATTTATTTTGAGTGTACTTGTTGTAGAATCATATTGGTCATGTAGTCACATATATACATAAAGTAATAATGTCTGTTTCATTCTACTATCTTTCCTATCCCCACATCCCCTTCCCTTCCCTCCCATCACATCCTCTACCTAATCTAAGGTAATGCTATTCTTCTCTAATGTCCCTTACCTTATTGTGAATTAGAATCTACATATTAGAGAAAACATTTGGCCTTTGGTTTTTTTGATATTGTCTTATTTTGCCTAGTGTGATATTCTCCAACTCCTTCCATTTACTGGCAAATGCCATAATTTCTCTATTCTTTAAAGTTGAATAATATTCCACTGAGTATATATCACATTTTCTTTATCCATTCATCTATTGAAGGACACCTAGGTTGGTTCCATAGGTTAGCTATTAATTGTGAATTGAGCTGCTATAATCATTGACGTGGCTGCATTATTATAGTATGCTGTTTTTAAGTCCTTTAGGTATAAACTGAGGAAAGGAATAGCTGGGTCAAATGATGGTTCCAGTTCAAGTTTTCTGAGGAAACTTCACACTGTTATCCATAGTGGTTGCACCAATTTGCAGTCCCACCAATGATGTATGAGTGTACCTTTTTCCCCACATCCTCGCCAACACTTATTGTTGTTTGTCTTCATAATAGCTGTCATTCTGACTGAAGTGAGATGAAATCTTAGAGTGGTTTTGATTTGCATTGCTAGAGATGTTAAGCACTTTTTCATATATTACTTGATCAATTGTATTTCTTCTCCTGTGAAGTATCTGTTTAGTTCCTTAGCCTATTTATTGTTTGTTTGTTTGTTTTGGTGTTAAGTTTTTTTGAGTTCTTTGTATACCCTAAAGATTAAAGCTTTATTGGAGGTGCATGTGGTAAAGATTTTCTCCCAATCTATAGGCTCTCTCCTTACATTATTGATTATTTCATTTGCTGAGAAGAAGCTTTTTAATTTGAATCCATCCTATTTATTGATTCTTGATTTTACTTCTTGTGCTTTAGGAGTTTTGTTAAGGAAGTCAGATCCTAGGCTGACATGGTAAAGATTTGGACCTATTTTTTCTTCTATTAGGTGCAGGGTCTCTATTCTGGTGCCTAAGTCTTTGATCCACTGTGAGTTGATTTTTGTGCAGGGTGAGAGAAAGAGATTTAATTGCAATTTGCTACATATAGATTTTCAATTTTGCCAGCACCATTTGTTGAATAGTCTATATATTCTCCAGTGAATATTTTTGGCACCTTTGTCTAGTATGACATAATTGTATTTGTGTGGGTTTTTCTCTGTGTCTTCTATTCTGTACCATTGGTCTACAAGTCTATTTTGGTGCCAACACTATGCCATTTTTGTTACTATAGCTGTGTAGTATAGTTTAAGGTCTGGTATTGTGATGCCTCCTGCTTCAGTTTTCTTGCTAACAATTGCTTTAGCTATTCTGGGTCTCTTATTTTTCCAAATAAATTTTATGAGTGCCTTTTCTATTTCTATGAAGAATGCCACTGGGATTTTAATAGGAATTGCATTAAATCTGTATAGTGCTTTTGGTAGTGTGGCCATTTTGATGTTATTAATTCTGCATTTCCAGGAGCATGGGAGATCTTTCCATCTTCTAAGGTTTTCTTCAATTTCTTTATTTAGTGTTCTGTAGTTTTCATTGTAGAGGTCTTTCACCTTTTTGTTCGATTAATTCTTAGGGTTTTTTTTTTTTTTTTGAGGCTATTGTGAATGGGGTAGTTTTTCTAATTTCTCGTTCAGTGGATTCATTGCTGATGTATAGGAATGCATTTGATTTATGGGCATTGATTTTATATCCTGCTATTTTACTGAATTCATTTATTAGTTCTAGAAGTTTTCTCATGGAATTTTTGGTTCTTTTAGATATACAATCATGTCATCAGCAAATAGTTATTGTTTGAGTTCTTCTTTACCTATTTGTATCCCTTCAATTTCTTTCTTTTGTCTAATTATTTTGGATAGAGTTCTAAGGATGATGTTGAATATAAGTGGTGAAAAATGGCATCCTTATCTTATTCCAGTTTTTAGAGAAGGCTTTCAACTTTTCTCCATTTATAATGATGCTGGCCTTGGGTTTAGCATTTATAGCTTTTACAATGTTCCTACTATCCCTAGATTTTCTAGTGTTTTGAACATGAAAGAATGTTGTCAAATGATTTTTCTGCATCTATTGAGATAATTGTATGATTCTTGTTTTTAATTCTATTAATATGATGAATTATGTTTATTGATTTCCATCTGTTGAACCAACCTTGCATGCCTGGGATGAACCCCACTTTATTTTGTTTTTGTATGTGATTTGCCAGATTTTATTGAGACTTTTTGCATGTATGTTCATCTGGGATTTTGGAATGAAGTTTTCTTTCCTTGATGTGTCTTTGTCTGGTTTTAGTATTAGGGTGATATTAGCCTCATGGAATAAGTTTGGAAGGGTTTCCTCTTTTTCTAGTTCATGGAATACTTTGAGGAGTATGTGTTAATTCTTCTTGGAAAATCTTGTAGAACTCGGCTGAGAATCCATCTGGTCATGGGTTTTTCTTGGTTGGTGGGCTTTTGATGGAATTTTCTATTTTTACTTGAAATTGATCTGTTTAAATCATGCATGACCTCCACATTCAGTTTGGGTAGGTCATAAGTCTCTAGAAATTTGTCAATATCTTTGATATTTTCTAGTTTATTGGAATATATAATCTTCTTGACTGTACCCTTGTTGCAAAACATCTAAAGAAATTTAAGAATTGTCATTACTGTTATTTTCCTATATTTCTTTTACAGAATGTACGAAAGAACTGCCTGGTACACATAACTATGCAAAAATTCTTACTTGTGCAACCATATTATGGGGATTTCTAGAAGTAGGAGGTGATAAAAGTACTGAAGTTTAGAAAGGATATGATCTCTGCCTTCTATTAAGTGTTTTTTTTTTTAGTATTAAAATACATTGAATTATTTTGAAATTGATTTGACAAAGTAGACTGTGTATCATCTCTTTATAAAAATCAAAGCAATTTAAACCAATTACTTTTGTTACTTATCTATGAATAACATTCTGAATAATATTTTATAACATGAGTGTGTGCCTATGTGCTTGTGTTGAGACCATATCATGGGAAAAAAAAATTGTCGAGAAAAGAAGATGAGGGATCCTCACACAGATAAGAAATGCTTCCAAAGAGGTGCAGTAGTTTTGTTTGCTTTTAGTAGTTTCTTAGTGATTGCTAGGTAATGGTCTATTTGGAATAAGTAGAAATTGAGAAGTCATATTCAGCCCCTAGTTTTCATTCAAGAAGTGGCTTTTTATCATTTGTTCTACTGGATAAAGTTGTTACCTCCAAGAATCTGTAGAGAAGAATTTTGAAGCTTATACAACAAAGGATAAAATATAGGAAAATAAGAAATACATATTATCATTATCTTTCAAAGGCAGGACAGAGGAGTATTAAATTTTATGTGTCACCTGTAATTTTCTTTACATGATCTACAGTGCTGTTCTGTTCTTTGATAACTTCCTTCCTGTTTCAAGATGTTCTCTTATCTTTTATAGCTAACCTAGAGAAGGGCCTTACCTTTGTCTTCCCAAAGCAACATTATAACATTATTTTATATTATTATGTTACAAATATCAGAGCAATGTCTACAACAATTTCTACTGAAATATATTATGTAACATCTGTAGTCTAATACTTAGAACATTCTAAGAAAAAAAAATCATTTGTGTATTATGCTAAACTATGTTGGATATTAGAGGCAGAATGAGTGCAGAGAGCCCTTAAGATAGAGGGCAGGAGGACAGTGAAGTGATGAGAACAGTTGACTCCCATGGCTTTTGTTCATATAGGACAGAGATGTGAATCTTTCTCTCACTAACAATTTTGGTGCCATTATAATTGGTGAAATGTAAAATTCAAAATGTGAAACTCACATATTTGTAAGTGCTATTCCGTCTGCATATTATGTATTTTCAAAAATAAGATTAAAACAAGGGTGTTAACAGAATTAAGGCTTTACTATATATTTTAAGTTCATAAGCTTGATCATTATATTGGAAATATATGGATGATACCATTTAATGTCTGAATTTAATTTTTTAAATGATATTACCATTGGAGTTATTGTACATGTGAGTGTAACATTGTGATATTTCAGAAGGATTAATATTTGCAAATTCTTATATTCCAAATCTAAATATCCTGTAGCTGCGCTGTACATAAAAAGAAGTCCTCATTTCAACTATGATTAGAAAAAAATAAACATTCAGCTGACAGGCTTAGTATCTGTTAAGAGAAAGATGAGACAGACAGATTATGGAATTTTTACTCTAATTCCCATGACATTAACATTATTCTAGCACTTTGAACATGTGAAGAATTATTGACCCTCCCATAAATTATATATATATATATATATATATATATATATACACACACATATGTATATATATATATATATATTTAAGATATATATATATATATACATTTATATATTTAAGATATATACATTTATATCTTTAAGATATATATATATATATATTTTTTTAATTGGTTAGAGATGTTTGGAAAATTTATTTTTGGTGATTGTTTTTCCACTCAAGTATAGTAATTTTTTTTTAGATCTAGTGGGATTCCAAACTAGAAATATTCTGGTAGACTAAAACTGACTTTTTTTCCAAACTAAGAAATGTGCATGTGATTAATAAGCACTATCACAGAAGACTATATAAGTTCTATTAGGTATTAGGCAAAAGGTGGATATTTGATAAAATATAATATATTCCAAAATATAAATTTCTAGTGTTCTCAATGTAGGGATTCATTTTGGATCCATTTGTTCTGATTTTTCAAAATAGATTACCTTGTTACATTGGCAGTGAGCCAAACAGAGTGATAGAAGGTAGAAGCCAGACAAATCATTCACTCAATTTGTCGTTTGCAAAATTGCAGGCAAACACTCTTTAATTTAAATTTGCATTTTGTTTTGGATAAGCTCTGCAAAGGAAAGTCTGACTGGAAATTACAAAGGAAAATACAGTATTCAGCTGTTGAGATTTAAAAATATGACAACTGAATTAAAATATTAGTGTAAAGTGCTTTATAATTTATTCTTGGAAATTACTACTAGATTGTAAGAGGGTGGTATATATTCATTTCAATATATTGTTAGGTTTAGTTCTGAAGTAGTCTTTCAACTAATTCATGCTCTTTTCCAAATAGTTTAGTGATATTTAGCCCCTACTTTGTCATTTAAGATATGTCTAAATATAATCACAAAATAATTTACTGTTTAAATTGAACCATTTGGTCAAAGGGATTAGAAGGAAATTTAGTTTTCTCTCCCATTCTTTTATCTTATTATTCAAAATAAAATTTTAAAATATATTTTATATCAGGGAAATAAAATGTTCTCTTTCTCATGAATCACAACTTCTCTTTGATTCCCATAATCCAAATCATAATTAGAAATTACAAATCCAAAGGGGAAAAATACTGAACTAAAAATCCAAAAATCAGAAAATTGAAACAAGACACCAATGTTGAAGACAATCACAACAATTTTGCAGCCAATACAAGACTAAGTGAAAAGAAAGCAGCACAAATTGGAGAACTGCTGTTTCCTTCAATTTGGGGCTTTTCTTGCATTATTTGTTTACAATAAATAATGAGTTATAAGTTAGTTAGCATTATTTAGTTTCCTTTTGTTAGTGGTATGAATTAATGTTTTATTTTCTCATCAATGGCATTTTTACTTTTATAAATTATCATGATCCTCATTTTACAGAAGGGAAACACAAGCCAAAGAGGCTAAATACTGCAGCCCAGATCAGAACCCAGGCAGTATAACCTACCACTCACTGTGATACCCTCTTCCTTTGGGACATACAGATGAACTCTTCATAGGTATAGACAGAAATATTCACTGGATGCTCAAATTCATCCGTGACCTTCAGACTTCAATTTATAATGATGGTTTCATTAGACATATTATAATAACCAAATACTTGTTAAAGTAATTATTTGTATTTTATTCAATTATTCCGGTGGTCTTTTCTGAGTTGGCAGCCCTTAAATAATTGTGTTTTGTTCCCTTAGATGCTTAGTACATTAAAACATTAAAATCTTTGAACAGATTGGAACTTTGAGTATTTTTCATTTTTTAGCACCTAAATTAAAGAAATTGCATTTCTCAAAGAAGTCTATTAAAAAAAATGTGTTTTCTTTAGTAAAATATCACAACAGCCATACCTACCACAGAGAGGGGACATCTGGAATGTTTTGTTCAGTTGATATTTAAAAAGTTCTAAATTGTTAATAAAGTTCCACTAGTTATGCTGTACTTCAAGGAAATGATGTGGCACTTATAACATGCTTTTTATGCATTCTTTCCTTAAAAACTAATCCACATGTATAACTAATTAGAACAAATTATCAAAAACACTATTGAAAGAAATTGAAAATGGCAATAATAAACATAAAGATAACCCATCCAAAAAAAAAAAAAACAACTAATCAAAGGTAACATGTCCCTCTAAGGTTAAAGATGTTGTTAGGAAGGAGACTGGCGTACCTGGAAGTTAGTAAGCAGTCAGATGCAGGCCTCCTTAGGAAGCTGTCTGTTATAACTCATCCTTAATCACTCTGACAGTGCTCGGCTTCACTCTTCAGAGCTATGACCCTCTCAATCCCTCAGTCTCAGCAGCTCTTGACCAAGTTTATATTGTTGAGAATACATTGAGCCATTCATTACAGAAGAAAAGAAGAAGCAAAGAGGCAAAAAAAAAAGATGAAGAGATGGGGATGGGGTATGGGGGTAGGAAAGATGGTGGAATGAGACGGACATCATTACCCTAGGTATAGGTATGATGGCACAAATGTGTGACCCTACTTCATGTACAACCAGAGAAATGAAAACTTGTACTTCATTTGTGTATATTGAATCAAAGAGCATTCTGCTATCATGTATAACTGATTAGAACAAATTTTTAAAATAGTTAAAAAAAAAAAAAAGATCAACCAGACAGAAAGCCTATCCTCAAAGACTTTATACTTTAAGTGGCAAGATAAGAGAGTAGTGTCCATCTTTGTGGCGGGGGGGGGGCACAACTTGAAGGAAGAGGAGATTACATTTATTTGAGAGGAAAGTACAGAAACCTACACAATTTCATATGGGCAGCATTTGAAAGATAAATATAATTTGGATCTTAAGATAGTTCCCTTACTAGGTCAGCAAGTCTATTAAAGTCCTCCCTTTAACCTCATGAAAAACCTGTAAATTATATATTTAGCTGAGCTCTGAGACTTGAAGAATTTTTCCAGAAATTGCTTTCTATCCACTTTTTAAAGATTATTTATTTTCTTATAATTTTACCTTTTAATCTGCTTGTTTTAATTAGCCTTTCCATCTATGCTTAGCCTACTTGGATAAATAACTAATTGATTGGTTTGCTTGAACTTTATTCATTAATTCAATTAATATTAATTGACTATCGTATTGATAATTCACTGTTATAAGGACTGTACATAATGTCTTCTTGAGTTTGTACTCTCTGATATTCAATAGTGTTGAGGAATGTCTTTCAATTATGAAATTGATTTAACTGTCTCTAAAGTTATTTAATTTAGCTCCATGTCTACAACCCCAGGTGAAATTCTGTTATATTCCCATGTAAAACCCAAATAGTTGATATACTGTACTACAGCATAAGTGGGGGAAAATTATCAATACTGAAAGCCATA
This sequence comes from Marmota monax, assembly GCF_021218885.2. NCBI lineage: Eukaryota > Metazoa > Chordata > Mammalia > Rodentia > Sciuridae > Marmota > Marmota monax. The sequence continues at coordinate 481,585 of NW_026694470.1, read as the reverse complement.
GAAAGAGAACACTCTGTATGCAACAAAGCAGAGTAGCTGGGACACACTCAGGATGGAGGATCAGCACTTAACTGTTATGTGCAGTAGAAATCTGAGTAGTGAAAGAAATTTAGGACACAGCTCTTTGACTGACATGAAACAATGTCAGGTTAAGTGAGAGAAAGGCTTAAATCCTTCAGGCTATTAGAGAAGAATAAGCAAGAAATGTTTAATTTCGAACAGAAAATATTTCACTGGGACATTTGCAAGAAGATCTGGAACTTCTAGGACAAGGGATAAAATATTTTCAAGTGGATCACGCTAAGGGGACTTTCCACATAATGAAATCTCAGCTTCTGTAATGGAAGGCTTCTAACATCCCAGGAAAAACATAGGTGAGCCATTGACTATCCATCTATTCAAATAGCCCAAACTTTATAAACAATTGTGATGTGGAGAAACTGTTGTATGTGAAGGCAGCCATCATGTGCGACAATTTAGACAAGTAGGAAAATTTGCTAAAGAGAATTAGGGAGAGCATACCTAAAGATGTCAGACAAGAAATGAGGTGTTATAAAGTGACTTGAGTATTGGAGAGAGAGGCCTTTACTGATATTGTTCTATCTTTATGCTTGTCTGCATATCTAATGTCTCCTCAGATACTACCACTTCCACTAGAACATTAATTCAGCTCAGATTGGATTACATTGTCAAGGTCTTTTGTCTATATCACATCATTGTGCACTTCTATATATACATCTACATATACATTCTATATATACATCTACATCTTTCTTCCAGATATGCCACTGAGCCTGCACTTATTCTATCAACTTGTCGAGTGCTTAGAATAAGGTAAAAATCCAAATAGACAAAAGAAAGAGACTTAGTGACTGATGAGTTTGTGTTCATCTATATACTAATTCTCAAAAAGTCACTTTTGTGACATGGCCTTCAGAGGAGTAGAAACCACGGAAAAGGCATGATTAAAGGACCTGAAGCCTACAGAACTCAGTGACCAGCAAGAGATGCTTATAACAAATGCCACAGGAATAACAAGTGGTGTGATGGCCCAGGGCCAACTGGAAAAAATATATTAGTCAAGGTGGAATGTGCGCTCTTCATTCCTTCCTAAACACCTGCACTAGCCTAATTTGATATGTTTAATTCAGCAGAATGGGGCACTTAGCAGGCCACAGTTTTGGACAGAATCCAACATCCATGGCTCCATTAATCTCTAATCAAGGAGGATGAAATAAGAAGGAAAGAGGGTGGGTGGTATCTTTTTCTGGGATGCCAAAGAGTCCAAAGAAAATGCATATTTGGTAAACAACCACAATTTAGAGCAAATTATCTGTACTAATTAAACCTGTAGTTCTGACAACTGTTTAATATTAAATCGAGTAATGCAATATTAAGAAGGAAAGTTTAAAGTTTTGGAAGAGGGCCAAATACTTGAAAGGGTAAAAGAGAGAAACTTAACATTTGTGTAGTTTAAGACAGTATAAAAAGAACTCTCACATACATTGTCTTCCTTGAGAGCCACAACAATGCTATGAAGCTGTTAGATTTTTAACATCTGTCCCACTGCATGTTTCTTTTTTTTCTCCACAGAAGCAAGTTATGGCAAATTTAATCACAGGAATAATAACATCAGCTCCTATTTAGCAAATTCCATGATGACTGCACCAAAGACCCATGTGTGATGAGGCTGTATTTCAAACAAACACTTTCTGTAACAAATGCTAAAAGCGTTTTCTAAAGGATTAATCTCTTATAATGACCAAGACTTTAAACTTTACATTCAAAAACATTCTCCTGAGAAAACTAATCACATGGTTAAATAGGATAGAATATGATAGTATAGAAATTATTTATTTGGTTTCTTTACTGTAGCATTTTTACATTTTATTCTGAAACCAAAACATTTTGAAATAATTAAAGATAAGTTAAAGGGGATCATCATGAACAATATTGTAATAGCAATAAAAACCACAGTTGGGAATAAGGACAGTAAAATAAAGAAATCACATGTCAGTGCAAACACACATAAGTGTAAATACTACAGAACATAGGATATTGCGTCTTTTTAGACACAAATAGCTTGTAAGCAAACTATTTATATGTATACATTATCTCATCACACTTTGAAATAATTTGATAATGCAATGACTCCAAATCACCAATCAAAGCTGAAAGTGAACTTAGAAACTTCTAATTAAAATAAATCAGGTAATTGTTTTGCAAAGTTGAGATTTTCATTTCAAAGAATACCAGCAGTAGAACAACAAATGATGGGCTCAGAGCCCCATATGATAGGTAACTGATGTCTAATTTATTCCAAATTAATGTTTGCTGTATTAAGAAACTGCATAATGACTTACAAATAGAAGTATATTTAAGCAATATCAATATTCTATAAAAATAGTAAACTTTGAGAATATTTAAAAAATGGTTTCAGCACTGACAATGTGATAGGATAAACAGCCTATCCTGTCACACTAGAAGCTCTGTATAATTCTGCCCAGGTTTAAGAGAAACTGCCCATGCCACCCAGATAGGAGCATCCCAGCAACCCAATGGTCCTTTCTGCTATATTCCTGTTCAGGAAGAAAAGTCCTCTATGTTTTTGTTTTGTTTTTTTTTAATTTCATTTCGTTTTGTTTTGTGTGTGTGCATGCGTGTGTGTGTGTGTGTGTGTGTGTGTGTACATGTGTGTATGTGATCGATTTGACACATTGCTCTCGAGTTCTCAGCCCTGGACCACATGCCATTCATTTATTCGAACATAGGTTTCAAGTGCCATGTATGCTGAGGGATGTGACAGGTGCAGTGTGATTAAAAGTGAAATGAGATTTTGACTGAGACTTCCAGGCCTGTCTTCTGCATACAACACAAATGTATTCCTTTAAACTTATTGACACTATCCTAGAATCAATAAGCTTAAAAGATACGCAAAGGGGTGGCATTAATTTATGAGTCTTCTTAGAATTAAATCAGAAGAATAACAGTAATAATACAAGACACTGTATATAGGATCTTCAGTGATATTTTAATTGGTGCATGTTGTAGCATTAGATGGAACACTAGGTGCCAATCAAACTTTCCACTTAACCAGAAGAGGGAGGATGAGAGCAAAGAGAAATGGAGTTTTGGACATATGAGGGACACAGAATAGGAGGGAAAAAGAAATAGACGGCCCCAAAGATACACTCTGTCAGCTTCATTCATTTAGGAATTTGAGCTCTGGAAAATGCATAACTATAACTTAATTGTTTCACACTTGTCTGGATAGGCCATGAAGCTTGGTGAATGGGAGCACTGTCTTTCTCAACTTAAAAAGTTTTATGGAATACTGGAAGAACATATCTTCAGAAACAAACCTGGACTTAAACCCTGGTTGCACTCCTTTCGAAACCAATACATTTGGATGTTTTGTTTTCATCTAAAAAATTAGCCACACCATGCCAGCTAATATTCTAATTTTAATATTAATATTAATATTCGTGCATACATCTGACACAACACACAGTTCAAGAAATCTTTTTTTAATTTTTTTTTCCTGGTACCAGGGATTGAACCTAGGAGTGCTTAACCACTGAACCACATCCACAACCCTTTTGTTCATATTTTATTTAGAGACAGGGTGTCATTAAGATGGTTAGGGCCTTCCTAAATTGGTGAGGCTGACTTTGAACACATGATCATCCTGACTCAGCCTCTCAAGCCACTGGGATTACAGTCGAGTGCCATCACGCCTGGCTTTAAGGAATCTTAAACAAACCAATTTATTCTTTCATGCAGTAACCCTATGAAGTAGTTAATATCACCAAACCTACTTACAAATGAAGAAACTAAAGTCATAATGATTTTAAATAACTTGCCTAAGAGCACACAGCTAGGAAGTATCAGGACAAACTACTGTACCAGGAACACTGGCTCCAAAGCTCTCATTTCAGCTCCCTCACTGGTTTATCTCCTTGAGCAATAAGGTGACATCACTGCATACCTATTTCCGCGGCTAAAATCCAAAACCTGACAACACCAATCCTTACAAAGATGCAGAAAAACAGAAATTCCTATTTATTGCTGGCAAAAAATGCAAAGGGCTACCCCTACTTTGGAAGAGAAGTTGATAATTTTTTTATAAAGCTAAACATAAGCTTACCATAAAATCTGGCAATCACATTCTAGGTATTTACCCAAATAATTTGAAAACTTAGGTTCATACCATGAATGTTTGTAACAGCTTTACTCATAATTGTCACATGTTAGAAGTAATTAAGACATCTTTTAATAAGTTAATAGATAAGCATACTGTGGTGTCACGAGCCATCCATGGGCTCTGTATGTGACCTATTGTAAATCATAGCCATATGAGGGGATAGGCCTGACATTGCAGGCTTCCTGTCAGGGAGAAATTGCATGATGCAGGTGTGCCTTCCCCTCAAGCTCTTCCTAAGATCCCACACAGCACCTGAGATGGGTGTGACTTGCCAAGATGTCAATCAATCTGCTGACCACAAGACATGAGGAAGCAAGACTCCACCTTTGAAACCTTATCCCCTTCCTTATTTGGTGAAGAACTGTAGGGCATGTCACATCAGAGAAATAGAAACCTATGATGGAGAAAAGGAAACCTAACTTGCAGACTGATGCTCTCTTCCTGGTCTTGGAGCTGCACATGGCTAAGATGGCGCATGGCAATCAGCCAGAAGGCATTACCGTGGGTTGTGATGAAAAATCAGACCACCTCTAGGATAGGCTCAGAACCCCTCCACCCTCGTGGACAGCTCGTGTCTCCCCTTACTGCCTGTAGAATGGGTGTACACATGAACTCTCCTCACCCTGCTGACCTTTATCCTGATTGGCTCATGTGCCTTATATTAGCTGTGTGTGTTTTCTCAACAAACTGAGATCCTGCTTTGACTGGTTTCCCTGAGGCCTCTGATTGTCCTCCAGCGAGGGAGGGCTGATTCCGTGGGCGGCCAGTCGGCCCTTTCCTTTCTTGGCTTGTCCTGGCTGGAGTGTTTTCTCCCTATCTCTCCTGCAGGATGGGAGTGAACGAGGACTAAAAACCCCGACAAAGAACATTCTATCCAAACTTCTTTGTTAGTCCCCTTATAAAAATAGAAATTCTTTGTGTATGGTGAGAGATAGGGGTTTAACTTTATTTTGTTGCATAATGATATCCAGTTTTACTAGCACCATTTTTTTTTCATACATATTTTTTCTCCAGTGCATGTTCTTGGCACCTTTGTAGATAATTGTAGTTTTGTGGTTTAGTCTCTGTGTCCTCTATTCTGTACCATTGGTCTACCAGTCTGTTTGGGTGCCAATACCATGCTGTTTTTGTTACCATTGCTCTGTAGTATAGCTTAAGGGCTGGTATAGTGATGCCACCTGCTAAGGATTGTTTTAGCTATTCTGGGTCTCTTATTTTTCCAGATAAATTTTTCCAATTTTATGATTGCTTTTTCTATTTCTATGAGGCATGTCACTGGAATTTTGATCAGAATTGCATTAAATCTGTATAGTGATTTTGGTAGGATGGTCATTTTGATAATATTAATTCTACCTATTAAAGAGCAAGGTAGATCTTTCCATCTTCTAAGGTCTTCTTTGATTTCTTTCTTTAGGGTTCTGTAAACCCCTATCTCTCACCATGCAAAAAACTCAACTCAAAATGGATCAAGGACTTAGGAATACAACAAGAGACCCTGTGTCTAATAGAAAAAAAAAATAGGCCCTAATCTCCATCATGTGGGATTAGGCTCCAACTTTCTTAATAAGACTCCTGTGGCACAAGAATTGAAATCAAGAATCAATAAATGGGATGGACTCAAACTAAAAAGCTTTCTTCTCAGCAAAAGAAACAATCTGTGAGGTGAATTGAGAGCCTACATCTTGGGAGCAAATCTTTATCCCTCACACATTAGATAGAGCACTAATCTCTAGGATATGTAAAGAACTCAAAAAACTAACACCAAAAAAACAAATAACCCAATCAATAAATGGCTGAAGAGACACTTCTCAGAAGATAATGTACAATCAACAAATATATGAAAAAAATGTTCATTATCACTTTCAATTACAGAAATGCAAATTAAAACCACTCTAGGGTTTCATCTCAATCCAGTCAGAATGGCAGCTATTATGCATGCATACAAACAACAATAAGTGTTGGGTACCATGTAGGGAAAAAGGTACACTCATGCACTGCTGCTGGGACTGCAAATCCAAATCGGTGCAGCCAATGTGGAAAGCAGTATGGAGATTTCTTGGAAAATTGGGAATGGAACCACCATTTGACCCAGCTGTTCCCCTCCTCGGTCTATACACAAAGGACTTAAAAACAGCATACTACAGGGACACAGCCACATCAATGTTTATAGCAGCACAATTCACAATAACTAAACTGTGGAGCCAACCTAGATGTCCTTCAATAGATGAATGGATAAAAAAAAAGTGTGGCATATATATACAATGGAATATTACTCAGCAATAAAAGAGAATAAAATCATGGCATTTGCAGGTAAATGGATGGAGTTAGAGAAGATTATGCTAAGTGAAAATAGCCAATCACAAAAAAAAAACAAATGCCAAATGTTTTCTTTGATATAAGGAGATTCATGGTGGGATAGGGAGCAGAAGCATGGAAGGAACAGACAAACTCTACATAGGTCAAAGGGGTTGGAGGGGAAGGGAGGGTGCATGGGGTAATTAATGATGGTGGAATGTGATGATTATTACTATCCAAAGTACAGGTATGAAGACACAAATTGGTGTGAATTTACTATGTATACAACCAGAGATATGAAAACTTATGCTCTATATATGTAATAAAAATTGTAATGCATTCTGTTGTCATATATAAATAAAAAATTTACATTAAAAATAGAAATAAAAATAAAAATAAAAATGAAGAGATTCTATATGCATGCTCTCATTCCAGCGCTCCTTTTCTAGTGTGGGAGCTGGCCCTTGAGGTCAAAGAGCTGTCTTACCCTCAGTATGCAAATTACTTCTGTGCCCTGTGCTTTTTTGCCATTTTCTTAGCTTAATGTTGCATGCAGCTCTTTTAAACGCAGTTCATCTCATCTGCGTGGGTCACTGGCAAGACTATGGTACATCCAATGAAATATTACTCAGCTCTGAAAGGAAGTAAATCCTTAAGCTACTGAAACACATAGAGAAATCCTTATTTTTTTAATTTATTTTGAGACAGGGTCTTACTAAATTGCTGAGACTGACTTCAAACTTGCAATTCTTCTGCCTCAACCTCCCAATTACTGGGATTATAGGTATGTGCCACCATACTCAGTACTAGAGGAATCCTAAATTAGAGAAATGATAAGTGAAAGAAACCAATATAAAAGGACAGCAGAGTATGAAATTCCAATTATATGACATTCTGGTAAATATAAAACTTACAGTAAGTGGAAAGAACTGAGAATTCTAAGGGTTGGTGTGAAGAGTAGAGGGATGAAGACGCAGCATGTGGGGAATGTTGTTGGAATGATGGATACAGGACATTACGCATTTGTCAAAGCCTGTAGAATGTACAATGTGAAGTGTGAAGCTTAATGTAAACTAGAGACTTTAGTAAATAATAATGTACTAGATGTAATTAATTTCATTTTAACAAATGTGTGAGTGTGCTGAATAGAGAAGATTTAAATGGAAACCCTCTTTACTCACTGGGTAATTTTTCTGTAACCTCAACTTCTCTAAAAAGTAATGTCTATTAATATTGGAAGCCTGAAAGAAAAGTCCATCTTATGTTTTGAGGAGTAAATGAAATAATGTTGTGCAAATTACTGAACTTGATGCCTTGCAAATATTTCAGGGTAGGCAGCCTAAGAAACCACTCCACATTTTAATAATCACCCCAGAAGGTAGTCTTAGACTTTAAAAATCTTCCTCAAATGCATATTTACCAATTCCTACCAACAAAGGAAGCTGTGTTTCTTAGAAAAATTAAAGAAAATCCCCTAAAGGCATTTTGATTATTAGATATAAAGCACATTTCAAATTTCAAAAGCTGAGATTTTTTTTCTTCAGGTCAAATTTGTCTTCATGACACACTTTCACTAATTGTTTTTTCAGTGGTCCAGCTGTGTCACACATATGGTGATCCTTCCTAGAGCTAACAGCACTTCATCCCAAAAAGAAAAAAAGAAAAAAAAAACTACATTTATTTTGCACTTACCAAAATTTTATCTCCAACAACAGTGTAATTCTTGGAAAGAAAGCATCTAAGAGATTCATTGAATGAACCTTCTTTTCAAATAAGATCATAGGCAAATGGAATATGGGCGTAATCAATTATATTCTTGCAACATTATATTGATCCCGCTTTTTAGGATTTGTTAGCATTGTTCAGATGTGTTAGAAAGACAGTTAAATTGGACTTTTCATTTTATTTTGTTTTATCTTATTTTAGTGGTTTTAGAGTTTGAATCCAGAGGCCCTCTACCACTAAGCTAAATCCCCAGAACTTTTTATTTAATTTATTGCTTTATATTTTCCATTTGTGCTTACTTTTTTTCAATTAAGTGATTTTTATTGTCATATATTTTAATTTTTTTTTTGTCAAGATCTCGCTAAATTGTCTACAGTAGCCTTGAACTTGAAATCCTCCTACCTTAGCCTCCCAAGTTGCTCAGATTACAGACATGTGTACTGAACATGGGTAGAATTAGATATTTTAGAAAAATAAATGTCAGTCAATATTGCATGTAGTATGTGATCAACAAAGTCATTTGTTAATCAAAGACTGAACTTAAAAAAAATATTTATCCGTTAGTTATTTAGACCCTATAAAGATTTTTTTAAATGAAGAAATAATGTTTTCAAAAAACTAAAGTCTAAAGAGTATAGAAGGAAGCAAAAATTAACAGACTGTAAAATTGTATTTTATTTTTTCTTCTCTTGGTACAGCTTGCTATTTAAGGAATTTGTATTTAGTGTCACCATATTTTGGATGTTAAGTATGGGGATACTTATTGCTATAAGTATAATTAGGTATACATGAGCCCTGGAAGCAATTATTTCATTCAGAAGAGAGTACCTGGCCACACAGTTAAGAACAAAAGAAACTTCAGAATTGAGTATTGAGTACCTGGATTATCTACCATCATCTGTCTTCTTCATGTGATAAGTATGACCTTAGTTCAATCTTCTTTCCAGGGATGAGCTCTGTTCTTCGGAGGGAGTCCTCCCTGGATGTTTAAATTAACATTTACAATATCCTTCAAGAAAAAAAAAAGTCAGATTCTTAGGATGAACAGGAAATAGAACAATTCCTGAAATTCAGAACAAAGAAAAAATTGCCACAACAATTCCAATAAGAGTGCATGAACTTTTATTCATGAAAATCATCCTAGGTAAACAAGGCAAAAATATTCTTAGAGATGCTAAAGTAATTTAGTTTTAGTTTAAGAAATGGATGGCATTGGAGAAGATAATGCTAAGTGAAGTCAGCCAATCCAAAAAAAAAAAAAATGCTGAATGTTCTGTCTGATATAAGGAGGCTGACTCACAGTGGGGGTAGGGAGGAGGAACATGGGAGAAATAGAAGAATTCTAGATAGGGAAGAGGGGTGGGAGGGAAAGGAAGGGGGAAGGGGATTAGCAAGGACGGTGGAATGTGATGGTCATTATACAAAGTACATGTATGAAGACTCGAATTGGGTGTCAACATACCTTATATGCAAACAGAGATATGAAAAAATGTGGTATATATGTGTATTAAGAATTGTAATGCAAAAGAAAAGTACATGTATAATGGCATAAATTGACGTGAACATACTTTATATACAGAGATACAAAAAATTGTGTTCTATATGTGTAATAAGAATTGTAATGCATTCCACTGTGGTCATGTATTTTAAAAAATAATAATAATAAAATTTTAAAAAAGAAATTATATGTGGAGCCAGAATTAAGTGGTAGGTGTAGTTTTCTGATGTAGCTTTCTCATGATCTAGCTTAGCTCATATTTGGATTTAAGAGAATTAGAGTATCTCTAAGAGTATCTCAAATTGAAGACTATAATCCCTTTTTCATCCTTCCTTTCTTTTTTTCTTTTTTGGTGTGTGTAAGTGGTTTGGGGGGGGGTTTGTTTTTGAAGTAGATGAGGAAAAGGTCAGTCGTTATTCTTGCACATTTTAGAATTTAAGAAAAACTATGGTCTCTCGATTTTTTAAGATGATTTCAGGAATCTCTGAAATATCCATGAACCTTCAAAGAAACCACAACCCCAAATTTTGTATAACATATTCTTCAAGTAATTTATATCTACTAATATATACACAGTTGTGTACATGTTTATGTATGTGTGTGTTTACATGCATCTATGTGTGTGTGTGTGTGTGTGTTTACAAACACACTACTGTTTCTCAATTGGGATTATAGAAGTAATAGCTTTCTATGAACTCGAGATTCCTGAGTCACAAACACCTAGTCCATCCTGAACTCTTAAAGTTGTCGACTTCACAACATGGTGAATATGTGAATATTCAACCTCATGCATAAGCAACTAGTTGAGGTTGTTGGAGTCTGTAATGAACAAAAGTAGAGCTTGTATAGAATTATAAGGTAAACTGGCATCTGAACAAACTTGATAATGACCTAGTTTTCTTCAACTTCAAAAAAGTATTTTGCATTAAAGTTGAACATATCTACATTTATTTCCGTACATACAAGATTATGGGTAACATTTTCCGTCACTTATTTGAGGGAATGTTAAAGTGTACTAATTTGTTGGAACATGACATATACTTACTTTCAGTCTACTCAATTACCATCCATGGATACATTTTTCTCCTTGAAAGGTTGGGAATTAGCCAAAGTGGTACTGGAACAGCATGCATACTGGACATAAAAACAAAGTTTTGGTCTAAATTATTGGGTTTTTTTTTTTTTCTGTTGCTGGAAAATGATTTATAATATGCTCCCATGGCCCAGTTCCTGGAAAAAATGTAAACAAAAACTGTGATACACAAACAGTTGAAAAAACAAAAGATTTCTATATCCTGGAGCCTATTTATCAAAAAAGTATCCCATGTTTAATTTTTACAAATAACATAGAAAAAGAGTAGGAGAAATTACAATGTATTAATTTGCATATATTACCAAATATTTTTATTGTATTAAGCCTAATAATCTCCAAGAATAATTTTTAATTAAAGTTATTAAGGTTTCTGCAACAATACCATCATAATTACTGAGTAAATATTTTTATCCAAAAAGAAGCTGATATTCTAGACAAACTGATGGATGCCTAGCACTTTCTTCTTCCTATTACACAGATTGGAAAATTATAGCAAACAATGTGCATATGGCCCAACTTCTTTTTTTGTAGGAACAATGGAATTAGATCTTTATACTCTTTTTTAAGTATAAAAAATGTTTTATAACATGAAATTTATGTGAAATTCAAATATTCTCTGTAAATAAAGTTTTTTAGAATCACAGTCACATGCTTTATAGGTATGCTTTCATACAACATAGAATTTTTAATAAAAAACAAAATCCACAAAGCCTAAAGTATTTGCCTGTCCCTTTACAAAAAAAAAAAAAATGTTTGTAGATTCTTCTTCATATCAGTTTTTGCTAATCCATTTGAATTCACCTGAAATTGTTTTCATTTTTCACAATTCTCAAATCTCCCTGCTTAAGAATTCTTTACTGATCTTCTTACTCTTTTCTCATTTCCCTTTGTTCCCATCACTCTTGAATTTTCAGTATTTGGGTGTCTCAGATGCTGAGACATATGCCTTGTTTAATAAACAATCATGTTAATGTATTTGATGTGAATCTTTTATATGTGTTGTTGCATTGTTTTGAATATATATTCATATTTATGTAATTAAACTTTATAACAATGAGTTTCCCTTGTCAGTATTTTTGACTCCCCCATTTTATTTACACCTAAAAGATCATTATTTTTAATTTCTTTATAGTTCTTTCTAACAAGCATTTTTGTTTATCATATTTTTATCTATCCATTCTACACTAACAACCCAAGTTGCTTCCAGCTCCTAGCCCCATAAATAGAACTGGAAGAAATATCCTTTGCACAAGGCCTTTGTAAATTAAAGTGATAACTTATTTGGTTTATGTCCTTGGAGGAAAACTTCTATTTTCATAGGCTCTAGTTACACTAAATTTGTTCAGGCACCAACAATTTAGCCTCAGTAATGACTACACTGGTGTGTACTCCTACCAGCAGTAAATGAGAATCCCAATAGGAAGGATTTACTTTCTTGAATAAACACAAAGCAGAGGCTATAGTGTTTTGTGTTGAGATAATACTGTATTGTGTTGCAGTATGTTGATTTACAATTTTCACAAAGCTGACATTATTTTTATATATTTATATATCACTCAGTGTGTGCACATATGTATTTATTATGTGCAAAATTTATCAGCAACAGATCTTCCCAATACAGGAATTCCATTGTATTTCAATACTTGTCTAGAGCTTTAAACTGATAAACAATGTGCCAAATAGAAATAAAATATATATGTCACCTATCAATATGGATTAAGGATGCAGATGAAATTAAAGTTGTCAGTCAACTGATCTTAAATGATGGATATGAAGCAGGATTATCTGGGTGAGCCCAGTGTAATCACAAGTGTCTTTACAAATGGAAGATGAAGTCAGGAGAGTCAGAGTCATGGAAGTTATGATGATGGAGTCAATGGCAAAAAAAAAAGTATGATAAAGTTTCAGCCATCCATCCTTGGCTTTGAAGATAAATGGGCCACACAACAAGGAATAAACTCAAACTTTAGAAAGTGGGAAAGGCACAAAAACATATTGTGCCCATCATATTTAGAAAGATCTGTGGAGGAGCCTCTTGACTAATGGAATAAATTTCTATAAAATATACAGAAGATCCAGAATGCTTTGGCAATGCTGTAACAGCAGAAACAGACAGCTTGCACTGAAAGGATCAGAGAAAGGTTGAAATGAGAAAAGGCTGCTTCCCATAGGCCGGGATACAGGATAATGAAACTACTCAGCCACAATCATGCACTGCCCTTCATGCCTTGCTAACAAAATAAGTCTTTCCTCAGAGGACAAAGCCAAGGTCCCTGCAGGAATCTCCTTGGGCCCAGAAGAAGAGCTTTGAGTCACTGAGTGTTGTTCCAGGTTTTAAAATCTTATAAAGTTTTCCCTGTTAGGTCTTAAAGATTGCTGAGAACTCTGTTTCCCCTTCCAATTTCTCCTTTTCAAATGAGAATATCTATATATGGTATCCTATAGTAGTTACTGATTTGTGTTTTGGATATAACTTATTTTCATAGGTCTAACGATGAAGAGGAATTTTGCCTCAGGAAGATTCATCCAGAGTAACTTCTATATCTGATTTATTTTATTTAGGTGATGAGATTTGAGGCTTTTCAACTGAAATTAAGATGAGATTTTAGACTTAGAGTTGATGCTATAATAAGTTGAGACGTTTGGAATGTCATAAATTTATTTTTGTCTGTGAGATGGATATGAATTTTTGTGAGCCATTTGACAGATTATATAATGAGCTAAATAATAGCCACACCATGTCCTTATCTGAATTCTCAGACTTTGTGAATATGTTATCCTACATGGTTAAAGAACCTTTGCAGATATGATTAAGTTAAAAATTATGAGATTAGAATTATTCTGAACTAATTTTATAGTTAAAATTATAGTTAATATATTCAAAAGAGTTTATATGAAGGAGGTAGGAGAATCAGAGAAATGAAAGGAAATAATGGAAGGAGGAGGGTGGTGAGATTAAAGGAAGGGATTATGAACCACGGAAATTGAGTGATCTTTAGAAATTAACTTATTAAACAAGTTAAGAAAACTGATTCTTTTCATTTTCAGATCCTTCAGAAAGAAACACAGACCTGATAATACTTTATTTAAGCTCAGTGAAATGTATTTTAAATGTATGACCCACAGAATTAAAAATAAGAAACTTGTTTTGTTTAATATCACTAAATGGGCAATTTGTTACCACAGCAAGAGCCAGCTATACAAAGATGGAGTTTATGGTTGTTGGTTTTGGATGCTATAAAAATCTCTTGGATTTCCCCTGAATGAACTGTCTAAAATGGGGGATTACTTGGAGATATCCTGATTTTTCACTTGAAAAGTGCTTTAAGTAGGCTCAAATGCAAGCTCAGCTATTATAAAGCTTTCGAGTTGATATGTGTTTCCAACCCTGTGCTGTAAATCATAAGTGAAAGCTGGCAGAGACACCTTAGCATCTGGGAAATGCTACAAATTGTGATAATCTTATAAAAGGTATAGATGGTAAATTTCTGAAGAAATGCTAACATAATCTTATAATCTTAAGAGTCTGACATCTAAAAGAGTTCCTGGAAACCAGTAGTCAACAATATTTATTGAGTATATGTGTGATTGCATCACCTGCTCTTCCCAGAAACATTAGCCGGTTCTTAGCTTTAAGTTTGTGTCCACTGAGCATCCTCTTATCAGCAATGGCCTTCCTTCTCTGCTCAACTCCTTACTATCCATCCTTTCATTGATTTGCAAACACCTTTATATCATCTCAGCTATCATCTCTGTGGAACCGTTTTCTACTTCCCTTTGTGTAACCATGATATCTGATGTGTATCTTTATAATAATAATAGTAGTTATTATTATTATCAATTCCTGTGTTTATCTCCTTGAACACAAGGTGACCTCCTCCCAGTGGGTAATATTAAGGTCTATATCTATAGCAACTATGCATGATGGGTGGAACTCAGAGATTTTTGAATATGTAGATGAATGAATAAATTACTATGTGAAGGAAGTATATATGAATATATATATATATATATATATATATATATATATATATAGTATGTATGTACATATATATTATATAAACACATAAGATATATATATTATGTGTATGTGTGTGTATATATATGCACACACATACAAATAATCTTATATATGATTGAAGGAAGCTTATTTCTTGATTCTTCCCTTAATTATTTGCTTCCTATTCACTATTATGGCTATTTAAATGATTCTTTTTTTTCCCCAAAATCCATTGTGTGTGTGTGTATGTGTGTGTGTGTGTGTGTGTGTTGCTGGGGATTAAACCTAAGGCCTTACACTTCACTCTGTGGTAGAGTTACAACACAGCCCTAATTAAATGTTTCTAATGAGTTATTCTCTTGAATATAAAATGGCTCAGGAATCCAGTAAAGTAAGTTCTTTTAATGCCTTTGTGAGTTTTTAAAAATTACTTGGCCTATTAAAATGTGTATTTCTCATCTGGATAAAATAAAATAAAAACAATAGCAGATTTATATTAGATAATGTGTAAATGCTGTTTCTGATTTTCTTTTCTTTTTTTATTTTTTTTATTGGTTGTTCAAAACATTATAAAGCTCTTGACATATCATATTTCATACATTAGATTCAAGTTGGTTATGAACTCCCAATTTTACCCCAAATACAGATTGCAGAATCACATCGGTTACACATCCACATTTTTACATAATGCCCTATTAGTAACTGTTGTATTCTGCTAAATCCTTGGTGTGTTTAAATCATGGGCCCTACGGGTGGACCAGTGGTACAGAATAGATGACACAGAGACCAATCCACAAAATTACAACTATCTTATTTTTGACAAAGGGGCTAAAAGCATGCAATGGAGGAAGGATAGCATCTTCAACAAATGGTGCTGGGAAAACTGGAAATCCATAGGCAACAAAATGAATCTGAATCCCTTTCTCTCGCCATGCACAAAAGTTAACTCAAAATGGATCAAGGAGCTTGATATCAAATCAGAGACACAGTGTCTGATAGAAGAAAAAGTTGGCTATGATCTACATACTGTGGGGTCGGGCTCCAAATTCCTTAATAGGACACCCATAGCACAAGAGCTAAAAACAAGAATCAACAAATGGGACTCACTCAAACTAAAAAGTTTTTTCTCAGCAAGAGAAACAATAAGAGAGGTAAATAGGGAGCCTACATCATGGGAACAAATTTTTACTCCTCACACTTCAGATAGAGCACTAATATCCAGAGTATACAAAGAACTCAAAAAATTAAGCAATAAAAAAAAAATTACTCAATCAATAAATGGGCCAAGGATCTGAACAGACACTTCTCAGAGGAGGACATACAATCAATCAACAAGTACATGAAAAAATGCTCACCATCTCTAGCAGTCAGAGAAATACAAATCAAAACCACCCTAAGATACCATCTCTCCAGTAAGATTGGCAGCCATTATGAAGTCAAACAACAACAAGTGCTGGTGAGGATGTGGGGAAAAGGGTACACTTGTACATTGCTGATGGGACTGCAAATTGGTGCGGCCAATTTGGAAAGCAGTATGGAGATTCCTTGGAAAGCTGGGAATGGAACCACCATTTGACCCAGCTATTCCTCTTCTGGGACTATTCCCTAAAGACCTTAAAAGAGTGTACTATAGGGATACTGCTACATCCATGTTCATAGCATCACAATTCACAATAGCTAGACTGTGGAACCAATAGATGAATGGATAAAAAAATGTGGCATTTATACACAATGGAGTATTACTCAGCACTAAAAAATGATGGGAGGGGAGGGGAAGAGAGGGGAGGGGGGATAGTAGAGGATAAGAAAGGCAGCAGAATACAACAGACACTAGTATGGCAGTATGTAAAAACGTGGATGTGTAACCGATGTGATTCTGCAATCTTTATAGGAGGGAAAATGGAGTTCATAACCCACTTGAATCAAATGTATGAAATATGATATGTCAAGAGCTATGTAATGTTTTGAACAACTAATAATAAAAAATAATAATAATATGCTATCTACTTTTAAAAATAAATCATTTTAATCACATTGTTCTCATAAAAATATTAGATGAATTTAGTAATATAAAATGTTACTTAAATATGGTAATAATTCTTCCTGAGCACAAGAAATATGTATTGTATTACTAATAAAAACAGAACCAATATGAAAAAAAATCATGGGCCCTAGAACTAATCCTAGAAACATGTTTCTGCAGTCTTGATGATCGGAACTTATTAAACCAATAAGAATTCAGTACTGACATAAGTAAAAGAGAAGCTACCCACTGATGTTTCTGGCTTTTTTGTTGCAAACCTCTTCAGATATAGCTAGTATCCTAAACCAACTACATGTCATATTTTTGTGAAATAAGACAATGTTTACTCAGCATGTACACCTGAGACCATGCTGCAATGATTTCATAATCTGTTACAGTGTCCTTACAGTCTCCATAGTCAGAAACTCCACAGAAACCCCTGGATAGTCATAACCAGATTTCCAAATTTCCATATTTTCTCTTTTCAATATACCAAAATTCATTATTCTTTATTATGGACCACTGGGTTAACACATGGATGATTTTATGTAAATGATTCTTGATTTTAATTCTTGCACCAAAGGAGTCACATTAAGAAAGTTGGGGCCTAATCTGACATGATGATATTTTTAGAACAAAAACTTTTTTCATGCATTTTTTTGAAACATTGAATATTTTCTTAGGAGATATAAAATGAGTTCTTATATTAATGAAGTTTTACTTTAAACTTGATAAAATATTCAAGATCTTTTTTTCATCTTTTTCTCCAAGTCTGGAAGAAATAACAGATACAAAGTTTCAGCACCTTTCATTTGTGCCAGCCTCAGAATCTCATTTTCAGACTTTCCAGGAGCTATATGTTACATCAGTTTTGAAATCTTGAAATATTTAAGATGGATTGATTATTGATATGTACTATTTGGTATTAATAATGATAGCTATCATTATTATCTTGACATAAAATATAATGTTTTATTTTTACAAAAATAAAATAAGATATAAATTTGTAATTATAACTTTTAGAATATTTAACATTAGCAACCACACAGCACCAGCTGATCAGTAAAGGCCAGATCAGTGATAGTAGGGACTTTCAGATGGGAGGCCCGAGTCACAAGGTGTACAGAATCACTTTTAACCAAATATTATCCTATTTCATAGAGTGGCATGAGAATAAATCTCCTCCATTCTTATTTTTACTGTAATCATAATCCTAATTCATGTGCCTATTTCTCTAAATGGACACTTTATCAAAAACAATGTGGATCTTCTACAACCAATCCGAGGAATGCTTGACTTGAAAAAAAAAACTTTTTTGAAAGCCACTTTTCAAAAAAGGAATTAAGATTTCTCATTTATTATGGACAACATTTTATGATTGGTAAGCAGAATTCTCCAAACAAAATTCTGAATCTCAAATTATTTTGCTAAGATTCTTTGTCCAAAGCTAATGAGAAATTTGACAAAATGAAGCAACAAAAATTTACCTTTTCGGGGCTGGGGATTTGGCTCAAGCGGTAGCGCGCTTGCCTGGCTTGCGTGCGGCCCGGGTTCGATCCTCAGCACCACATACAAACAAAGATGTTGTGTCTGACGAAAACTAAAAAAATAAATAAATATTAAAATTCTCTCTCTCTCTCTCTCTCTCTCTCTCTCTCCCTCTCTCTTTCTCTTTAAAAAATTTACCTTTTCCCTATCTTTTAGTTCTCTCCTTATGTAGTTCTTTCCCATTTCCCCATATCTTTCCAATCTATCTTCTAAACTTCATTACATTTCTCCCTCCATCTTCCTTTTCCCAGATATCCTACCTTTACTCCTTTCCTAAATTCCCACATAATATAGTTGCCTCTAACTGTTTACCTCTTATGTGAACTGGGTTTTCCAGAAAATTGAATTCTGAATTTCAACTACTACTGAACATATATAAACTGAAACTGAACTTCAGTGAAATAAGAGCTAAACTCAGAGAATTCCATAACCCCAGGCAAGATGATTATGAAAGAAACGGAATTCTTTTGAATGTTGTGACCCAAAGTTACCTGCCCTTTTCTAACTTGTGCACATGATTAGTTGGACCAAGAATGCTAAATTCTGAGTTTTAGGCCTTCTCTTCTTTCTTCCATGAAGCTTTCATTCAATATCATTATTTAGTCTCCGGGTATTGGGGTAACTTCCATTTTTTATTTTATTATTGATTTCTAATTTCATTCTATTATGATCTGATATCAATAAGAAGATAAATATTCTGAAAACAACAAACAAACAAACAGAAATCATTGAAATGAAAGAAACAATAAAACAAATTAAAAACTAAATAGAAAATATTCCCAACAGATTAGATCACTTGGAAGACAGAACCTCAGACAATGAAGTCAAAATATATAATCTTGAAAATGAAGCTGACCAACACAGTAAAGATGGTAAGAAACCATGAGCAAAATATCCAAGAATTATGGGAAAACATAAAAAGACCAAATTTAAAAAAAAAATTATTGGGATAGTAGAGGGCATAGAGTTATAAACCAAGGAATGAATAATGTATTCAATGAAATAACATCAGAAATCTCTCTCTAGAGGTCTTGTGGGCTGCACTCTTGGGTCTGCGCACCTGTAGTGGAAAGCTAATTTCTATCAGGAAGATCAGAACCAGGCTTTGTGAGCTAGGGACTAGCCACATAATTACAAGCACTGTGCCTGGTTAGTTGCTGTAGGGGAGAAGGGAGAGTTGCAGGACTATAGGTAACTTGATATTGCTTCTAGGTCCCAGCTAATGTCCCAAGCTGGAAGTTGCCCCAACTAAAGATGGTGATGATGATTGCAAGGATAACCTAAGATGGTGAAAAAGGTGTCCCTAGATGGAGGCAGCCACTTTCAGAGATTGAGTGTCAGGTGGGCCAGGCGGTGGCATTGGGCAGTGTGTTCAGAGATGCAGCTCTATGGCGTGCAATGTTGTGGCAGGCCACTCTCTCTAGACCCTGTCCATTGTCCCCAGGTGTAGGCTTCTGCATGATGGGGGCTGTGGCAGCAGTTGCAATGTCTCAAGATGGAGTTGACCATAGCAGCCCAATGTTGGTAGATGGGAGTCCACATGAGCGCAGCGACCTGGTTCCTACACAGGAGTGGTGGCTGGAGGTCCTGTGTGAGAGCAGTAGCTGGGGATCCTGCACAGGTGGGCAGTCAGGGCGTCCTGTGTGTGTGTGCTGATGCGGGGGTCCTGCACAGATGCTGAGGCCAAAGGACCTGTGCAGACACAGAGGGTAGGATTCCTGCATGGGAGCAGCTGTTGGGAGTTCACTAATAACTCACAGAGAAACAGTATTCTCATTGCTTGAATCCCAAGTCACAGAGCAACAAGGAATGCAGCCTCCCTTTTGTCGGCTATCTTGGATCTCTCTCCTGCTCTTCATTCTTAAGGTAGGTAACTATAGATCTTAAACACAACAGCTAGGATCCTAGTGTAGCTACAATACTTCTAAACTTAACTCATGAGGAACTTCTGTTCCCTCATGATTTCTATGGTTTCAGTCATTTCCCTTCTTTGGGCACAGATATTCTATCTGTAAACAAGAAAGTTAAACTGTGTTGCTGTGAGAACTTCTGATATAAGAAAAATTACAATAAAATGTATATGGTCAGCTGCTTCTTGGTATTTTCTGAGGATACATTCCAAAAAATCCACAGGTGCTCAACTATCTTATAAAAATGATGTGGTATATGTATAAAATCTATATACATTTTTCCTTACATTTTAAATAATTTATTTATTACTTGTATACCTAATACTGTGTAAATGTGTCTTATACTATATTGTTTAGAGAGTAATGATAAGAAAATACTCTATTCATGTTGAATACAGATGCAATTTTTTCCCAAATATATTTCATTTGTGGTTGGTCAAATCCAAAGATGCAGAATCTGTAGATTCAGAGCCCACTGTATATCTATAACATGACATGAAATTAGATCTGAGTAGTTCTGTAGATACTGTTCTTTAAGGATACATTTATGACTTTAAATGTAGTCATTCTGAGACAACCATACTGTGCTTAACATGAATGGGTATATCAGAGAGAAAAAATAAAATGAAGTTTTTGTATGTCCCTTTCCATCTCAGAAAGAAAAGTAATTGGCAGTCCAATTATTTTAATATTGAAAGTTTCAGTAGTGTACAAAACCTTCACTAGAATTGTTAAAATTAATGGAGCTTAACTTTATTCCCCAGACCCCACTCCTCTGGATTAATAATAGGTATCCTTTTCTTTTTATTATTATTATTATTTTAAATTTTTCTCTCTGAATTTTCTATTCAAGTGTTAAGTGCAGCAATCAATTCCAATGAAGTACTGAGAATACAATCTTACAGAATCCAGTGCTCTCTAATATGAAGCTACAGACCAATAATGCTATCTGAATTGCAGTATAGGAAGCATAAATTTTCTAGACACAATTAACATTTTCAAACATAACTCATATTCAGGGCTTTTTAGTGTAGGGATTTGTGCACTCAAATTTTCCTTTACAGGATCATTTTGAATAAAGTGCAGGCTTCTTCACTTCCATATGGAAATATTACACAACAGATTTAGAAGAACCCGTTTGGTTTGTTTAGTTTTTATTAGCGCCATATTGCACATCTGATGATCTTCAATTTGGAATGCAGATTTTCCTGTTATTCAAATTCAGGACAATAGGACGAGCTCAGGCCAGACATTTTTTTTTTTCCAACTGAAAAGAAAACATTTCATCTCTGTGAATGTTAATGTGTAGCTCTGCTCTTTCTAATTTGATTTTATTTCTTAGTTCTTCTCTTTTGGTTCCCTCAGGCTCAGTCTTAAAATTGTTTATCAACCACTGCTTACAATTACAATCGCTGTATATTCTAATAACATAATGAGGAAAGAGAAATAACATTCCCCAAGCTTGGGATTTATGTCAGCATGTGCCAGGAGGTCCAGATTTCATTGGGATTTAGTGAAAGTTTCCAGTGGAAGGATTCAGTGTTTTGAATGTTTCTCTGTTATTATTTTTTCTTCTAGTTAAAAGTTTCCCTAAGTCAGAGTAATTAATGTCAAATGCAGAAATGTTCTTAGGACTTTGATGGAATGTCAGGATTAAAATTCTATGATCTATTAACAGTGTGGCACAGAAATGAAGTGACTTGGTCAAAATTAAACCCAGAACAGTCTTCTTTCATTCCATAAATGTTTACTGGCAAATTGATAAATCAGGCATTACAGATCTCAAATGTGCAAGTGGACACGAGTAACAATTAGAAGATCTCTGACCTTCAGGAAGTGTGGAGTCTAGTGGGAGAAACAAACCTGGGATGTCTTTTATCCATCTCCAGGTAAACACACTGCAGTGTTATATGGCATTGGATATCATCTTACTAGATTCTAGTCAATTATCATCCAATTCATTTATTTCAGTTTGCAGCAAAATTATGTGGAGTCATTGATGCTGTCTTCATTTCTTGTCTTCCCATGGCAGGGAAGCTTTATCTCTTAACACTGCTAAAGGGTCTTATCAATTTTACCAATGACTTCCACTGTGCTAAATACAATTAATTTTTTTTCTGTTTTCACCCTATTAAACCTGTTAGCAGCATTTAACTAACTTTGTCTTTCTTTTTTCTTTAAATGTGTCAATTATTTGAACATTCAAATCCATCTGGCTAGCCATCTTCTGTCTACTTATCTCCCTTTTCCCTCATTCCCCTCATTCTTACTCCAAGTCCCCTCTGCTTCTCCTTCCTCACATCTCTGACCTCCAAATAATAAAGGGCAAAGGATTCAGTCCTTGAATCATATTCATTCTATGCTGATTCCCTATGAGCTCTCATCCGGCATTATTGTTCAATCACTCTACACAAAGGATACATAAAATTTTAGATTCAGATCTGGCCTCTCTTTCAAAGTAGATTTAAGAAGTATTGCAAACAAAGTATCTTCATGTCCAAACTCTTGAGTTCAATTTTCTATACCCAAACCTTCCAAAAATAAATAATAATAATAATAATAATAATAATAATAATAATGAAAAAGCTACTATTCTTTTTCCCCAGCTTGTCCAAAGCCATTCTACTCAACTAGTTGCCCTATATCATACATCTAATCCATTAAGGCAATGCTGCTGGATCCACTTCACCAGAAACCCAGAAACTCATTCCTTTCCACTACCACCCTTCTCAGTCTGGCCTACTATATTTGCTCTCCTAACTACCCTTTCTGTGTCCACCATCTTTTTACATAGAGAAATAACATCCTCAAACTTAAATCATACCTTCCCACTCCTTTGATCAGAGTTGTCTAATGACTCCCAACCTCACCCAAAGCAAAACCAAACAAACAAACAAAACCAAGCCTTGTTATGCCTTTCATTATCATGTGTGTTCTGGCTTTGGACTATCTCCCTGGGTGTACCCCGATTATCCCTACCCACTAGGTGCCCACTTCTCCAGATATGTTCTCCTCATTTTTGCTCTTTTAAACATGAAGTACACCTTCATATCAGAAAATTTTTACTTTATGTATTTTTTGTTGTTGTTGTTTGAAAAAAGCTCCATTGAATATTCACAGGGCTCTTTTCCTGACTGGCCTTGATTCACATAAGGTCTTCTCAATGGACCCTTACAACATGAGTGGCATCTTGTGACAAATGAATTGTCACAACCCATTTACTCCTATTCTTCCTCTGCAAAAGGGCAAGTTCAATCAAATGCACATTCATTATATTTGAATTGTCTGCTGTTTAAAAGCCAAGTTGTAGACTATTGATAGGAACTGAAAGCATTTCCTCTTAGTTTATTTTCTTTCATGTCCTGAGACAATAATAGCTTGATACTTAATTATTTTCCTTGGCTCACACTCTTCACCTTCTCAGCTGTCTAGTCCCAAGAAAAAAAAAATAACAACAACAAATCAAAACAAACAAAAAGCCATTGAAAAACATCTTCAAATTTATGCCTTCTGTCCCCAAAAAGAGAAAATAAAAGAACAGAGACAAATGGGTAATTTTGTTGAATGATTTCTTTAGTATGTTCTTCGAAGAATCCATCCTGACTATCTTGGAAGAGGGCACAAAGTAGGTTGCAAAGGCATCACAGAAATCGACCATGTCTCTATGCTTTTTAATAGAAGAAAGAGATGTTCAACTGGAATTATTCATAGACAGAAGGATTGTTTACTTCCTTATGCTCAAACCGAGTTGCAGTTAATAGATTTATTTTGTATGGAAAAAATATAAGCAGTATATTTGAAAGCGATGTATATTTAATCCCAACATCTTCCAACTTCATTTTATAGGAAGCTCTTCTGTTCATTTATGACTATAACTCATGAGTGGCAAGAGTAAACCTGTTCATTTAAGTTAACAATAAATATGTAAAAGGCAAATGGCTTATTTATCTGCACCCTCTTAATAAAATGATTCTCCAGATGATTCTGATTAATGGTTTTCATTGTAGACTAGGAGAAGAAGTCTCATATTCTGACAAAGCATGTATCTTTGAATTGGAAAAATCTTAAAAAATGGTTCGATTAAATTATCGGGGGCTGGGAACATAGCTCAGTGTCAGAGCACTTGTGTAGCATAGGCAAGTCCTAGGTTCAGTTACTCTCCCTTCAAAGTAAAGCAAAATAATACAACAAAAACTCCAGCGATTCTGCTGTTGAATATTTTATACCATTTTATTTAAGCACATGGTTTCCCTAAGGTGGTTTATCTAATAGTTTGTTGTTTGCAAGTTATATTAGGGAAGAAAAACAAAGACTCATACTTGCTGTATATTGCTCACTTTGGAGATTATTGGTTACACAATTTGTATCCTGTTATTTTATAATTGAATATTTTAACTCATGAAAAATATAACTTGTGCCAATCTTTATTTAATATTGGAGTACTCAGCATCCAGACATTGAAGAGCATTCCTTTAATACTCAAAATTTCAGACCTCCAAAACCTGTTTTTGATTGTTATCTTCAAATGCATTTAAGTAGTTATAGATCAAGCATAAGAATAAAGAATGAAATTAATAACACTTATTGACTCTATGGTTCAGAATAAATTTGCAGAATCACTATAAATGTAGGAACTATCAATTCCAGAAGGGAACTGTGACCAGATACATGCTGATCTGCCAATTTATTGAGACACGGTTTGTATTCCCAGTCATATATGTTTATTTTTGTTATTTAACTTGATTTATTTGATTATTTTTTCCTTTAAGGTACTACCTCCCTCTGCTGATTTTCATTATTGTTCTTCATTTCCTCTTCATGGAATATTTTGCCAAGGATGTTTTGTAGTACCAGTTTTCTAGCTATAACTTCTTTTAACTTTATTTAGCATGGAAGGTTGTTATTTTATCATCAAATCTGAAGATTAATTTTGCTGGATATAAGATTCTTGGTTTACATCCATTTTCTTTCAGAATTTGATATATGTTGTTCCAGGATTTTCTAGCTTTTGGGTTCTGTGTTCAAAAGTCTTCCATTATCCTAATTGGTTTCCCCCTATATGTAATCTAATTCCCTTCTCTCATGGTTTTTAATATTCTCTCCTTATTCTGTATGTTGGGCAGTTTTATTATAATATGACTTGGTGTGGATCTGTTGTGATTTTGTACAATTTGGCAACCTGCAGGCATCTTGAATTTGGTTTTCCAACTCATTCTTCATGTTTGGAAAGTTTTCTGGTATTATTTCATTGAATAGATTGTTCATTCCTTTGGTCTGGAACTCTATGCCTTCTTCTATTTCAATAACTCTTAAATTTTGTTCCAGGATCTTCTTTTTAAATTTTGTTCCAGGTCTTTTTACGCTATCCCAAATTTTTTGAGTGTTCTGCTCATGGTTTCTTCAACGTTTTCACTGTGTGGCCTACATTCTTTTCTATATTATAAATTTTGTCTTCATTGTCTGATGTCCTATATTCCTATATTCCAAGTGGTCTGTTTGGTCTATTGTTTCTTTCATTTCAAGGATTTCTGGGGTTTTTTTGTTTTGTTTTGTTTTGTTTTTAAGAACCTCTATCTCCCTGTTGAGGTGATATTTTGCTTGCTGTATTTGTTTATGTAGCTCCTTGTCATAATGATCTTTTGCTGCCTGTATTTGCTCTCTTATATCTTCCTTCAGTTCACAGAACATTTTAATCATGTACATCCTGAACTCCTTCTCTGTCATTTATTCTGCTTTGCTGGCCATGGATTCTAATAACGTGGTATCTTGATTTGTTACTTTCTTCTCTTGTCAGGTTTCTCGTGTTTCTTCCCTTCTCACTCTGTGGGTCTGAGATGTCACTGTTTTTACCTTGTTGATTTGTAGTGCTCATGTAGGGCTCCACAACCTCTCCTTTGTGGGGGATGACAATGTTAACAGGTCCCAATATCAACAATATACCACCTATGAACAATTCATTGCTATTAAGATGTTTACAGTTTGTTCACAATATACAGAAATGTTGGATTTGATTATTATTTATAATATAATCAGTAGGTTTATAAAAGGGTTTACAGTTTCTGACAGTGGACAATGAGCTGGGGGTGAGGTGTAGGATGATATGCTGAGGAGGAAGGATGTGAGGATATAGAATTAATATTTCTTAGGAAGTGTGAAAGAGAAATCTATGGAGAGGGTTAGTAGCAAGAGAATGGACAAAAAATAGTTTGGGGCAGACAAGAACATGGGAAGCCAGACGAGTACATAAAATGAACACACATGTGTATTTAGAAAAAAAAAAAAAAAGAAGATGTTAAAATAGTAAAAATTGGAAGGGAAAAGAAAACCAAAAGAAGAAAAAAGGGGGGGGAGTGTCACATACAATACCTCTGTATTATATTATTTAGATGTCCCAGTCCTCAAAATCCTAATTCATGCAAAGTTCTTGGTTTCACATATGTTGGCGATAGGAGGGTGGGAGGATACAAGGAGAAAATAAAAAAGAAAAAAACATTTCTCAAAGGAAGAAACCAGGATTGTTGCTAGTTTTAGAGATCCGTATCTTTCCTGCTTCCCTTCTCATCTAATAGGTGGGGTTGTCTGTTGTTAGCTGGTGTCTCTGCCCTCAGGATGGTGAAGGTAACCAGGGTAGGAAGGCTGGTCCTGGTGCAGGATGCTTGGAAGTGAGTAGTGGCATCTTCTAGTTCCTTCAGGGAGACTGCACCTCAAGGGTCTCTTTTGGGGTCCAGTCATATGACTTGAGCACCCAGTCCTAACACCCTATTTTGCCTGAAGATTTCCCAGTTCCTGGTCTCTCTATTAGTCTCCAAACTTTTGCCTGTTTCCCTCTCCCTTTGCAGTTTTCAATTGAGGGAACTCTCTACCCAGGGCTCCTGTGGGCAGTGTCCTAGTCACACTGCACACCCGTCCCACTGACAGCTGTTTTAATTTGGGCAGCTACTGTACTAGATTACCGCTGTTGGGGAGAGGAGGATGTTGGAAACCAGGTACCTGTCCAGCTGAAGACCCAATCTTAGAGCTGCCCCCACCAAATATGGCAAGGAAGGTGAGCCAAAATGGATGCAGTCTACTTCCAGTGCTGGGGTGTCAGGTGGAGTTGGGGGAGCTGAGTGATGGCATTGTGCTGAGGTTAGGTAGCAGCTGAGTGATCTGCGTGGAAGAAAAGTCTGAGAGTTTTGCAGAGGTGCTAATAGATGATCCTGCTAAGGCACCTGTGAGCCCTGCTTGGCTACAACTTTGGGGGTTGGGTGTCGGGAGCCAGGAGTCCTGCTGAATGCTGAGGCCCTGAGCCCTTCATGGGGACGGGATGGGGACACAGCACTGGTGATTTCTGCACAATATTAGCTGTACAGTTCACCTCTATCATTCTCAGAGATGCAATGTTCCCACTAGGTGAGGTTCATGTCACAGAGCAAGGCAGAATGCTGCCTCCCTCTGACATGCCATCTTGGATTCTCCTGATTTGCCAATTTGAAAGTGTTTCTTTTTTTCCTTACATTTTATTGGAGAAAAAAAATTCCAGTTTGTCCATTTTGGTATTAGGTGTTTTTCTTCCTTTCCTACTCTCTATTTTAAACATTAAAACTGTTCTTCCTGTAAGCAAGAGCATATAATTAAGGCATCCAAATGTTATACAGCTTTATGATTCAAGAAATCAACTGGGGCACAAGTAATAAGTTATATGCAACCCGGGATTTCAGTCTAATGGAAACATATGTAAGACAGTGACAAGGGAAATGCAGATCACTCAGTTGGATTCTGTAGCAGTTAGCACAGAACATATGTCTAAAGCTGATTTATCTGTTCATTTTATTGTCACTTGAACATTCAAATATTTAAACATTTAGTATCAAAAAATACTTGTGCTAAATTTGGTTTCAGATTTTTAACTGTAATAACTTTAACAGTTTTCTTTAAATGTTTTCAAGAAGTAAAATATGAGGAAGTATAAGTACTTCAGTCAATGGGGCCAAGTGCATCTGTTGTTCCCAATGAACTAGCAGTCATTCTCACAAGGAGAATTGTTTGAGAAAGTGTACACTGTTCTTGAAAATGGTGAAAAGAAATATGTCTATGTTGCTTGTTATTAAAGTTTAGATTATTTTTTTTATTGCAGGATATATCTCCATAAAGGAGCATACTCTATTTAATAGTGTGTCATTAACCCATCAGTAGTTAGTATATATGTTTTCATTAGCTTTTGGAGTAGAAATAGTGAAATTGTCAGTTTTAACACTGATATTTTTTGTTATAATATAAGAAATGCTTTTTTATATCTCTTACACATGTTTTAGAATCAATTCTACACTCTAAAAAATCTTAGAATAATGGAATGGAAATACAAGTTCAAAAAGAAAATTGATTGTACAATAAAGATAGTCCTTTTTTTAATTTCTAAACTTTAGCAGCTCTAGATGCCATATGAGGTTGAACACACTATATGACCACAGGTGCACTATTTATCTACTGTGAAACTACATTTATCTCACAATTAGAACAGGAGCTATAATAACTCCATTAATAATTAAGATGAGAGATGAATATAACATTGTATGTAAATTCCATAGCATTACTTTAACAAAGAAAACACTCCCATTTTTTGCTTTTCTAAATTTTGTATTTTTAAAATTTTTTGAATTTGTTCTTTCTTTTTAAATATACATGAGAATAGAGTATATTTTGACATATTCATACAAACATGGAGTACATCTTACTCTAATTAGGATCCCAGTCTTGTGGTTGTACATGAAATGGAGATACACGGTGGTGAATTTATTTGTCAGGTTCATTCCACTGTCTTTCCTCTTTCCTGTCCCCTTTTCCCTTCTAGGATTTGCTTTTATTGATCTTTATTTTTCTTTCCATTCTTTCTCTCCCAAAACATCCTGTATACCTGCAAGTTAGTCATCTCTGCATATCCCCATTAAGTGGGCTCAGTATCTGATAGAATATACCACTGTGAGGAAATTCATACAATGCCTGGAAATATATTGAAATAGAATAAAGAAAAAAGTAATTTACATATGGGCCAAAATAAATTCTATTTAAACCAGAAGATGAATTATCTGAAAATGTGCCAATGTATCCTGACATTTAGCAAATAATCCACTTCACATTTTCAGAATTAAGAAAAATAAGACAAGTTGGTCTTGGAAGAAAGTTGCTTGCATAGAAAAGAGTTTATGAAGAACTCAGAATATGAAAATGTCTCTGATCACATATCAGGGAAATATAAAAATAACAAAATGGACCAAATGCAAATTTAACAACATATACTTTATCCTACATTATAGCCAACCATTGCCTACCAAATAGGACATAGATGTCTCTTGGACAAGATTCAGTTTTCTCCTTTTCTCCAAAACTATGTGCATTTTTCTTTTTTACTGACAATTTCACAAAAGTTCAGGGTAGAGATATTGACTTTCTTTAGATGGAGTGCTAATCATTATCCATTTTTGGAGTGAATCCAAGACAATAAATTAGAGCATGCTATCAGCCATGGTTGACTTGTAATGCTGAACTGGGAGATTAAAAATCTACATGCAAAAATAACCTTGAATCTATTGGATAGGAAATAAAAGTGGAAAAAAAAATGAGGTGGGCTCCAAGTGTAAAGCCTGATTAAGAAAATGATAGAGATGGCTAACAAAAGAAAACTAGGATCAAAAAATATTCTGGAAGGTAAATTGCTATAAATTACATATGATCAGGGTGCCACAGAAAATAACTCTACAAAATTAAATCAGGACTTTACAGAAGACGAGGCATCAGAAGTGCATAGGAAAGGACAAGTCACATACGTAGGTGGGAATCACCCCACAGTGAGAGAAGAGCATATGCAACTCTGTCACTCTTACTGAGTAATGTTTATGACCAGGGTACAAGGTGACAAAAATGAAGGAGACTTGGCAAGAAAGAAGGCTGGACAAGTGGGTTGGAATACAATCACAAACAGTGTTTCACATAATGATACATCCTTTGCAACTAAGAATTCACTGAACAAAAGTGAAATAATCAGGACATGTTTGGAAATTCAAACAAGAAAATGAGATGCTGGACCTCAATGATGTTGAAAGTCTTATCTTGTCTTTCCAAGATAAGGGTATTCTACCTAATAGGTAAATGGACAGATTAATAAAAAATAGTTATAAAGACAGTCTAGCATAGGAAAATAATAAAGAGAATTGGATGTCTCAATGTGATGAAATTGGAAAAGAAATCCATAACTAAAAGTGGGGATGTTGAGGCCCTCAGAGGACAGGAAGAAAGACTACCACTGAATTCCTGGAGCTTGATGTTCTATCTAAAGTTGGATTCTGGAAAATAATAGCTACATCTAGAATATGTATATGGTTGCTTGTAGGATACATAGGGGAAAATGGTATAGAGAATAATGCAGAGCAGGAAATCAAACCAAGAAGTCAGGCTTAGTGTATTACACATAAAAAATGTTGTGCCAAAGATATTTTATAGAACTTGAAAAGTTGGGAATGTGTAAACACTTTTAAAATAAACAGTAATATGCAAATTGTTGCCATATCATTGATCCCAGAAAAGTCAGAAACTGAGTGCTACTTTCAGAATTTTGTGGGTTTCCAAATAGTTACATTATAATTCATACAACTCAGAGAAATCTTAAAAGAAACAACACTACCCCCAAGTCATTCTAACACTAATATAGCAGTAACAGCAAAACAGAAACATGATAGCAGAAGGAAAATTAAATAAAAACCAATCTCATTAATGCAAAGGCTTATGTGAATAAATCCTATTTGAAATATTAATTTTGCCTGGAAATATATTTGATTACAAAATATAACTTATTTTGCAATATTACCTTAGAAAAATAAGGTTTATTTTAGAAATACAAAGACATTTAAGAAGTATAGGGAGTTACCCACTATATGTCAATATTTATCAAGTTTTAAAAAAGTAAAGTCAATAGAATATAGTCAAAAGATCACTAGAAAAGTGCAACATGATACTGAGCTCAGAAGCAGACACATGTATGGAAACTATGTTGGAGAGAACTTTCCCCAAATCCAAATGCTGTGTTCATACTTTGCTCCATTTTTCAATTACATTATCCAGGCACATTTTGTGTAATTCTTGTTTACATATACAAGCTTGTTCATTTCATCATTTCTTGTAATCACATTAAAAATAATCTAAAGTTATATTCATAACAGAAAGGAAAATGTATTATGATATTACATTTTGAAAAATGTTAGAATAGTTAAAAGAAGGGACTTTGAAAGGATGCACATACAATATCATTCTGAATGGTTGTATGTATTTTCACTGTGTTTTACTCTACAAATTTTGTAATTCAATTTTCTTAAAATTAGAAAAATAAAGAAGAAATGGTTTGAATATTATATACAGCTAGAAGCTGCTGGAAATGACTCCATGTTGGAGATTATAACAGTGAACTGACGAAGGACCTGACAAACCAAATTGTTTGTAAGTAGGGGTATGATTTTAAAAGTCTTTCTAACTATAATTAAGAGAGTATAGTAATTGATGAAATGCAGAGGTTCTGGGGGAAATGAGACAGTTGTAGTGAAGCAGAAAATTTAGATAAAAGCCCTACTATTACATGCATGTCAGATGCAGACTTTGGGTCTAAATTACAATATTCTAATCTTAGAGTAGCAGACAGTATTAGGAAAGAACTACCCCCTATCTGAAGGAATGAAACATGATTAAAAAATTATTAACATAAATGGGATGAAGGCAGTGGAGAGGCACTTGGAGGGATGGATGAAATCCACATATCAAATATATGAAAATTCTAAAGTATTTATACATGTATGCTTATAAACATATATGTGTGTAACTAACAGTTTTATTGGAAGTAAACTCATTATAACATAAAATTAACCATCAAATTAAAATTAAATATTTAGTATATCCACAATATTGTGCAAATATCATATAAACTAGCCTTAAAAAGTTCTAAAACATTCTAAGATATTCCATTACCTCACAAGAATCTCATTTATCTATTAGTCACTCCCCTGTCCCTAATCTCTATTCCTTGATAACTACCAATAAGTTTTTTGTCCCTAGGATACCTAATCTGCATATTTCTTATAAAAAGAATGATACAATGTGTCATCTTATATTTCTGCCTTCTTTGATAAGATTTTTGAGGTTCATCTATGTTGGCACATGTATCAGTAGTACTCCATTCCTTCTTATGGTTGAATGATACAGTATTGTTTTCCCTAACCAATTTTTATCCCCTGAATTTTTTTTGCTTCTTTTTTATGATTATTGTGTAAAGAAGCTTTAATATGTTTTTATTGTGTATCAAATTTTTGTAGGTCTTATAATTTAAACTTGTTTTGCTTTTGTATGAAAATTGTACTAAAGCCCTTAATCCCATAGTTCAGAACTGCATGGTTCTGAGAAATATTGATAGAATACCCCAAAACACAACTGCCCTCATACACATAAACAACTATCTTGTGGTTTTGTTTGTAGATGTACTAGGAGAAAAACTGAAAATATACATAATTACCAATGTACATTGCAATTGAATTAATTCTACCAAAATGTTATCCAATGTCCCAAATATTGTCTTCATATTTAATGGAGGAATGATGCAAAATTTACACCTTACTAATTTGCTTCTTTAGGTAGTGACATATCATTTTATTCCTGTTGAACTATATACTGTATTTTAATAATGATAGCATATTATCCCCTTATAAGATTTTCTTTCTTTAAGAGTTGTATGGCATAGCTAAATAATTATTTAGCATTATCTTGAAAATATGATTTAGTAATGCAAAGTTGGAAAAGGAAAGGGAAGAATATATGCCTATGGCATAACTACTGCCTAAGAACATTACTAA
Source organism: Marmota monax (assembly GCF_021218885.2). NCBI lineage: Eukaryota > Metazoa > Chordata > Mammalia > Rodentia > Sciuridae > Marmota > Marmota monax. The sequence goes on along the minus strand of NW_026694470.1, from coordinate 448,423 downwards.
CAGACAAATGTGACCTCTGTTCAGCCTAGACACTCACACTAGACACTGAGTGAGTGCAAAGACCAGGTAGCAAGTGAGATGAGCCTACAGACAAGAGTTGGGCACAAGATAGAACAGGCAAGTATTAAGATTCTAAGTTCTAATCAATTCTATTTCCGACTTGAAGAAGCCTGTTGAATTGTCAATTACATAACTTGGATATAGATCCTCTAAGGATAAGAAATCTATAAAAATTGGTTTCTATGTTCTACTTATTCAAATTTTTATTAAAAAGATGAGTGTTATCTTTAATTTCTTATCCCATTTAAAAAGTCACCACCAATATTTTCTGATACTGATAAAACAAAAACTGGCTAAGAGAGGTAGGAAACAAATACATAGTTCATCAATAAATACAAATTTGTAAATACAACTCTAAATTACAAAAACAGGCAAAAAAAAAGAAATCACTTTAAAGTTAGCACAACAGTGATTATTAGGAATGGAGATAGGAGGTAGAAAGACTGAAAACATTGGGCATCTAGGATGTCAGTGAAAACATTTTTAAGGCATCTGGCAAACACCTTATAATTATTTGATAAGTGTACATACATGTATTTTTATTATCATTTTCAATACAATCATGAGTTTCATAATTCAAAAATTATCACTTCCAATATCCTAACTCGGACATCAGAATTCATTGTTGTTCTCCCTCAGCCAGATTTGGTTATGGACTCAACAGAGTTTCAGTTAGTATCACTGGGCTTGGATGCTGAACAACCAGGTTATTTCTGAAGAGGTCTTCATCCCTCTCCCAACCACCTCTTACCTCTCATTGTTGTATTTCCCTTCATCTCATTTATTCTCCTATCTTCAGTATATATGTTAGTGGTTTGGAAATATATGTAATCTAGATATCTATTTTTCTTTCATTTTTGCATTTATAAGCATGTAGTCAACTGCCAAAGTTCAGGATCAGATTGTCAAAGCACAGACATACAAATCAACATCTTACTTGGTATCACATATTACTAGTAACCTCAAATGACACAGGCAATCAAGAACCTTGAATGAATCCAGGAGGGGGTTTGTGACATGGAGTCTGGCTTCCCACATACTGCCTAGTATGCTTTTCATACTCTGCAGAGATCAGGTGCAGAGTCATGATGTCAGTGGACCTGAGTCCCCACAATATACACAGATAATCACTCTGTAAAATCGCCCTCAGGAGCTGACAGAGATTGCGCTAAAGGAAAATATTAATTTCCCCAATTTTCTTTGCTCAATATTTGGAAGCAGAATTTCCCATCTCTTTGGACTGAGTAAGCTCTTGGATTCCTGAAAAAAGAATTCCATGAAAGATAGACTTTAGGCAGGAGATGATGACTGGGGAAAATGTGTTAAAGAGACCGTCCTGTGATAACTTTACCCCTTTTATTCTATGTTGCAAGTGGGAAATGCCCCCAGGGAAAGAAAGCTAGGCAGGTGTCCTGTTCTTATCTGCTAATTTCCTGGGAAATGAATGAATGTTATCTGTTAAGTAAAACGTGTTTTTTTCTAATTAGGATCCTCTTCTGGTGGTTGTACATGATGCAGAGATTCACTAGTGATATAGTCATATAAGAACATAGGAAAGTTATGTCAGATTCATTGTACTGTCTTTCTTACACTCCATGTACGTTTATGTTAAAATACACTCTACTGTCATGTGTATCTAAAAAGAAAAAAGAAAAATAAAAGGATAAAAAAAAGGAAAGAAAAGAAAAACATGGTTAATCCATTGGATTTCCTTAGTACCATGTTTTTAGTAGTAGATTAATCCAGAACCAATGAATGAATTTTGAAACAAGAACCAGGGTTTAAAATTCTTTCTTCAGGCTTTGGAATATTATTCAGACTGCTTCTAAGTTTGTAAGACAGTTCTCCTACACCATTCTTTCCATCTTTCGCTTTGTCTCTGCCTGTTTTTCTCCATCTCTCTCTCTCTCTCTCTCTCTCTCTCTCTCTCTCTGTGTGTGTGTGTGTGTGTGTGTCTTGCACACATGCACACCCCATAGAGATACACCTATACCTTACCTTTCTCTCCACAGCAACTCAGTTGGGGCTTATTTCTTTTTAAATTAATAGACTCCATTCCCCAAACAAACAAAAAATCTCATTAAAAGTGAAAACTTCTTTGCCTTATCTGAAATCATGGGCAATTTATTTTGCTTATTCAAGTTTTTCCCTATAAGGTACCTTACAATATTTCCAATGGCTATGACTAAAATTATTGACTTAAATTATGACTAAAATTATTGACTAAAATTATGGTAGTATCTGAAACTTGGAATCAATAAAAAATTATGAAGAGAGACTCTTTCTTGTATTTCAATTCAGGTTAAACATAACTAAATGACAAGAATATCCCAATTGAAGAAAGACCTACATTCTTAGAGCTTGTTTAAACTTTTATTAATTTCCTGCTCATATTTGTCTTGTTTAAACATTTCTTGGCCATTGTTATTTATGATAATAAAATCATTTTAGATCAATAATAATTTAAAAAAACTTAAATATTTTAAAATAGTTTAACCTAAAATAAGACTCTGAAAACAATTATTTGGCAATTATAATTTCTGTCTTCATTTCAAAATAATTTTGTGCCAAAACCTGAAGTTGTGCAGGACCCCAAATATTTCTGGGATAGGTTATACATTTAAATTATCTGTTTTTAAAGATATTTTTATATTATCCATGGAATTGTTGTCTTCATTTGTGGTAGATATTCTTTCTGAACATTTTGCATTTTTCTAAGGTGTAAGATAAAGAGACATACAATACAAAGAGAAGCATGTTTATTTTTTCATGTATTTATAATTATGTGATGTTTTAATTTTTATTGGTAAATTATAATTATTCATAATAATAGGTTTCATTATGATGTATTCACACCTACACATAGCATAATTTTTTTTCAGTTTGAGTTGAAATATTTTATTTACACAAAGTTAGAACTTAATTTTACTCTCTTTAATAGATCAGATTAATAAATAATATTTTAAATAAAGTTATAGAAAGAACTTAGCTATTAAAAAATTCATAAAAACATATGTATAGGGGTTCCCATTTTACATTTTACCTAAAGCTCCAAATATGGTCCATTATCATGCTGTCAGAGTCTATCTTTATTTAAAATTTTTATATTTTGTTCATCATGTATTTTTTCATATTAATCTTCATATAAAATCACCTTGGTAAAATTTTATTTATCTTGAGTGTTTTGGTTTCCACTTAAATTTTGCACGAGGTAAGTACTTCATTTATCTCATCTTAATTCTGGTCTTAGGAGAGTCCACTCCTGGAGTGCTAGTTACAAAGAAATGATGTTCTGATGATGCCATGAATCTTTGGTAACCTGATACTAGACATATTTTTTTTCACTGATAGAAGGAAAAACATTCCTCTTTGTGCTCAAACCAAAATTGATTGGATTTTCTGTTGTTACAATGTAAATGATCCTACTACACAGACAGAAAAAAGAATTAACTTATAAATTATAATATTTAATTGCTTTTTAAACTTTATACCTTAGTTGATAGTTCTTTTTTCTATAACAAAATAAAAATATTCTAATATAATACATAATTCATGTATTGTCATAGTAATGTATTCCATTCCTCATGACTCCTCTCTTCTTCGCCTCCTTCCTTTCACTAATTCCCATCCTGTACTCTACTGGTCTTTCTTTTATGTTTTTGAAATCTTGTTGTTGTTGGTTTTTTTTTTTGTTTTTTGTTTTTTGTTTTTTTACTATCTCAGACTGGCTTATGTTCCATCTACTTTCCTACAAGTGAACTAATTTCACTATTTATGGCTGAGTAAATATTCATTTTTTTATATATTTATCCTTCCATTAAGATAAAATATTTAAATTATATCTATTTCATAACCTGTACACTAATGGCTTCCCCCTTATTTTATTTACTTATTTTGTTTTGTAATTTTTCATTTGTAATTTTTACAAGACCTCCCTAGGATATGCTCCCATTCCAATTCATTTGATCATTCCTTGTTTATTTTTTCACTTCCTTCATATTATGTTGTTCATTCCAACATCTCTGTACCTAGTGTCTGGTTGAGAGTGATGGAACATCACCTTATCTGTTGTCCATTACCCTCCTTTAAATAGAAACAATCTGATATCCTCACCCACTTCCACAACCCTTGCCACACACATAACTTCTTAATGATCGATGTGGGAATATATGTGGGACTTCTGGACATATGACTTAATATATTTAATTCTCAACTTAGAGCCAAATTTCTTTTCAGAATTCCTGCTCCACATGTACTAAATGCAAGATTACTTCATACCATCACTTGTTATTTATGTACTTCTCTGCCATTCCCTTTAGATGAATGTAACATGGAAAAATATGAACTATTTCAGAACTATTTTAAACATAAGTGATACTTGCACTATTTTATAAATTCCATATTGACTTTCAATAGTGTGTGTTAATGCTTTCCATCGTCTGAAATTGAGGTGTCTCCCCAAAGAACAAGAAGAGAAAAAAAAAGAGAGACATGCAACCTTATATCTAAAGAGCAAGGGAGAAGGGGTAAGTGAAAGGAATTGGTTATAGAGATAAATATTCATTTCCTTTATCCTTCCCAGCTATTTTATACTGATTGTCAGTTTTTAAATGCTGTGAATACACATGCCTTCAACCCGACCAATGATACTGATCAGGCTATTGTTGATGTGATCATCCATATCACCACTGCCAATGCTTCTGGCAGGAATATGATCTTCAAATACCAAGTTGTGCTGTCCTCCACACATCCAGCATCATTGCCAGCATGGACTGCCATGTCACTGGTGATAATAGCACTTACCACAAATGCTCCTGCTGCAATCAACATTATCACCGCATCAACAGCATGGCCAATGTCATTTAGTACATGTGGCATGCCTGCCTCTGCTACCACTGGAGCCAATTCTATAATCACCTTATGCCACACATGCAACCTAAGGCTTCCCAGAAATCCTAGAAGAATATTTTGTTATTTTTTTTAAATTTAAAATTTATTTTTAGTTGCATTTGCAAAATAGGATTGTGATATATTTGGCATTAATGTGATCTTAAACTTACTTTCCAAATTTCTTATATTCATAGAATACACCAGAGACTCCTTACTATGTCATATTACTAGTTCTGAAGTTGATTAATACCAGGATAGGCCTGCTTAACACAGTGGCCTTTGCTACAGGTTTTGAGAATTGACAGTAAGATAGAAGAGGCTTCAATAAAAATTTTCTTCTTCAGAATACAGAGTTCTTATATATTTTTATTTTTAGAAATAAAAATATTAAAAACTCATAGTTAAAGTAAAAGAAGTAGTGAATTGTATAAGAAATGTTAATAACAATATGCAAAATAAGTCATAAAAAATTAAAGCTTTGTGACTGATATTTGTTACTTACAATATTAACAGAGGAATGAAATACAAATTAAAAATGGGAGGGGAGGGAGGGATAAGGAGGGGGAATGTGAGCAGGAAAATGGTTGAATGAGATGAATATCATTACCTAAGTACATGTATGACTGCACATATGGTGCGACTCTAAATTGTGTACACCCAGAGAAATGAAGTTATTCTCTATTTATGTATAATGAATTGAAATGCATTCTGCTGTTATGTATAACTAATTAGAACAAATTTTAAAAAATAAAATGGAAAGAATTTAAAAATAAAAAACAATAATGTAACTAAATAAAACAGTAGAGAAAAACTTCTAACTACCCTCTTGTCCAACAAACTGACAAGAATCAGAAGATCTTCCAGGGTGTTGGTCCCTGCTTCTTGATGCTATTGAAATATTTGACTTTGGAAATAAATATGTTGCTCTATAGTGGTGTTTCTCCAATTTGAATAAATATATAAAGCTATATTAAAAGCGAAAAAAGTCTCAGTCTCTCAATGTTCAGTTTTAAATTATTTTGATGATAATGTTACTTAAATATGTTCCAACATAAAACAAAGTGTAAACTCCTAATGTTATAGCTTTTATATAACCATAAACTAAAACAAATGTATACATTAAATAAAAGAAAAACTGCAAAACCAATAAAATCCAAATTAACAACATTTATTTAAAATGTCAACTGAGGGTTTTTCTGAACTAAATTGCCACTTGCTGTAGGAATATGTTACTGACTGCCATGCTGCAAATTCTTCTGAGTCAGTATTTCTCTACTTCCCAGGTCCTTTGAGGATTAAATTTCCTACCACATTTCCTCTATTCAAGGGGCTGTGGAAATTTTATTTGTAAAGCATGCTGTGAATCAATGGGCTTTCACTTGGCACAAAGTCATCTTTTACTTATTAAATTTGCCTTTTTTCTTTTCTCATTACCCATAGACAATTAAAGTCATACTTCTGGTGCTAGCATAATTGTAAATACAAACAAAAATGCTGATTCTGACAGAGTTTGGAGTTACTGTATATAAATTGGTCATCTAAACTATCTGAGTATGCTTAGATTTTATTATATTATTGAAATAAATATGGATAAAGACATACCTAATTCAATATCAACACTATCTTGGTTTAAGTTAAATACAGAAGGATTTGCTAAAAAAAAAAGTGCACAAAAAACAAAGCACTAAAAAGAAATGAACATAGGGCACAGAAAATACATTTATTTTAATGCAGAAAGCTGGGAAAGTTGTATTACAGGCCTACTATCTTTTTTTCCATTCATTACAAGAAAAACCTTTATAGAGCATAAATCCTTTATAAGTATAGTCTTACAGAACTTTTCACATACAGGTCTATGATTCAAGGTTACACTCTCAAGAAGACAAAACAGACTAAGACCATTGCCCAGCATATCAAGTATCACAAAAGGTTGTGAGGACTATAATGGATGTATGTATATAGAAGCTGCTTGCACAAATTAAATTAGGGGCCTTAATAAATGTTATTTGATGTGCACATTTGCTGAAATATATATCTGACTCATTGAAATTAGTCTCTGGGAGAAGACTACACACTAATAGTGCATCTCAAACTCAAGGGAAAACTTAAAAGTGTCTCATATTTCAACATTCCATTAATCTATTTCCTTCAGAAGTATTTTCAAAATTTGTTGATTATAGTACTTTGGATACAAATTTCAGAATCTAACTTTAGATAACATTAACAAAAAATGAATTAATATGGAGGACAAAAGCCTTTTCTCAAAATGAAATTATAGAAGAATAACATAGCCACGACACAAGTTGAAAACCAAATGATCTCTATAAATGGAGAAAGAATGAAGATTCCCTTAGCCCAGCCAACTACAACTATTTTTGTGGTCTTGCTGAGGTGAAAGTGGCCTTCGATTAGAGTTATTTCTGGATGTCACATGTGGAATGTTGAAGCAGATTTTTTTCATCACTATTAAATATAAGAAATGCTATACGATCTCAAGTCTACAATGTAAGCTACTACCTCAAGAATCTAAAGAAGATTTATTTCTTTATTTCTTTTTTTAAAGTAAAAGGAAAAGAAAGAAATATCTTATTCTTGGAGTGAGGGTATGATGCAGTGGTAGAGCACTAACTTAACAAGTGTGAAAGCCCTGAGTTTGATCCCCAGTACATAATGAAACAAAAAACAGTTTTTAAAAAGACCAATAAATTGTCTATATTTATCTAGAACAAGAGAAAAGGTATCAATAAAAAATTACTAAAAAAATATTATAAGAATTACTGAAAATACTACTGGTATTCAAGGGAAGAAAATAAAATACTAAAAATAGCCTTATGACACTGTTTTCAGCACTATATGAAATGTATACATTTCTTTAAAGATAGAAACTAACAGGCCTCAAAAAGATACAGATAAGTAAAAGAGTCTATTGAAATTTAAAGTTACTGTTAAAAGTCTTTAAACAAAGAATATCTCTTGCCTAAATGGCTTTGATAGTGCATCATTCCAAATGTTAAAGAAAAATGTCAGTTCTACACAAATTTTCCAAAAATAAATGAATAACCTCCCAACATATATTATAAAGAAAGAGTTTCTCTGACTTGCAAATGAGATAAAGACATTATAACAAAATGTCCCTTAAGAACTTCCACAAAAATACCTTATATAAAAAAAAAAAGTACATTAAACCCAGCAATATACAAAAAGTATTATAAGTTCATCCCGGGGAAACTAAATTAGCTAAATATCTAAAAATTAATTATTAAAATTACACTTTCAATGGATAAATTTTAATCCACATGATCACCTTAATATATACAGACAATTGTTTTATACAATTAATAAGTTTATTCACAAAGATAGGAAATTTCAATAGCCAGGATAATTCCAAAAACAAGAATAAAGTTCCTGAATTCACACCATGTAATTTCAAGATTTACCAAAAAAAATTATCAAGTCAATCAAAAGAATCAAGACCCATTTTATGTGATCCATAAAGAAAAAAAAAAAAAAAAACTCACTTTAGCAGGGTGCAGTGGTACACGCCTGTAATCCCAGAGGCTCAGGAGGCTGAGGCAAGAGGATCAAGAGTACACAGCCTCAGCAAAATCGAGGCACTAAGCAACTCAGTGAGACCCTGTCTCTAAATATAATACAAGATAAGGCTAGGGAACATGGCTCAGTGGCAGAGTGCTTCTGCATTCAATCTCTGGTAGCTCTCACCCCCTAAAAATACACCTTACTTTAAATATTTTAAATATGAGGAAAAAAATAACATAAAGATATGGAGAAAAATATACCATTCTAATGTCAATCAAAAGAGAGCAGCTATATTAATTTCTGAAAAAGGCAACTTCAGAAAAAGAAAAATTATCAGGGACAACAATAAACACTGTATGAAGAAAAAGAAAGAAATTCATCAAAAAGGTATAACAATCCTAAAAATAAATGTACCTAACAACAGTACAGCAAATATATCTGATAAACTAATAGAAATTCAAGGAGATGTACAAACATATTATGAGAGATTTTAACACATCTCTGTTGGTAATTGTCATAACCACTAAAAAGAAAATCAGTAAAGAACAAACTACACTATCAATCAAATGGATTTAATTGACATTTATAAAATTACTCATTCAAAAAATAGCATATTATGCATTCTTGGGAAGCTCATAAGGAACATTCACCAGAATTGACTATATTTTGTCCATAAAGCATCCATTAAGAAATTTATAAAAATAGAAATGATACAATATGTGCCCTTAAATATAGGAGTTATACAAAAAATAAATAACAGAAAGACAGATTGAAAAGACCAACATATTTGGAGATCAAGAAAAATATTTCTAAATAATATATGATTATGAACAAAGCCTCAGGAGATATTAAAATATAAATATTTTGTATTTAAATATTATTATACTATTGAATACATACTTTACAAAGGGAAAACTAAAATTAAACAAACTTCCAGGTTAAGGTAACTAGAAAAATAAAGGCACTATAAGCCCAAACACAAAAAAATATAATTAATATTAGAGCAAAAATCAATTAAATAGAGAGCACAAAGAAAGACAGAAAAACAATGGAAACAAAGCTCATTCTTTGCATATGTCAATAAGATACATCTAGCTCAGCTGAACATGAGAAAAAAAGAGAAGATACAGTTTATTAATGTTGGAAAGGAAGGAGAGGTCTTCATTTCTTATCCAATGAATGTTAAAGGACAATAAAATTGTGAACTGCTTTACACTCACAAACTTTAAAATTACATGAAACAGAACATCTCTTTGAAATATATAAGCTCTCAAAATTCACACAGGTAAAATAAACAATCCAAATAAACCCAATTGTAGTTATTTTAAAAATTGGACAAAAAATAAATAAACGTTCAAAACACAAAGCACCAGATCCAAATGATTTCACTGGGAAGTTTAATCAAATATTTAAGAAAGAAATGACACTAATTCACTGTAATCTTTTCCCCAAAAATATAAACAAAAGAATAATTTCTAACTCATTCTATGAGGCCAGTATTACCTAAAATTAAAGCCAGAAAAAAGGCATTATAACAAAGGAAAATTGATTATTATCTTTTGTGAACACAGATACAAAATTTCTTGACAAAATATTAGCAAATGAAACTTAACACTGTGTAAAAAGAATTATACATTATAAACCAATGATATTTATCCCACAGGTAAGACTGATTCAATATTTAAAAATATGTTAAAGTAATTTATCACATCAAAAGATTCTAAAGAAAAAAGTTATATAATCTTATCAATAGGTGCAAAAAAATTAATAAAATCAAGCACCTATTCAAGATAAAAATTCCTACATACTAGGAATAGAGGAACATCTTTAGCTTAATGAAGAACATCCAAAAAATAAAAAATAAAAAGAAACAAAGAAAGAGAAGGAAAATCTACCACTAACAGTTTTCCTAATGGTGAAACAACTGGACACTTTCAATCTATGATTCCAAACAAAGAACTGTTTATTCCTATTCAACATTGTACTGGAAGTCATTGCTAAGGCAATAAGATGTGAAGAAGAAAAAAAGAAATATATAGAATGGGAAGGAAGGAAGAAAACTCCTATTCACAGATTTTTGAGGTAGAAAATGAAGAATCAACAATAGCAACCATAACAATACAACTCCAGGAAAGAATATAGGATCGTATCAAGGTGCAGGATAAAAGGTTCATGTCCACAAGGCAATTGCTTCCATATATACCAGTAGTGAATACTTGGAAATTTAAGTTAATACTTAGGTATATATATCTAGCAAAACATAAAAACATCCACATGAGAAAAACTACAAAAGTCTGATAAAAGAAATGAATGAACCTCTGAATACCTGGACAGATATCCATGGTCATGAATAGGACGACTCAATATTGCTAAGGTGGAGTTGCTTTCCAGCTTGCACTATATACTCAGTGCCATTGCAATTGAATTTGCAGATATTGAAAAACTGATTGTAAATTTTATAAGGAAAATCCAAAGACCCAGAATAACCAGTGCAACACCAAAGAAGATTCAGATTCAGAAGACTGGTGCTAACCAACTTCAGGAGTTACTATAAAGCTACAGTCATCAAGGCATTGTGGGATTGGTAAAAGAAACAATAGTAAAACAATGAAACTCAATAGATGCCTAGAACCACACCCCCACAAATATAGTCAACTGACTTTTGACAAAGTAGTAAAGGAAACCCAGTCTATTCAAAAATGGTCCTATAACAATCAGTCATTTGTATGCTGAAATAAAAATTTCAACACAGAATTTATGCTTTAGAAATTAAACCAAATGGATGTTAGACCTAACATAAAATTTGTAATTATAAAATTTCTGGAAAGTAAAATGGGAAAAATGTAGGTAATCACTAGTTTGATAAGTTTTTATGTACAACTAAAGCACGACCTATGAAATAATTTTTTTTAAAAAATAAGTTAAACTTTATTAAAATTTAAAACTTCTGGTAAAATTTTTTTGGTCTTCTAAGTATAGAATCATATCATCAGCCAATAGTGCTAATTCGAGTTCTTCTTTACCTATCCATATCTCTTTAATTTCCTTCAAAAATTTAAGACTTCTTTGCCAGGAAAGTCACTGTTAAGAAAATAAAAAGAGGGGCTGGGGATGTGGCTCAAGCGGTAGTGCGCTTGCCTGGCGTGCATGCTGCCCAGGTTCGATCCTCAGCACCACATACAAACAAAGATGTTGTGTCTGCCAAAAACTAAAAAATAAATATTAAAATTCTCTCTCTCTCTCTCTCTCTCTCTCAAAAAAAAAAAAAAAAAAAAAGAAAAAGAGAAACTTAGACTGGAAGAAAATATTTGCCTAATACAAAGATATTTAGAACTTAATGATAGGATAACAAAAACAAACAAAGGCCTCCATCAAAGATTTATAAATCACAAAAAAACGTTCAACATCTTATGTCATTATATAATTTCAAATTAAGAAAAGATATTACAACACACCTGTTAGAAGGTCTAACATCCAAAACTCTTGAGAACATCAAATTCTAGTTAGGCTATGGACCAGCAAGAACTTATATTTGTCACTGGCAAGAATAAAAAAATCACAACAGAAAAATATAAAGCTAAACCCAGCCTCAGCACATAATTTAGCAATTGTGCTCTAAGTTTCCAATGTGAGGATGAAAACCGTGTCCATAACAAACTTGCATATAAATGTTTCAATAGCTTTATATATTATACCAAAAATTTTTAAACAACCAAGATGTGCTCTGATAGATGAGTGGATAAATAATCACTGGTTTATAGTTTGCAATGAAATATTATTCCACAATTAAAAAATAGATTAATTCATGTAGGAAACTGAAATGGAGGAAGCTGAAATGAATCTTAAAGCCAGTCTGAACTGTAGATTATAATTATGCGATAAAATCTCTAAGAAAAGGCAAAGTGAAAGAAATAGTAAGTTGAGTTATAGCCAGAAGTTTGAGGGGAATGGGGTTAAATAGGTAAAGCACAAGGCATTTTCAAGGCAATGTGTTCTGCATATTACTATAAAAGTAGATAAATGGCAATATGCTTCTGTGAAACCCATGGAACTGTACAACCCAAAGTGAAACTTAATGTAAACTACAGACTTTCGTTAATAATACCACCAAAATCAGCATGTCGTTCATACTAATGGAAGATGTTGGGTATATGCAAAATCTGTACTAGTTGTTCAGTTTTTCTTTAAACCTTAAGGTTTTAAAAATAAAGGATATAAATTTAAAAATGAGTATCTGATTGATGTTAACCCTTTTGAAAAGAAACCAAGCTTAAGAAATAGTAGGAAGATGGCATTTGGCTAGGTACATTAATTTTAGTGATTTAGTATGAATCTAGTATATTTGATGAATATCATAATATGAATGATTTCACAATTTTGTGTGAAAATAACCTAGTCTATTTTTTAAAAATATGTTATGATAATTTTGTTCTTTTTAATAATTACAATCTAAACAAGGAACAATGCACAGGTTTAGGAGAACTGACTTAATCTGATACCAGGTTCTCCATTTTCATTTAGCAAATACCAGATTTTATACAGTAATCTGTTTCAATATTATGAATATATTCACCTATCTTTTAAAAACTCATTTTAATATAACTGAGCTTCTTTTACTGGTTGAATCTTGTCAAGACTTAAAATTTCATGTTCGGCTAATTAAAAAATACCATGAGAGATACATTATCAAGTGTGATAAGATCACCCATCTAATTATAGAGGATGACATAGTGGCTTACCTATATTGGTGTTTCAGTTACTTCAAGGAAAGAGAAAAGCAGGTGTCTAAAGGGTCCATTAGATAAAGAAGTGATTTCTTGTAAATTCAAAATAAATTCAATGCCAAGCATCCCTTCTGATGAAAATAACTTCTCACGTATTTTCTACTCACTTTTAGTGCATCTAGAAAAAGAAAGTGGGTCATTCAAACCTAGTATAAATGACCGATAACATGCAAAGGGTGCCATGGCTTGATCTCAGCTTAAAGTTCTAAACCTCTGCTGTGGGACAGTTTTCAAATGGAAAAAAAATCAATCTCTCCTCTCTCTTCCCTGCCCCTCCCCATAGAAGTATGCTTTAACATTCTTTCGTCAGACTTCTTTTACTATAATAAGAATTTCCTTGATAGGTCTTAAGGCATTAAATTAATTATGTGATAATATTTGGGGGTATCCAAATTCATTTTAGGACATTAAGAAATAGGCAAGGAAACAAAGTTGATCGCTTATTTAATTGACTTTTATGATTGTGAAACAAACTGCAATGTAAGAATTCAAGTGAAGGCAAATATCAAAGTCTTTTTTAAAAAAATTTTTTGTAGTTGTACATGGACAGCATGCTTCTATCTTATTTGTTTTATTTTTATGTAGTGCTAAGTATCAAACCCAGTGCCTCACACATGCTAGGCAAGCACTCTGCCATTGAGCTCCAGCCCCAAAGTCATTCTTTAAATACTAGATATTACATCACTTTCCATATTTGTATATCATACATCAGTAGTAATTAAGGCATATTATTAGGTTAAGGAAATGAAATTCAAAAATATTAATCATTTTTTTTTCGAGTTTGAACTGTTTTGAGAATGGAAGATAATGGGTTCAAAGAAAATAGAAGTCAGTTCAGAATGAATGAGAGGCTGTTTCTAGGTTATAATCATCTTGGGATTTTTTTTTCCCACAGTATCAGGAAAATCTATGATGCCTCTTAGAATTTGGAATCTATCAGTAGTAGCACTACCAGTCAATAGACACAGCAAAATTTCCAACATGTTTGAATAGATAGATGAACAGCCTCTTTGTATTTTATATGAGTTCTAATAGTAAGAGAAAAAGAAATTAGGAAAACAACAAATAAGATAAAAATCATACCTTGACTTTACAATTGCTTAGAAAGATCCTCTACTTAACCAAAGTAATAACACACACACAAACACACACACACATACACACAAAATCCGTCACAAGACAGATATTTTTTTATGAAAGTATATACACATATGTGTGTCTGTTTGTGTATATACGTGTGTCCAATGTGTGAAAGATACTGATCTCAGGGATGAATCTTCAAAAAATGATGTCAGCTTTGTTTTCAAGGAAGTAATTATTTGTTAAGGAATTTATACAATTAAAGTACAACAAAATACCTAAATGCAGTCTTCATGACTATTTTTGAAAGGAAGACAGAGTAAGAAATTCTGCCTAAAGTCAAGAAGAGTTCATGAGAAGGACAGAGACATCAAGTTGAATATGAACAGGAATTCTTAATAGAGTATATATTTGGAACACAGGTATTATGATAAGAGATTTTTTATTTCTGTAGTGTCTGTTGTGATATTACCTTTTTCATCATGTATGCTGGTAATTTGAGTTTTCTTTCTCCTCTTTGTTAGCATGGCTAAGGGTTTGTCAATTTTATTTTTTCAAAGAACCAACTTTTTGTTTTGTCAGTTTTTTTCAATGTTTCCTTTGTTTTAATTTCGTTGATTTCAGCTCTGATTTTAATTATTTCCTGTCTTCTACTGCTTTTGGTGTTGATTTGTTCTTCTTTTTCTAGGACTTTTAGATGTAGTGGCAAGTCATTTGTTTGTTGACTTTTTTTTTTTATTTTAAGGAATGAACTTCAAGCAATGAACTTTCCTCTTAGTACTGCCTTCATACTGTCCTAGAGACTTTGATACATTGTATCTGTGTTCTCATTCACCTCTAACAATTTTTTTAATCCCCTTGATGACTTTTGCAACCCATTGTTCATTCAGTAGCATATTATTTAGTCTCCAGGTGTTGAGTAGCTTTTATTTTTTATTCCATCATTGATTTGTAATGTCATGCCATTATGATCTGACACAATGCAGGGTAGAATTTAACTTGTTTCAGATATGACTTAAATTGAAATTAGAAAGCCATTTCAATTAGATAAATTTGACTGAAAACAACCACTCTTCATCTCACCATTAGTATTTGCTATTAAATGCTTTTCAGTCCTCTTCCTCTTCTTCCACCACCACCTCCTCCTCTTTCTCTTTCTCCTCCTCCTCTTCCTTCCAAATACTGGATTTCTCCACTGATCATCTATCTTTGTTTCAATTGACTTTGAATTGTTTCAGGCCATCCTTCAGAAATTATTTGTCAGGATAGGGTTATTTTCAGTTTACTCTATTTTAACATGAGATTGTTATTATAACAATGGATATTTGAAGGAACCTAAAGGACAGTTAACTTAGTGTATTAATCTGTTGTCAGCATACTATATTGACTTTTCTTCTGGAGAAAACCAATTACAAAGCCAATGTAACCCAAAAGGGAGATCTTGGTTCAAACCACTATTCCCCATATTTAAACAAAGAAAATGTGTGTGCGTGTGTGTGTGTAACAGAGGCTATATTTGTTTGTTCTTTTATACTTTGCACCCCTAGAGAATTCTAGTATGCAGTACATACTTGATATTTAACATTAGGTATTTATTTTGGTATTTATTGTTTTACCCATTCTCTTTCTGGTGGGTTGAAACCACTCAAAATAAGCTTTAGTCTTAGCATTACATGATAGATACTGTAAAGATTTTATGTTAGGAAATATCTGGAGATTCTGACAATTCAAAAACTTCTAAGTACAACAAACGAGTTTTATATATACAATATATATACAATAGGTCAAAATTTTTAAAAGACCAGGATGGACTCATGCATAAATGTATCATCACCTCCTACTCATCAAATCTTTTTTATGTTTCTCTTTGTAATTATCCAGTGTTTGTTATCCAGAAGAGTTCCCAGCAAAATCTAGCCTCTATATTTTCATTTTTTTTAGTTGTTGATAAACCTTGATTTTATTTATTTATATGTGGAGCTGAGAATCCAACCCAGTGCTTCACACATGCCCAGGCAAGTGCGCTACCACCGAGCCCCAGCCCCAGCCCAACCCTCTATATTTTCTTAATGCATAGTGTTATCCCAACAATTCTTAGTCTTTTCTCACCCACAATTTATAAAACATACCATTTCCACTTGCATATCTACCTCTTCTTTTTAGTACATCCATAGTGCCCAACAGGAATTCTTTAGGTAAGGCCTGCAATCAGAAGCTTAATGCCAGAGAAAAGTGAATATTTGGTTTTATTATAAAATAAGAGTGAACATTCATTGTCATTTTTTCCTTAGAAATTTAAATATGGAGAAAAATCAATAACACAATAAAGCAACTGGAAAATACCCATTTTAATTAGCATAATAAAATTAGGAAATATATATTAAAATTGTATCTCTTTCTCTTCTCCCAAAGCACATGAATACATAAATGAAGAGATAAATACATTTCTTCACTAAAGCCCTAATATGTGGCATTTTTCTATTGAAAGTATAAGTATATGCACAAACTTCTAATGTACCATACAAAGTAGGTGGATTCTAAGTATTAAGTCATCAATTACAGAGTTTCCCTTACGTTCTCCAATACCTGGGCCGATTTATCAGATGTGCTTGGCCATAATTACCATAGGCCATGCTAAAAATTAGAGGACTAGACCAAGGGCCTTACTGTACTTAGAACTTTTTCAGTTGGCTTTATACTCTACTCACCTTTTTATTTCACTTAAGTTCTAATGTATTTACTAAGTGTCTAAGATATTATGTCATATAAAATGAAGTAAAGATCAATATTCCCTCTGTTTCAGTATCTCATATTTTAATAGAAATGGGGTCACACATCTAAGTGGACTATAGTGTGTGTGTGTGTGTGTGTGTGTGTGTGTGTGTATCTTGATAAGGATTCTACTAGCAACTGATGAATTTGTATCAGCCAGTTCTGGGATCTGAGATGAGAGCAGCAGAGTGGTAGAACCAGAGCAGGACACTGAAGGAGTCCTCCAGCACTGTAATCCCTCTAGGGGCGTCACCCTGTACTCATTCCTTGTTTGTACAAGCCCTTGTGAACGATAAATAAATTTCAAGTAACAAGTTGTGTGTAATAAATAAGAGTCATAGAGGAGCGAGATAAGACAGGGAGTTTAACATGAAGTGCACAAAGTCACAGATGTTGGAGTTGGTTTACTCTCTTCCATTTGTGTTGCTTCCTTTCTCTATATTTTGCCACCTGTCCCCTTTCTCTCTTCTACTTGTTTTTAACCTTGATTTATTGATGAAACATCTATCTATAATCAAAGTTTATCCAGGCTGTATATCTTAATAAGTTCTGGTTATGGAAATGTATTAAACAAGATACAAAAGTAATAACATGGAATAAAAGCTTGGTGAAGATAATTTCATTAAAATTAAAATTTATTTTTATCAAAATTCATAAGATACCATGAAGTATGTTATTGTAAGATTTGAAAAATAGAAAGGAGGATTTTCTACCTAGAAACTATAAAGGATTTATATCCAGAATGTATGAATAAATTTTAAGAAAAATGAAAGCACAGCAAAAAGACCTGAGTGTTATTTTACAGAAAAGAAAATGTGAACAACCTATGGAACAATAAAATTTATTGTCCACATAAATTTAGAAAGTTCCACTAAATAGATTTAAGAATTTTTCCAGGGTCAGATTATCTTTAAATTTCCAGAAATTTACTCAAAGTTATACAACTGGAAGAATGTTCCTCCTTAAGAGAACAATAAAGTCATTATGTATTTGGGAAATAGATGAAATACAAGTTTAAAAAGAATTACTTAAAATAGGAATTCTTAATTGCCTATAACATTAAGAAGAAGAGCAATTTGATTTTAAAAAAACACTAGCTTTCAATTTATCACCTTCTGATGAAATCTCAGGTGGCATTGGCTCATTAAACAATATTCTATTTAACCTGCAGCTATTCATTCACATTCTGTGACAGTCTCAATTCCAACAACTCAGTTTTTTTCTAATTTGACTAGCATTCAATTTAATCCTCTTTGTTTGTTTTCTACTTGCCTACAGATAAAATCCTAGCTTGGAAACTTTTCTTGGAATCTAAACTCACAATCTTTTGGCAGAAGTCAAAGTCCCTAAGCCCTTCAGCCTTAACAGTTTAGGCTTATTCTCTTAATTCACTCAACTTTTCACCAATCCTCAAATATGCCAAACTCCCTGACTCCAGTTTGGCCCGAGTTTTTGTTTTGCAAATGAAGATGTACACTTTCACTTTGTCTGACAATCTCTTATTTTGGTGCATTATAAGCACACTGGATCTGTTCTATAAACATCAGCTTATTAAAACACACACACACACACACACACACACACCACATTAAAACTACCTAAAATAAATATAAATTGCTTTAAATTCTGTACTGCAAGTGCATGAATGCTAATTATGATATGCTTTTTTATGTGCATTTGATTTTACATAATTTAAAATAAGGAAAAATCAATAGTAAAAGTGTATAATAATATCATTTCAAACAGTAGTTATTTTTCCCTTTAAGTATTTTTGCAGTATTTTTTCATATACATAAGAAAATTAATATTGGTAGCTTGTAATGTTTTTGCTAATGTTATCATTGATCATATTCATAAGATAACTTGTGAAGAAAAAATGCTTTTAAACTTTTAGTCAAGAAAAATCAACAGAAATGAACAGAGTTTGTGATAAGAAATGATTCACAACTTAAAGTGAAGAACTCCACTTAAACTGACTAATACAGGTACTTAAAATTATCTATTATATTTTTTAGAGATTTTTAAATACCTTTGAAATGATACATCAAAGGCTTTCTGATCACAATGTTTGGCTGATGAGCACAAATTCATATATTGATCTCTTTCCTTTGACTTCTAAACTAATAAACATTTGTGGGCTTGTCTTTAAATATGTTTCCTAATTATATAATTAAAATAATTACTTGTAAAATTAGATGGGACCCTTGGGAATGTCAGCAATTTTTGTTTTGTCTATAATTTTGGATGATTTAGATCATTTTCAAGTCAAAGAAGGAATTATTTAAAATACAAATTCACCAGAAATTAATTGTAGAAGGATTTAAAATGCACATATTTTTGACCTTTAGAGGAAATGTCTACAAAGACTTTGGAGAGAAAATGTAACTATTCCATAAAATCTCATGTGAAAATAGAGATCCAAAACCTAACTATAAAAGTATAAAATTTATGCCAGGTAGTTTCAGATTGTAATCCTTCCTACCAGCATGCAATATTTCCATTTGCACACAATCATAAATACTACAAAGGAGGTATATCTGCATAGAATATAAACATGAATTTTGTTTTTCAGTTTTTTTATGGAATTGTGCTGTCAAACTTGTATATGACAAATCAAATTCTCTTCTGGTTATTCATTATTATATAAATTCTGACATGAATTATTTCCATTACATAGTTCAACAGATTCTTCTTCTGATATAAGTGGTTTTGAAAATTAGAATTATAAAAATAAAAATAAAAACTCACTATTTTCCTGAAACACTATAGTCTTTGTCAAGATGTTATAAATTATAAAACCAATTATTAATATATTAAAATTTGTAATAGCCTCCTGAAAAAATAATATTAGTTCAAAACACAAACTAGAAGTATTAAGTACAATATTTAAATCCTCCTTTATATTTTTACAAATTTCTTCAGCATTTTTTCAACTGTGATTTAAAACTCAGCTATTTGTTTTTGCTTGGTGACTTTTCCGTAACTAAAAGTTTTAAGTGGAAATTTTAAATTACCACAAACCTTATATGGTCATTCAACAGTGATCAAATATCCTGATATGTTTCCCTATTAAATGTGCTCTCCATTCTGGAAAACCCCAACTTTCCATCATTTGTGAAGACCAAACTCATGGTCTTACCTCACAAATCATGGGAACATAGGAGGAGAGACAAGAAGTATATTTCATTACTCTGTTCACTATCTTCCTTACCTCTAATCCATTTTTTTCCCTCTTGTACTGATAGGCATATTTCTACCCATTACATTATGATAAAAAAATGCAGTAGAACAAGTGATTTTAAAAAATTAAAAATTGTAGTAGAGATGAATGGAGCTGATGGAGAAAATTATTCAGGGCTATTGTCTTGTTTCAGGTATAGAGTCACAACAAGTTGGCTAGATCAAAAGTTGGAAAGAGAAGCTGATAATGTTCAAGACTAAGAACAATTAGAACATGTAGAGACTACTGGGATCTAAGAAGACAAAGTCTAACTCTTGAAGGACTCTCACCACCTCCAACCTCAATACCCTGAGAGACTTTAGCAGAAGCTGATCTTTTAGCACTAGACACCTAGGACTCTAAAGCTGATGGAGGAGATGTAGTCAGAGCCACCCTAAAAAATGGTTCGGCCTACTACCCACTTTCTCTAGAAAAAGAGAAAATGTTAACCTCATATGTAAACATGCAATTCCTCATCAAATCCTTTTATTAGTATACTTACAATAGAATTAAAAGTTATTTTTCCTCCAGATGCACATTCACCATTTTATTTCACGTTATTATCATAGTTTAATTTATAAGCAAGTCTTTCATGACCCTAGTTGTAAGCCCATCTCAACCACAGGGACTCCATGAGGCTGACTTGCCCCAATCAAATTCATCAATGGTTTCTCTTGATAATTAGAATGAAATTCTATGCTCTAAGTCCTTTCCCACCCATTTATCTAACTTCTTTCCACTTTTTTTTTCACTTTACTTCACCCTTGCAACACTGACTTCCTTTATGCTTTTGAAATATTCTGTGATTTTTATCATAAATCTGTTGTTTTACCTGTCAGACTGATCCTTCCTCAAGCTCTTTATAAAGAGCTTGTATAATTCTATCCTTCAAGTTTCATTTTATATGTTGTGTTTTTGAAAAGGTATTTTCTAGTTACCATATTTGTAGGAAATATCTCTTACCTCTCATTCCTTTATACACACATACACAACACACATTAAGGTGTGCACACGTACGTGCACACACACTCACAAGAAAAGGCTCTATTCTCTTATATTTTTTCCAGGACTTATAATAATGGAACTTATATTTTCATGGAAAAGTCCTAAAATAAGAAAACAGTATTAATTTTTATATGATTTCAAAATAATATAGAGTATATGATGTATCAAGTCAAAATTCCAAGTGAGGTTATCATTTACATTTTACTATAATAACTATCTTATCACATTTATAAATTAAATAACTATTCATTTTATATCTGTGTTCTCCATTATGCTTTTTTTAAGTGCTAACTACAGAGCTCAGATCCTGACAACATCAAAAGATGTTGGTTATTGGGCTGGGGATGTGGCTCAAGCAGTAGCGCACTCGCCTGGCATGCATGCGGCCTGGGTTCTATCCTCAGCACCACATACAAACAAAGATGTTGTGTCTGCCGAAAACTAAAAAATAAATATTAAAAAATTCTCTCTCACTCTCACTCTCTCTTCTTTTTTTAAAAAAAAGATGTTGGTTTTATGTGTAAAGAAATTAATGGAAAAACTCAGAAATTCGTGCTGAGGTGGGAATATTTCTCTCTCTCTCTCTCTCTCTCTCTCTCTCTCTCTCTCTCTCTCTGTTAATACCTTATTTTATTTATTTTTATGTGTTGCTAAGGATCAAACTCAGGGCCTTGTTTGTGCTAGGTGAGTGCTCTACCACTGAGCCACAACCCCAGCCTCTGAGGTTGGAATATTCCTGAAAATTAAGTGCTTCAGGATCTCCTTGCAAATGTGATTTAATGTTTACCAAATGGTATTGTTTTCATTTATTTTTTTTACTAGAAATGAAATTAATTTCAAATACTCACACAAAGGAATTTTCATGGAACAATTCAAATATATTAAAACACATTTACAGATAATTCTTATTTACCTAAATTGTTATAGTTTCTTCCATTTGAGCATAAAATACACAGAAGCATGAAATTTACTCTGAAATATATTCTTAAGTACAGGTGATGGAAAAAGAGAAAGCACTAATAATTAACTTTATTCTACATTTTTTTTAGTCACTGACTTTTTGTACTTTTAAAGAAACTGAGTACAAACCAATTCAACATATGTTTTTAATATATTTTCTTTTACCAAAGGCGTGCCTAAAATATTGTAAGTTATTAAACTCTATGGACAGGGGTGTTTTGAAATGCACTAGAGGGGAATATATGCAAGCACTGAGTCAATGGGTTAATTTGACAAGTATCTTAGAGACTATTCAAATATGTGGTTCTGAGCTATTTATTTATTTAGTCAGTTTTTTTGCTGCTATGACTAAAGGACCTAACCAGCACAATTATAGAGGAGAAAGAGTTTATTTGAGGTCTTATTCCTGAGAAGGCCGGCTCTATTCCTCAGGGCTCGAGGTGAAGCCAAATATATGGCAGAGTATGTGGCATAAGGAAGCAGATCACATCATGGTGATCAAGAAACAGAGGGATAAAGAGAGACTCTAGTTCCAGATACAAAATATATAACCCATAGCCACACACCCAATTAACCACTTCCTCCAGCCCCACCCCACCCGAGCCACCACCCAATCAATCCCATCAGGGATCAATTCACTGATTGGTTTAAGACACTCACAATCCAATCATTACTCCTCTGAACCTTCTTGCATTGTCTCACACATGAACTTTTGGGGGACACCTCATATCCAAACCATAACTAATAAGCCATTGTACAAAATAGCATTATTTTATTTCTCTAAGCTTATTTTCCTCCTACAAAGACAATTTATTTTGTGGATAATTTCAATACTCAGTGATGAAGTATGTTTGCTAGTCACTTATCAATCATGTGTCTAGAATATTTGGTTCAATTTGTTGTACTAACAAGATAAAATTGCAATCTTGTTAAATTAGTTCTTGCAATGGTCAAATAAAACAAAATCAATAAATAAGGATTTTCAAGAGCCGCTTTGTCTTTTTTTTCTTTTCAGTAAAAGAATAAGTCATTATAATTTAATTCCATTTGATTATCTTTCAGTTTGATTTTTCTCTTATTTAAGCAACATTCAGCTGATTCACCATTGTGTCCCCAACTGTTTGTTTGAAACCAGTAATAGTTTAAAAAAGTACCAAAAATGAACAAAAGTCCTAAGTATTTTTATTGTATTTTACATTTTAATTCCAAACTACTTTTATTTTAGACAGTAGACATTTATGAATTCATTGGAGACTAGAAAGGAGTTTTTTTTTCCTAAGCCTACCTGGCTGAACATAGTATGTATGAATCTTAGAAAAAGTAATTCATGCCCAAGATTGAACTTGGTCTTCTCTCAATTCATGGTTTCAAACAGCTTATCTTGCCTATTGATTTCTTTCTCCCCTGAGCTAGCTAATCAGATCTCTTCATCCCAGCCCTCAAATCCCCTGGCTGATGTTCATCGTCCTTCACTCTCTTCTACTGCTTTGTCTCTTTGAATGTCTGCTAGTCTCTCATCCTTTACTCTCCAGTGCTACTTCAAAGTTTTGCCCATTTTTTCCTCTTCAGAAAAAAACATCATGCCCATTCAATTATTTGGTAACATAGAGTTAATAGTCAAGTACTTCAAATACTAGAGATCCAGGATGACTAAGCTGGTAAACAGCCACATTGCCTCTGGCTCTGGGAGGAAATGTTCTTTCAGAAATCAGGCTTCTTTTGAGAGTAGGCAGCAGAAAGTGCACAAAAATGATCGACTCTGTTTAGAACCAGACAAACCAATTTTCAAATCCCTATTCTATTATTTAAAATGCAGGTGGGTTTTAAAAGAAATTTTTCTTACCTTTCTTAAAAAGTTAAATCATGACCATCATTCAGATAAACATGAATGGATCATTAAAATTTTATTCTCATTAATGAAGAAACCAGGAACATTATCGAAATGAGTTCAAAAGAGAATCCAAGGATGCATATATAGATGGTTTTTATGTATGGTGTGTGTGTACACACAATCTATCTGTATGTACATGCTACATGCACACACCACACACACACACATACACACAAAGCCCAGGTATATTTAAAGGTGTATTTTTGTAATTTGCCATTTTTAAATTAATTTTCTGATTTTTTTGAGAATGCATTCAGACTCTAAGGTAAATGGGTTTCATTTTTAATAATTGGTTCAGAATATAGAAGGTACGTTTTGAAGTGAAATTCTACTGATTTTGTTTCCACTTTTCCAGCATACCATTTCATCAATATTACAATGTTGTTTTGGCTGATCAGTAGAGGATGCCTTGAAAATTCCCCATTTTTCCTACTCACACTTGGAGAATAATATGCCAGGTTACAGATTTTTAACTCATTATAGAAGACTACTAAGGTGATGTTCAGCAAGAAAAATAGTCATGCTAATTTAGATATTCTGCTTAATGAATATATCACTGGCAACATTAAATATCAAATGTACTAGTTATAAAAACTCAATGATCAGCAAATTACAAATAGGTATCATTAATGGCAAATGAGCATCTCATTATGTATAATTTGGCAATATTTCCCTGAGGAACACCTGTATTGCTTTCAAAAATAGTGCTCTTTAGGTGGTATTGTGAAATTGGTGAATACATTTGACAATGTTGAATTTTATGAGAGCTCTGTGAGCTTGGAAAATCGTCAAAATTAAGAACCCGGACCCAATTCTCTTGTGCTTTGGAAATGACACACTGCAAAAACAAAACAAAACACAAAAACACCCTGCCCCATGCAACTTGGATCAGACTCCTGGGCACCCTATTTGCTTGTTACAAGGCAAGACACAAATCTTTCAAAAATCCATCTTTGTCTCATAAATGATTAGCTGAACTGTTTGCTCCCCTTTGTCCATGGGGGGAAAAATGTTGCTAACCAAACTCTGGTTAAGTTTGTCTTTCTACAAGGCCCCTAAACTTCAATCCACCTCAGCCTGAGCAGTGAGGTAGTGCCTCCTGAGAACAGGCTGACCTCATAATAAAACATTCTCAGATCAACTGTGTGATCTTGCTACAAGTAAACCATTTCCATAAACCTGGTTCTGTGTAGCCTTGTTTAATCTTTCCATAAAAGAAACTCACTTATTGTCTAATGCTTGAGACAGTTGTAGACCTTAACATCAGAGTATATTCCCTACTGCAATCGTTCTTTTATAACCCTCCTTGCTACATTTATTTTAAATAAAGCCTGTCCTTACCAAGTCCACATTGTTTGTTTGTTTTTAGTATCTCAAACTCTTACACAAAGTATAAATCTGGGTTGGTTTCTTACATTTCATTCAGTCTTGTGTCCTTCCCACTCCCATGGTCTTCTGGGGTTCCATTGAACATAACATTTGGTTTTTAAATAACATTTATTTCTCAAGATCCCTGTGCCCTATTCTTTGTATGCTTATCTATCTTTTGGATTACTGTTAAAACCCCATGAATATATATTTATAAAGTTCAATCTGTTAGAATAAGCTGGTACTTTTTCTATGCAATACAAATTATTTTCTATGCAATACAAATGATTCTGAAACTTTCTTCTGCAGCTTATTTTGGTACTGGGGATTGAACACAGAGATGCTTAACCACTGAGCCACATCCACAGCCCTTTTTTATATTTTCTTTAGAAACAGGGTGTTGCTGTGTTGCTTAGGGCTTCAATAAGTTACTGAGGCTGGCTTTGAATTTACAATCCTCCTGCCTCAGCCTCCAGAGCCACTAGGATTACAGGTGTGCATCACTGTGCCCAGTCTAATTTAGTTTTTAGAGTAAAATTATCAATAAATAAATGTCTGAAGACCTGAATTGTGTCTCAGTTCATCTATGATGCTTGGGGGCAATTTCCATGATTTCCTTGATCTTATCTATACATGATAATACTAATACAGATGATACTCATCTATCCTAGTAATCTGACATACACTTAATAAGGTCAGTCTATAACTATATTTTAAAATTTACAAACCAGTAGACACATGAATGTATTTTTAGCTCTACCTTAAACCCAATTACTTTCATTAAGACAATTAACTATGTGTAGGACATTTTCTCTCAGTGTTTGTATAAGTGTATCAAGAGTTTTTATTTATTAAAGATTATTTACATAGACTATACATTTTTAGTTACCTACTAATGATATGATTTTTTTTTATGGAACAGTCAGGTCAAAGCATTTGGAAATAGCAAGTCAAAGATTTTCCTGAAAAGGACAAACTCATCTTGAACCTATTGATCAAAAAAACAAAACAAACAAACAAACAAACAAAAACTAAGTACCAAATTAATAAGACTCAAGAGAGAAGGTGAGGATGAAGTTGCTGAGGAATCTATGTTGACTGAATGTTCCTTTATCGAGTGGAGAATCCACTAATATTTTGGAGAAGTGAAGTGCCAGTGAAAATAAACCAGAAACTAGTATAATCCCCCAGATATTTAAAGTATGGTGATGTCAAGGCAAGGTTACTAATTCTGGCCATTAGATTGGTAAGAAAGCTATGCTTAAGTCACTCAAAGTCAAAACATTTAAATATGTGCTTCCCCTATCTTAATATTCCCTTTTCATGGTGACCTTTGAGGTTGCATGCGCCATATGAAAAACACCTCTGAGTATTGACAGGAACATTTTATAAGTGGTCTTTAGTCTTTGTTGTTAGACCACTGAGGTATTAGGATGGTTTGATACTCCAGCATACAATAAATAGCTTGAATTATAAAAAGAGGATGAGCTAATATTTGGGCATATTGAATGGGAGTAGATTTTTATACTCATAGTGGCTCTTTTAAAGCCTGCTATAGAACAGGCTCTGAAGAGAAGCTGAATAAAGAAAATACCCACTAACTGGTAGCTATGACAATGAAGAAATTGATGTTGATGCTGCTGATGAGAAGGAGGAGGAAGAATGAGGAAGTGTTCACTTGAATTTAAATTTGGTGCTCAGAAGTCAGGTCTCCATGTGATGTTCAAATGGTAAATCATATTCTACAACATATTAAGAAGACTATACATCATGAACAACTTGGTTTTATTCCAAGGATGCAAGGATAGTTTACCATATACAAATGAGTATAAGTAAGTCACTGTATGAATAGGATTAAGAACAAAAATCACATAGTCATATTAATAGATGCAAAGAAATCTACAAAACTCTGCACCCATTCATTAAATAAACTAGGAATAGAAGGAACTTACATCAACACCACAGGGCTATCCATGACGACTCCAAAACCAACTCTCAAATGGAGAAAAACTGAATGCAAGTCCTTTAAAATCTGAAATAAGACAATAATGTCAACTTTCACTTCTATTTAACACAGTATGAGACATTCTAACCAGAGCAATTGAGCAAAAGAAGAAAATAAAAGGGGTAAAAGTAGAAAAGGAAGAATTCAAATTATTACTGTTGCAGATACTATGATCCTATACTTAAAGGATCCAAAATGTTTCACCAGAAAGAAGACTAATAAAGCTAATAAATTCAGCAAAGTTGCAGTTTACAAAATCAACATACAAAAATGAATAGCTTTCCTATATACCATTAATAACTTGGCTGAGAAAAAAAAAAACAGGAAAACATTATCATTCAAAACAGCCTAAAAACATAAAATAAAATACCTAGGAGTAAATCTAGCCAAGGAGGTAAAAAACTTCTGCAATGAAAACTACAAGATGCTGAAGAAAAAAAAAAGCTGAGGAGAACACAAAAAGATGATTAAATATCTTATGTTCATGGATGGCAGAATTTATATTGGTTAAATGGCCATATTACCAAAATTCACACACAGATTCAATCCAATCCCCATCAAAATATCAATGGCATTCTTCACAGAACTAGGGAAAACAGTTCTGAAATTCATTTGGAAGAATAAAAAACCCAGACAATCAAAGCAATTCTAAGTCAAAAAAGGAATACTGAAGACATCACAATACCTGATGTCAAATTATAATACAGTGATACAGTAATAAAAGCTTCATGGTACTGGTATAAAAACAGACATTTAGATCAGTGGAACACAATAAAAAAAATCTACACAGATACAGCCATCTGATCCTTGTCAAAAGTGCCAATTCAAACATACATTGGAAGAAAGATAACCTTTATAACAAAAGGTGCTGGGAAAACTGTATATCCATATGTAGAAGAATGAAACTATATCACTATCTTTTGCCATACACAAAAGCCAATCAAAATGAGTAAAGGACCTAAGTATGAGACCAGAAACTGCAACTCCTGAAAAAAAAATCTGTTTGAGAATCCAGCATATAGAAACAGGCAATGACCTCCTCAACACTCAGGAAATCATAGCAAAAATTAATAAATGTGATGCTATTGGTATCAAATTAAAAAGCTTCTGCACAGCAAAAGAAACAATTAAGAATGTGAAGAGAGAAACTAAAGAATGGAAGAAAATCTTTGTTTTAAGCTTCTCTTCTGACACCAGTTAACAAATGGGCAAAATGAACTAAATAGGCACTTCTCAAAAGAAGAAATAAAAATGACTAACAAATATATTTAAGAAGGACAACATCATTAACAATTAGAGAAATTCAAATCAAAATTACACTGGGATTTCACCTGTTAAAATGGCACACAAATATTTTTAAATGCTGGAGAGGGTGTGGGACAAAAAAGGAGTACCTTTATGCTGTTAATATGATTGGAAATTAGTGCAACCACTATGGAAATCAACATGAAGTTTCCTCAAAGACGAGGAATGGAACAACCTGATGATCCAGTTATATCACTCCTTGGTATTTATATGCACATCTCTAATGATACGCATATACCAAAGTTTATAGCAGCACAATTCACAATAGCCAAATTATGGAACCAGCCTACATGTCCATAAATCGATGAATGGATAAAGAAAATGAGTTATGTGTAAAAAAATGATTTATTCAGCCATAAAGAAGAATGAAATTAAATGGAACTTTCAAACATTTTATAAGTAAAATAATCCAAACTCTCAAAGTCAAGGATCATGTTTTTTCTCTCATGTGTGGAAACCAGAGAGGAAGAAGAAAAAGAAAGGTGTGGTGGAGGAATCTCTTGTAATCAAAGGGAGACCAGCAGAGTAGAGGAAAGGGACCAGAGTGAGGGAGGAGGGGAGGTAAAGGGAAACACTGGAGAATAATATTAACCAAATCATACTGTTTGTTGTGTGTATGTGTGAATATGTAACACTGAATCAATCCCACTATTATATATAATTATAATACAACAATAAAATGGGGAAAAGACTATTTTGGGAAAACAGGGAAGATTTAAATTGCCACCTGAAACCTTGACTGCATGAGTAAGAGACCAATGACTTTCTGCCATCCTTCTCATGTCCTGTTACTAACTAGTTTGTTCAAGGATGGCTCCCCAGTGGAAGCCCATGGTCCAATGTGAATTTTTATCTCTCTATATGTCTACATATGAGATTATCAGAAAGACCATGTGACCAGAACTACTTCAAATCATTCCATTCATGAAGTTTAAAATTTATGCTTTATAGTTTATTTTTCTGGGTATTTGATCATGTTAACACTATTTTCTTTGGCAACTAACGCTCTGTTTTTGTATATATATATACAAAATGTAAATGTGTGTGGGTTTTTTTTTTTGTATATATATATATATATATATATATATATATATATATATATATATATATTTGTGTATATATATATATACAAAAAAAAACCCACACACATTTGATGTATATATAAAAGATAAAATTATCTTTTATCTTCCCCAAAATATGAAAATCTTAAAGCTGTTTAGGAAATCCATAGGCTTATTACAAAACTTAATTTTATGAAAACTTGAAAAAAGTGATAAGGTGGAAAGAGAGTTTCTCAACTAAAATAGGAGATTTAGAGTAACCTGAAAGAGCTGATAACTCTGAATCATGTGTAAATTATCTTATAAAATATAAAATTATATATAAATAATCAATTCTTGTGTATAATAATTTACAAGCATATCCTTACCCTGTTCAATAAAAGTAAATGTTGATTTACTGCAAAAGTAAACACAGCATTGCAAGTATGTGTATATTAAAGTCAAAAGCATGTCAACTAGTTGTGGTACTTGAAAAGAAGGAACACATTAACCCATTTCTGGAGTATAAATTTAAAAAGCTACAATTTTTCCCCACAGACCACTCAACAATCAGAAATGATACCATCCCATTCCTTATACTGTATTTCACATTTAGAATATCCTTAGAGAATCCACATTAGAAATGAAAATAGAAGCTGAACTCCAAATGAAAGAAGATGTTAATATTTTTATATTTAACTATAAATTACTGGATTGTATCAGTAGAATGTGAACTTGCTTAAGAATTCCTCTTATGGCCATATATGTTAAATAAAATCTGTTCTGAATCAAATAAACTTGGGACTGACAAGAAGTTATGTACACTAATATATTTTAAATCATTTTCATTCACCAAGCTCAAATTTTATGCTTAACTTTTTACTTTCCTGGGTATCTAATCATGACCACACTATTTGTTTCAGCGCCTGACACTTTCTTATAATTTTATGGAGTTAATTTGAAGCATTATGCAGACACAGACTTCTTCTTTCCCTCTTGCTCCCTTCCTCCTTCCTTCTTTCTATCCTTCCTTTCTTCTTCCTTCCTTCCTTTTCCTCTCTCATTCCTCCATCCCTTCTTCCATTTCCTCCTTTCCTTTCCTTCTACCTCATTTTTCTATTTTTTTCCTCCATCTGTCTCCTTCTCTTCCTCAGTTTCCTGTCTTCCTCTTCCTGCTTTCTTGTTGACTTGACCAAAGAGTTCAGATATACAAAAATATGCACATGGAAGATTACAGCAAGTTTATTTAGAATCATCTAAACTTGGAAGCATCCAAGATGTACTTCAGCAGCTTTAGGGACAAATAAATATTCAGTATTAAAAACAAATGAGCTATCAGACCATTGAAAGACATGAAAGAAACTCAATCATATGTTGCTAAGAGAAAAAAGCCAATCTTGAAAGATTGTACATACCATGTAATTCCAACTATATGGCATTCTATAGAAGGCAAATCTATGGAAGCAATGAAAGATGAGTAAGTGGGGCAGGGCAGTGAAACTACTATGTATGATATTACCAGCAGAGGGATAGAAGCCATTATATATTTTTCCAAGCACACAGAATGTATGTCACCAAGAGTAGATACCAATATAAGCAATAGACTTTCCGATGATTATGATATGCTAATATAGATTGATTGGTTTTAACAAATGTATATTTCAGTGTTGAATGTTAATAATGAAGGTGATACATATAGTGGATGAGGATATTTTGGGATATTTCTCTCAATTTTGCTGTGAATATAAAACTTCTCTATAAAGCAGTCTTATTAAAAATATTTAGACATCAAAGGACATGTATTGTACAGATTCACTTTTGGAAAATGTCAGAAATAGAAAGATTTATAGAGAAAGAAAGATAATTAAAAGCTACCTGAAGCCAAGAGGAAAGGAGAATGGAGTAATATTGTTTAATGGATACAGAATTTTATCGGATTCAATGAAAGAAAAATTGGAAACAAGTAATGGTAAATGTCGCTCATTATTGTGAAAGTAATTAATGTTGCTGTATTGTACCCTTAAAATGGTTAGTATAGTAAATTTGATGGTTATATATACACACAAAACTTTTTATTTCCCCATAATCAATGAAATGATTCTAAGAGCAAGAAAAAAAAATAATTTAAAACTTGCCCAATTTTTTGCTGAAACATTTCCTGTAAAGAGTTAAATATGATAAGGCCTATAATCAATAACTAAGCCACATGGATGCCCTTGGAGTCTCAGCTCTCCACCTGCTATGCTATGCTTTTTGAAAATCCTTACATTGCCATACTTTGGCCATGTTTTGAGTGACATTATAGGCTTCATACTCTTGAAGTAAACATTAATAAAACATTCTGTGTGCTCATCCTCTACCTTAATCACTGATGCTGCGCTAGTTTTGTGTGACCAAAATGCTGAATTGATAGCGTTTGTAAATCCAAGGCTAGATTTCCTTGGTTAGGAAATATCTGTCTGCAAGTCTGCCCCTTGTTTTGAAGGCAGCTTCTCTGAGTTCTGATAGGTGAAACTCTTCTCTGTAGATCCTTTATATCTTCTTAGAAACAAATACCATCTTTGATCTGTTCTTTGTTTTAACACACATTTAGACAGTGTACTGATAATGTGCTTTGAACAGAATCTTTACTTGGAAATTGAGAGAGAAGAATTTTACTAAAGGCTTTGGTGCACTCTAAGTGACCTGGGGCAGGAGATGGGGGGGTCACTTATTTCTCCTGGACTTAATGACCCTTTTTGCTAGATTAGAGTTTATGTGTTTGACAAAATGCATTAGCACTAGAAATCTTTTTGTACGTATATAAACAGTAGCAAATCTGTTCTTGTTAACATTTTTTTTTATTCCCTTGTCTTCATACATGAAGCACCAGGTAAAGAGAACTGGATTTAATGATAGTAATTTTCCTATATATTTGTGTGGTAATCCTCTTCAGAACTAATTTTGGATTATATTTTTATATTTAAAATGCATTCATATGTTTGAACACAATGTAGCATTTATTTTATCATTATTTATTTATTAAGATGAAAGTCACATAAAATTCAATTAGTCCATTTAATGGGAACAATTTAGTGATATTTGTAACATACAAAAGGTTACGCAACTGCTATTTAATTCTAAAACATTTCAACATATTATTTTTAAATAACTGTTTTCCTAATCATTAAATAATATCATAGAAAACATTAAAAGATAGATTGTGGTGAAAAGTAAAATTAAATCAACATGAATGCTATAGAAAAAAGCTAGAATTAAAATTTGGGAGTAGATATGTATGAGTGTACACACATGTGCACACACACACACACATACAAATGCACACTTCTCTAATATACCAGACCACCCATTATTAGTATGTAAATAACTAGAAGCAAAACCGACATTATAACTTAGTTTGATGTTCAAGTTAAAATACTATTTCAGAGAAAGAAATATTTATAATCTACAGAAATTCCTGTAATTGCCAACAAGCAAGGTCAAGATTTTAAAAACTGAAGAAAACTCCATTTCCCCCTTAATAGTCATTGGTATAAAATAAGATATAACACAATTAAATTACACAGTTTTATATAGTAGTCCAACATGAATCCCAAAATTTCCATTAATGAAACAATATTAATATATTACCTCAAAAATGCCTTGTGTGGACCTTACCCAAGGATCTCAGGACATTTCTCATATTTATTGACATGGTGACACAAGCAGGAAAATGTTCAACAGTAATTTTTTTGCACAAAATTATAGAGAACTTTGAGGGAAATACTGGGAATCGACTAAGATGTAGCTAAAAGAGGAAGTTAAAAGGCTTTGCTTTTTATATAAATAACAAATCCAAGTCAACATGTTAAAGGACTTCTACTGTGTGCCATGCTTGGGCTTCTTCTGCTGCCTCTGATCAGGGTGTTCATCCAGAAGCTGTATATTACAAAGCTGCTTATCTACCTTTACTCTCTTTTCCTGCTGTTTAGCATTGGCTCCAAAGGTGCAACATTGACATAGAAAAATGCTACGCCTGGGTGATGAGCTCTCAATCAATCTCCTCTTTTCTGTGAACATGAGCAGCAAAAAGCCAGAATAGAGCAATAACAGCATTGAGAATCAGAATTTCTCCCAGCTTGCTAATGTTCTGTAAATATTTCTTCATGACATCAGCTATTTTTGTATGAAATGATTTTAATGATTAACTTATTTCCTGCCGTATTGTTGTCATTATGATTTACTTCAAAATTTTGAAGACTTTAAACAGAAATTTTGTGGAGGAAAAATGTCACACCTTCTGCTCTGCAGTGGGTTCCAGGCAGGACACTGGAGTGCACAGCAAGTTCCAGGTGAAAGTTGTGACTGACTCCACTCCTCACTCTACTTTCTTATCTTCAAAAGGAGGGCAGAATGTGATGATATTAAAATCCTTGTCACTTCTAAAATCCCATGCTTTTAAAAAAGAGCTACATTGGGCCTGGGGATGTGGCTCAAGCGGTAGCGCGCTTGCCTGGCATGCATGCAGCCCGGGTTCGATCCTCAGCACCACATACAAAGATGTTGTATCCATTGAAAACTAAAAAATAAATATTAAAATTCTCTCTCTCTCTCTCTCTCTCTCTCTCTCTCTCTCTCTCTCTCTCCACTAATATAGACCTTTTTCCTCCAAAAATCACTAGACAGGGTAATTCACAGTATTTATATGAAGAGAGAAAAATGAATGTATAACTAAGAATGTTATTCCATAATATGAAAAATCTTTTATAAAAAAAAAAAAAACCTTGCTAAATAACAATGTGAAATTATTTCGGGACCATGAAAAATATGGTTTTATCTTTGAGTTTTTTAAAATGAAACATTGGACTTACTATTGCTTTTTAAAAAGCAGTTATACTTCAGGTAAAATAAAATGGAGCTCTGTAAACATTATGCTTACTGCATTTTCTTTTCTTTTTTTTTTTTAATTTTTTTATTTGTTCTTCTCACCCACGTCCCAGTTGACTACGAATTTTGAGTTTTCCTTGTGTGATGTGTGCTGGAGGAGAAATACAGTGAAAAACCACAGAAAGTAGTATTCAAAATGCGGGGGCAGGAGGGCTCTGCGCCCTTAGGGGTCCTGCTTCCACACTGGAAGGAGAGAGAGAGAGAGAGATAATAGTCCCTGTTTGCTTTATTTATACAAGGAAGCTTCATAGGATTTTCATGGAATGTTCTTTTGCTAAATAAGGCAGGAGGAGGGCTGTCCAAACTCAATAGGTAACGCCCAAGTCTGGAGCTACAGAACAGCCTCTCTAGCCAAGCAAAGACTGGGGTCACCACGAGATCTGAGTAATCCATTAAGTGGAAGAAGACACAAAATGACTTGCAATGCTAGACCCAAATCTCCTTGGCTCCAAGGCTGAGTAGAGGCTTTTTAAATAGCTCAGGGATGCCCCCCCGCCACAGTTCTAATTAGATATACATGACAGCAAAAAGCATTCCAGTTCATTTTACACAAATAGAGCATAGCTTTTCATTTCTCTTGTAATGTACCATGTAGAGTTGCACCATATGTGCAGTCATACATGTACCTAGGGAAATGATATCTGTCTCATTCCACCATCATTCCTACCCCCATGTCCTTCCCCTCCCTTCACTCCTCTCTGCCCAAGTTCCTCCATTCTGCCCATGATGCCCTCTCTTCCCATTATGGATCGGCATCCACTTATTAGGGACAATATTTGGCCTTTGGATTTTTGGGATTGGCTTACTTCGCTTAGCATGATATCCTCCAACTCCATCCATTTACCTGCAAATGCCATAATTTTATTCTATTTTAAGGCTGGGTAATACCACAGTTTCTTTATTCATTCATCTATGGAAGGGCATCTAGTTTGGTTCCACAGTTCAGTTATTGTGAATTGAGCTGCTATAAACATTGATGTGGCTTCATCACTATAGTATGCTGATTTTAAGTCCTTTGGGTATAGAGAGAGGAGTGGGATAGCTTGGTCAAACGGTGGTTCCATTCCAAGTTTTTTAAGGACTCTCTGTACTGCTTTCCAGAATGGTTGTACAAGCAATAATAAGTATTAGCAAGGATGTGGGGGAAAATGTACACTCATACATTGCTGATGGCACTGCAAATTGGTGCAACTGTCGTGACCCCTCGCCAGCAAGGGAAAACACGACACAGGATTCTTCTTTCAGCAGTTTATTCAGGCCTTGATTCAAGTATCATCTTCTAGCGACCACCCGCCGAGCGCCCAAGCATAGCCTAATAAAGCCTCCTGCATACCAATCTTAAGCCGCCACGTGGATCTTTCTCATAGGGTGGTCAGGGATTGCGCGCCAATTCTCCATAAAAGGAGTTGTTTATCACAGGCCACAGTGGAAGCCGGCGCCATCTTCTAATGGCGGCCACGGTCTATAGGAACGGCTCACCACAGTTCCCCCTTCCTTATTATAAAACAATGCAGGCGAAAGTAGAGGTCCTATCCCACTGTGCAGTAGTGGCTGCAGTGTATGGTTCAGTCCTAAGGAGGCGCCTTCCCCAGACCTGACCCCATATCAGCGGACACATTTTTTCGTAGGGCGGGGCGTGGACGTCAAACCCGCATGCAATAGGACATGCTTTCCTTGAGGTCCGTTGAGGGATCACTCAAGTGCAGTGCCTTGCCTCGCATCCTGCATCGTGACGACGGCGAGAAGTAGGATAACACAGGTAGCCTGGTAGTAATGACAAAAATTAAGTTGGCAACACAATCCCTAAGCCCCAGAGGAAGGTAAAGAGTCTGTAGCCGAGAAGAAAGACCAGTCCTGAAACCCATCTGCGTGCAATGGTAACAAGACCTGCAGAGTGCAAAGGCTATTCAGCACTGGGAGAGCATAAAGAAGAGGGCATATCAATCCCAGTGCAATGTGAAAATAACTTGGGGTGCAATGACCATGCCCAGAAATCACTGTTTAAGATGTGCAAGCCAGATTTGTGGAGAAATGCCATTTTCTAAGGCCGCAAGAGCCTGTATGATCATAGCCTTCTCTTGCGCATGGCGAGTTTTAAGGCGACAGAGAAGCCACAAACAAAGCACAACACCGAAGCAACACATAGCACCAAAAATGCCCACTCCCACCCATTCCTTAAAAAAGGAAAAGGCAGATGATAGCCAACTGGTGAATTGACCCAAAGGCACTGGTTCGACACGGGTGCTATTCAAAACAGCAATCTGAGTTAGTTGAGACTGGATCAAGTTTTCTGCTTCCATGGACCAGGTTCCGGATAGATATTCCCCGATGATGCGGGAGGCATTCCTGGAATCATTAAATCTGACAGAGGTTATACATAAATGTGCACGTTGATCAATACAACCCAAAAGTACTAGGTCAGACAATTCCTCAACTTGAGCTTGAAGCAGATCTATCCTTTGATTAGCAGCCAAAATCCTAGACAGAATGTGTTGATTAATTCTACTTTGAGATTCAAGTATGGTGGATGTTTGTTGAATAACCTGATTAATAGTGGCAGCAGTTTGAACCTGGCTGGCCATGGCTACTCCAGCTGTAACTGCTGCAGCAGCAGACACTGCCACAGCTGTCACTATAGCTGCCGTAATTCCAAAATCTCTATGGGCTCTAATCAGTTCTACAATAGGAAAGGATTCTGGATCTGCAGTAACCGGGATCGGGACAAAGGTTGGAATTTTCATAATCACTGCCATAGTCCAGGATCCATTCCAACACTCAGACAAGTAGCAGGTAACATTAGAACAATTAAGCATCCCCTGTGATGTATCATTAGCCAAAAGAAACAGGAACGGAGATTGGAGACAGACTGCTGCGGAGGGTAACGTAGCATTACTTAATTGTGAATTACGTGAAAAATTTCCGAGTCTCCTACCTCATTCCGAGTCTTGGGTACTGCCAGAAACATTAAACAGCCAACTTTGGACTCCTCGTAATTGAGCCAAAGCGGAGATGTCAGCTGTGGCTCTCTTTTCATTGGAAATCAACCATTGAAACCAGGACCAACCCGCTCCTATAGAGGAATTATTGTTGGAAGAATTATACAAGTACCTTTTGAGAGAGGGGGGAAAGGGAAAAACCTTTAGCGACCTGATGTTTCTCCCAAGAGTGATCTTGACAAGGTGTAAATATAGGAGGGAAGCCATACTCAGGGGTGCAATAAGGAGAAGCCTTAAAATGAGTGGCATTAGAGGTCTGATTGGAAGGAGACAACGGAATTAACACCTGGGAAGTAATGGCCAAAGTGGTTATATTTAACTCAGATGTATTTGTCGGGACTCTTCTTGTCAGGCGTTCTGGAACCCACACCGGCTCCGTCCAGTCCCGGCCCCCGGCGGCGCTCCGCTTTCTCCGCAGCGTGAGCCCGCTCCGCAGCAGTGCAGGCAGGTCCTTCAGCCGCGGCCGCAGCGACGCCGGCGGCTGCTCGCGCTCCGGCTTGCGGGCGCTGGGACTGCGGCGCAGAGCGCTGTCCGCCGCCGCCACCGCAGCGGCCAGGGCTGGGTTTTCGCACGGCGGCTGCATCTTGACTGAGCTCACCGCCATCCTCATGCCCAGACCGCGGCCGCGGCCCCAGCAGCTTCTCTCAAAAACATCTGCAAAGTGCTCTGCTTTACCTTAAGTCCTTTTGAACGTAGCAACCCATCTAGGGCGAACAAAATTGGGCTTGAAGAGGTAGTGCCCATAATGTTTTTAGAGCTATAAAGAAAGTGAAAGTACAAAAGCCCCGCTCTCTCCTTATTTACAGGGGAGCGTCCTTTTTCCCGCTCTCTCTTTCTTTACCGAGGAGCGTCCCGCTATTAGCTTGCGGATTCCCACTTTACCTGGGAACTTACCGGTGCACCACCCTGACTGCTGAAAGTTCTGGATCCTGGGTTCGAGGAATATAATTCCCCGTCCGGGCCACCAATTGTCGCGACCCCTCGCCCGCAAGGGAAAACACGACACAGGATTCTTCTTTCAGCAGTTTATTCAGGCCTTGATTCAAGTATCATCTTCTAGCCACCCCCCGCCGAGCGCCCAAGCATAGCCTAATAAAGCCTCCTGCATACCAATCTTAAGCCGCCACGTGGATCTTTCTCATAGGGTGGTCAGGGATTGCGCGCCAATTCTCCATAAAAGGAGTTGTTTATCACAGGCCACAGTGGAAGCCGGCGCCATCTTCTAATGGCGGCCACGGTCTATTGGAACGGCTCACCACATGCAACCACTCTAGAAAGCATACTGCACTTTTTATTAGAAATGTGATGATTTAAAAAATGATTAGATTTTCCCGTGTGTATTGCATACATGCACACACCCTAATGATGCATATATTCAAAGAGTGTGTAACTTAAAATGATGGCTACTTTTTTTTTTACTCTTCCTTAGTAAAATATCAGAGAACTTAAACCATTATTATTATGTTGCTGCCTTAATTTATACTTCTGTCTAAATTTTTTGGTCTAATTTCTTTGGAAGTGTCACAGCTGGTAATTCAGA
Organism: Marmota monax; assembly: GCF_021218885.2. Classification (NCBI taxonomy): domain Eukaryota; kingdom Metazoa; phylum Chordata; class Mammalia; order Rodentia; family Sciuridae; genus Marmota; species Marmota monax. The sequence continues at coordinate 409,044 of NW_026694470.1, read as the reverse complement.
CAGACCATTACCTGTTTACACACTCACACCTAGTTGAGCATTACCTGGGCATGGGGATAATGTAAAGGACAAACTCAGCTGAGACAGGAAGAAGAGATATCAGAGATGTCAGTGTGTTTTTGTTCTGCTATGCCATCAACAACAACAAACATACGGTTTGCCCATGGAATGAGATGTGAGAGCACATTCATATTCATATGAATCACTCATTGTATATGATTCAAACTTGGAAATAAATGTTTAATTACAATATTTTTTTAAATGCCACATTCATAGAATACATGTGGTGATGGGGGAAAAAAGAAAGAAAGATCTACTTTGGACTGGCTGAAATGCAGGACAGTACATGTATTTGGCTTTCTAGCCAAAGTTTGGGTTCTCTTTAACATCAAGTTCTGCACCAGTAGTTTTCAACTGGAGATAATTTCTCCCACAGTATACTTGGCAAGGTCTGGAGACAATTTTAGTCATCACATCTGAAAAGGAATAGTACTAGAATTGAGAGTGCAGAGGTCAGTGATGTTGCTAAATATCACACCATGCACAGGACAGCATGCCTCCTCCCTCAACAAAGAATTAGCATGTCAAACATTTAATTATTTTTTTTTTTTAGCCAACTGGCTTTTGTTTAATGCTAAACATTTCAATAGTGCTGAAATTGAGAAATCCTTTTTCCACATGAAACAAGAACAAGGGGGAAGGTGAATATTTCAGACTGCTTGCTTAGCACATTGTCCTCTTCATGGACACATTTTAGACTTGAGTTAATCAATCAAAATCACTAAAGCTGACTTATCCTTGTATCATGTGAGATACTTTTAATTTTCTTAATACACGACTGTGTCAGCCCTGGTTCCTTTTCTGCATCTACTTGTTTTTTTTCTGAATGAACTTCCACATATGTGCAGCAATATACTATCTTTCTCTTTCTCATTGAACCAGAAGCCTCCCCTTCACTTAAATGCAATTCCAAGATGGTCATCCTTCCATATGTATGGTCATCATATTTGCATATTTAACCAACTGTGGATCAAAACAGTGGCAAAAATATTGGCTTTGTATTGAACACATAGACTTTTTCTTGTCATTGTCTCTTATTAAACAACACAGATAGCAATAGTTTACATGAATTTGCATTGTTTAAGTTATTAGAAGTAGTCTAGAGACAAAGCATACAAGAGGATGTGAACACACTATTTGTAACTACTTTGCCATTTTTCATAAGGGACTTGAGATTTGGGTTATCTCTAGAAGATTCTGGAATAAATCCCTACTGATATTTAGAAATCACTGTGTTTAGAATGGCTTCTATACATATGAAAAAATAAACAAATAAGCTTTTAATTATTATTATTTTTTTAGCCAACTGGCTTTTGTTTAATGCTATTGGGTCTGTTCTTATATTTTATTATTTGGGTGTTTTCTTGCCTCTGAATGCTACCTGGAGTCTGCCTTAAAATCCAGTTCTTCATTAGTGCTTTCAGTTTTCTCCCTTTCATTTACAAATCCTGATCCTGTGCTTACTTACTTCTCCTTCCTAGTGGAAGTCATTGGATTGATTTTACTCCTCTCTACACCGCATTTCTGGCTCTGTGAGCACAATTCCCAAGAAAACACCTGCAAAGCCAGCTTACTTGTATTTTTCTGTTTTTCCCCATGAATAACTTCTCGCCTACCCTGGCCTTTTGTTTCTCTAGCATGTGACTGATATTTATGGGCATGGGCCTGACCCAATATATAGAAAGTTCACCATGTCACACTTTACCCCAGCCTCATCAAGGACATTCACATAAGTCTTCAATGCAGAGAAAAAAAATGCCACATTGCTTAAAGCATAGTTTTCACATAGATTGTATAACCACTACTAGGTTATTTCTTCCCATGGTCTTAGAGATAAAAAATTAGAATATTGGTTATTAATTAACTAGGCCATCTGGATCAACAATGAGCCATTTAAAATGAATTTCAAATGTTGTCCAGACTCTAATCCAGCAAATAGACAAATAAGTTATTTTCATGGAAAAATAAAGCTAGCTATGAGGATAGTAGCAAATTAGAAAGTAGATAACTGGTGGTACCCATTACTCAGGTGCTGTAGATGGATGTTCTCCAGAAACCATGTCAAGTATTTCTACATTTTCGAATGTAATTATTAAAAGGAAGCTAGACATCATACTTTTTTATGAATTTTTCTAAATTGTTGACCTAATTATTTTAAAAACTGTATAGGAGCAACAAAGAAATTTGGGAACTATATGTATGGCTCAGTGGTAGAGCAATTTGCCTAACATGCAGGGTTCGATACCCTGTATCCTCACAAAGAAAAGAAAGAAAGAAATTTTCTATTTGTTTCCCTGAACACTGATTTTTAGTATGGAACTTGAGCTCAACTTTGCTTTTTTTTTTCTTTTTTCTTTTTTTTTTTTTCCACGTATGTTATTTTACAGTATAATTTTGCAAGTTTTACCACAAATTAGACATGATTAATGAATGTTGCTAGATTATGAGCCCAAATCCTTGATCTAATTAAATAACTAATTTGAAAACAAAGGTTGTGTTTAAATGAAACTTCCTATACCTCAAAGTAAATTATATGAAATTCCAGTTACTACAAGAGGAGTTTACATGCAAAATCTTCAGGGTGTAGGAGATAAAGGCTTTAATCTTCTAAATAATATCTAGCAGTTGTATAATGGTTTCTAATTTATATTTTGTGTCACATTAATGAATTTGATATACAAAATAATCCATCTAAGGAGCTACTATTATCTTTACTTGACAAAGTAAAAAGCAGATTCAAAATCTTGGTCAGTGTTATATAAATTATAAGTAATAGTGGTAGAACCAAACTTGGGTGATCCACCTTCATGTTTCAGATTATACTCATTATACATGACTGGATTATTGGAAATATTCATGTTCAAAAACATATGCAAGGTGATGGTCTTACTAAACAAATTGACATAGTGACTTTGAAACCTGATATACTATACCTGATTTGAGTGTCTCTGAAAAAGCATCTAAAGATGAAGAAATCCTGGGTATTATCATATTCTAACACTTCAGTACTATGGGAAATTAAAAGAAAAAGAGATATGGAATGACCTGACAATTGCCCTTAACTTTTAATTTTATATTGTTAAAAACCATAATGACACATACATATTCTGCTCTTGCAACTTACAATTTAGTGCTATCCTGAGATCCACAAATAATGATGCACAATTTTTTTACTGTGTGTCTTGTGTGAGTATAATTATATAGTTTCCTTAAGACAGAATGCACACAGGGCACCTTTGCTTAAATATATAGAAAGAATTTACAAGCTATTTTAAAAACTTACTTAAAGAAAATGAAATTAGTTTTGTTCCTCAATTGTTAGTAATTTGATTTTTGTTAAACATACTCCCCTGATAGTCTGAAGGAGACTTTTACCTTTCTAAATTCACCCAAGCTTTGCTCATGGATATTAGAGAACTTTCTAGTGCTGTTTGTCTGATGTGATTTCCACTGGCCTTTAGGAAAAGCATAAGCTTTTGCCTTGCATTCTCTCTTCCACACTTGCAGGTAGAATTGACACTGTACTTCATGGTGAAGTTCTGTCCTTGACAAAGAGGGAAAAGTTGTTTCATCCCCATGGTATGCTCAGTTATTTCTATTAGATTCTCCAACACTGAAGGCTTAATTTTCTTAGTGGATGTATGCTAACCCTCTTTATTTTAGGAGTAGAAATAAAACCTAAAGCATTCAATCACATATCGAGGTGGGCCCCAGAGGAATGAATGACTCAGTTTCCACTTTAAATAATGAGAAGAAACTACCTTTTAAAATATCTTTATTTTTCTTACTCTTCCTTAGCCTCACCTTTGTCTCCTTTTAGCAGTCATGTAAGTAAAGTGTGGTTCAAAGAAAGAATGAACAAAACAGGATTCAACATTTAGTCAGAGGGGTCCTCACAAATTTGTATATCCCACTGTATTACAATTTATAGATGAAAGTTTGGAATCAAAAAATATAGTAATACACAGAGTGACTTCACCTGGATTCTTTTTCTGTGGATGCCTCCCTACTTGTGGTATTCTAAAGTTGTAGTTTCAATATACTTTTCCAGGATAAGCATAAAGAGGCAGACATGCACAAAATTCTAGGCTTCTAAAAGTAAAATTCTTCAAGTTGTTGTTAGAGTTGCTTTTGCTATGGTCAAAAATCCAATACAAAATTATCATTTTGTAAGATATTTTGGAAACCATCTAATTTTAGAAGTGAAGATGTCTGGTTGTACAGTTAAAATGCACTTGTAAAAAACTTCAAATTACAATGGCAACCATGATTCTTATATGCAAATTTACTTACTCAGAAAAAAATTGAATTTTGTGTCTACAATAATCAATTTTATAGGCATTGGGAGCCTTTTCTGGAAATGCACTTGCTGCGCTGATTGGTAGCATTGTATATGAAGTGTAGTGCTTTATGAGTATATCTGAAGCTATTTCAATTTTCATATTTAGTGTTGGAATGAGGAAAGGTGACTTGCTTTTGAAAACAGGTCTTTGAGGCTGATACCATATTCAGATAAATACTGTTGACTCTCTTGACAGGAGTCTTTCCAGCTTCAAAATACTTATTACCCTTTAGCCAATACAACAATTCTAAACAAAGTACCTGTTATCAAAAATATTGATTATTTCCCAAAATAATAATTAAACATACAATTATTTCCCCAAATAATTAGAATACCAGTGCTATTAGAGTTTTCTTTTGAGACAACATAGATTAATTTTCCTAGAAAACCCCATCTTTTCTGCTTCTGTGACAATGTACTTCAGCCATAGTTTAAATCAAGAATTTAGATGTTCAAGATCTGGTAATTTCACAATTTTTTCTTCTAATATTACAGATATGCAAAACCCTGCCCATATTATATCGGTATTATCAATCACCAGGTATTCTTCACCCTCCATTTTTGAGGAATCTCAATCTATGCCAGCTCTAGTGCTTACAGAAAGATGTCAGCATAAATCAGAAATATTATTTCTTAGTCTGGGAGTCAAATTCCTGAGACACACTGATCAAAGTGTGTCTACAAAGTTTTATGTTAAGAATGTTACTTTACCCTTAAACTTTCTACTGTAGCCTGTATAGAAACTGTTTTCATACAAACTCAGAGGAAAAACTTTAAGGAATATCAGGGAGAAAATGTATTTCAAACAGTTTTATAGATAGAAATGAGGTGGGAGGTGTTTTGTTTGTTTGTTTTTGGTTCCGGGAATGAACTCAGGGACACTCAAGGACTGAGCCACATCCCCAATCCTATTTTGCATTTTATTTAGAGACAGGATCTCACTGAGTTGCTTAGTGCCTTGCTTTTTCTGAGGCTGGCTTTGAATTCACAATCCTCCTATCCTTGGCCTCCAGATCTGCTGGGATTACTGGTGTGTGCCACTCCACCCAACTGGGAATGAGGATTTTAAGCAAGAAGAATTAAGTGGAGATAACAAGGGAGAGTTTGTGTTTGGTCAATGGGTATTGAACAAAATTGTTAAAGTGCTATTCCAAAATGCCAAATAACTCTGGGTCTTTTTGAAGAAAAGACAAAAGATTTATTCTAGCCAGAGCCAAGGGAGCAGAACGCAGACAGTTCTGCAGCCCAAGATGCAGAGCTTTAGTGGGGCATGGCTTAAAAGCCAAAAAAAAAAAGCAAAGGAAAGGAACTGGAGAAACCAATATAGATATAGAACATGTTTCACAGGGTAGGAAAAAAAAAAAAAAAAAACTTAAGTTAACTTTTCTCAGAAAGATTCTCAGTACATGATCAGAAAGCAGGCTAACGTCTGCTCTATGAATTTCAGAAGCTGTGGTCTGGGTGAAAGAGAGTAAGGATGTCAGTTTCTATGTAAGTGGGCTCTTACAGGAAGCGGGGCGGGGAGGGGGGCGGCGGGCAATTCCCTACACAGGCAATGCTCTTTCTATGAGACCACACCTATTTCCAAGACTCTTCCTCTTGTAGTGTTCCTTTGACAGACAGGATGACTTTAGCAATGAAAATGATAGGGTCATTTTGTGAATAAGTTTTTATAGTTAATGGCACATTAGTAGTTTTTTAGACCAGAATCTCACACAGTGCAAGAGTAACATCTTCACATTACATGAAGAATAGTTTTTCATCATTGATCTGAACATGCCACATAACAAGACGTAAAATATTTCAAAAGGTAGCTATTATATAAAGCAGGAATCCATTATTCTGGTGACTATCACTCTCTTTTCTTTGTCCTGCTGTGACACTATTTAGGGAAAAAAATCAATTTTTTTTCTTATACATCACCTGTAAAACATTAAGCAATAGCTAAATCATTTCATCCCCATGTTAAACATCTTCAATCATTTAAGCCACTTCTTAGGAGACCCCTTGGGAATCATCTATTTAGACCAGAGAGCATCCCAGTCATTTGACAAATAACACTCTTTCCTTCAGCTAGAAGATGGGGGTTTTATAAAATGTCACAAAATTAATCTATCTCAATTAAAACAAGTGAAGGAAGGAAATAGATGCAAGTAGAGTTCTGCCAAGCTTTAAACATCTTCATTCTATCTAGTTATAGATACTCTCTATTTTGTAATTACTTATCTTCAATAGAGGAAGACTGCTTTCCTAAATTAGGAAAGATGTACTTGGGAAGCTTTCATTCATCTGGGAATAATATATCAGCCAAGTCATCCAATCTTTGGGATGCAAAGAAAGACCAAGTCCATAGATCCTGGCTCAGGTGCATTATTCTGAGCTGAGATGCAGGACAGGAGCTTTACATCCTAAATATTACCAACATAAAAAGAAGCCATGCCTGCAGAAACCATAGGACCTTGTGGAATAGTATCTGATGACTGTGTTGCTGTATTTATTTACAGAAAATAATTAAGACATTTACTAATCATTTTGATTTGAAGTTCTGAATCTCTTTTCACTGGCATATAAAATAAATCAATTATTTACAGTTTGGCCTTGTGTCAAAATAAGCTAAAATAACAACAATAGAATATAATATGTAAATCTTTGTTTTCTAATTACAGATTCTGAAAATTATCTAGTTTGTTATTTGCCAGTTTTTATTTCTAGTTTTGTTAGCAGAAAAAGCCAACTAGTCATTAACTACTACTGAATCTCTCTTTTAGGATGTACCAGAAAGAAAAATAACTTTATTCCTAATGTAACATAGACATATATTGTTTTCACTATATGGGAATTCTCTCTTCATAGAAATACTGAAGGAGAAGTCATGATTTTGAGAGAATTTCAGAGTAATGGTAGAATGGGAGAATTAATTTTACTCCCAGAATTACCCAAGAGAAAGGGAATGATCAATACTAAACATAGCTGAGGGTGGAGGTGAGTTAATAAAAATGAGTCAGAGAATAATGTGAGTAGGTCAACAAGAACCAAGAGGAGCTGATAGGATGTTGGAGATCAAAATAGTATTTAGGGTTTCATAGAGACATGAACATAGAGCTCTAATAGTTCAGAGAGGCAGGAAATTTATCCTGTGCAAAAGTAGATCTAGAATATAGCTGCAGGAATAGATATTCTTTAGGGTGCATTGCTGAGGAAAGCTAGACTATTTGGATTCTATATAGTTGGGGAACTCAGGCTAAGAATAGGAAAATTCTCATCTGAAATACTTCTTTGAATTTGCTCCTCAAATGAATGGATACAGAAGAGACAACACCTAAAAATGTATATACATGAACATTTTTCCTCATACATATACATATATACAGAGAATATATATGTCATGCAGATCATGTAAAATTATTATGTGAACCCCAATCAGTCTCTACTGCCAATGCAAAAATTGACTTCCTTTAAAGATTATCTATGTGAGTGTATTTCTTAAATCCAATTGGAAGAATTAGAACAATATAAAACCAAAATTATAAGCACTTCTGTCTCATCTGATTGTATTAGTTTCCTAAGGCTGCCACAACAATGGAGCATGAACTGGATTGCTTAAAACAACAGAAATTTATTGTCTCACAGTTCTGGTGATAGTAGTCTAAAACGAAGCAATCAGTGGGGCTATGCATTCTCTGAAAACTGTCAGAAGAAGTCTTCCTTGCCTCTTCCTAGCTTCTGGGGTTTTTGGCAAGTCTTAGTGTTTTCTGGCTTGCATTTGCAACAAATAAATCTGTCTGTCATCACATGGTGTTCTTTCTGTGTGTGTCCAAATTTCCATCTTCTTATTAGGACACTAGTCATATTGCACTGGGGGCCATCCAACTTTAGGATGACTTCACCTGCATAAATTATGGCTAATTAATCTTTGATTACTCTATTTCAAAGTAAGGTCACATTGCAGGGGACTAACAGGTTAGAACTCCAACACATTTTTTTTTTCAGGGATCACATATCAATTCACAACACTGATATCAAATCATATTAAACTGGATTATACAGCAATTACAAAGTTCAAGATAAATGTGGTTTGCAGTAACAAAGACTAACATCCTGTTCATGCTAAATGGCAATGTTGCTTATCAGAACTACTCAAGGATCCAGGCTAGTGGAACCGTAATCATCTCAAAAATTTCCAGTCACTATGTCAGAGAGAAAAGGGAATACTACAGGGTCTCACAGGTTGTCACTGAATATTCATGGGTTCAGGGAGCCAGCTAAGGTAGTATCACAATTTTTCCAGAAGGCAGTAGAATCAGAATATCAAATGCTTTCAGCTATAAGGAACAGAAATCCTGATTAACGGGGTACAGACTTGGAGGTCATTTTTGTTACTAGCAAGTCATTCAGTTACTACAAGTCAATCATTTGATTAACATTAGCTTACCGATGCTAACAAGAACAAGAAGTTAGCTTGATTGTCTCCTTTTCTCTCCATCTCTTCTAACACCAGTCTGTCCAGATTTGGGTCAAATGTCTAGTTTTAACTAATCACCACCATGGATGAACTTCTATCTGCAGGATATTTACTGTGCATATTATCATATATATATTTTGTTGTTTGTCAAAAAAACCATAATGAAGAAATATTCATCTACTTTTATTTTAAAAAATAAGGAAACAGATATAAGTACTACCAAGAAAGAATGAGAATTTTTCTAACTTGAACCAGTGCATTTTTCATTAGTCCTTATGTGCTTCCTCTTCTTGTTTTGTCCTTTTTTATATTAATGCAGAATCTGGAAGGAAAAACTCATGGGACCAATTAAATAGACCATATGGCTAATCTTTAGGGTTCCCTTAAGCCTAAGCGCAATTAAAATTGCAAAATACAATTTTGAATACAGCTGAAATTTCAATGAAATAAACTCTATCAAATATTTTTTGTGTTTCAAATGTGAAGGTAAGATTAGATACCAAGTAGTAAAAAAACAGAGCATTTAAAATACATCTAATCTCATAAGATTTAGCTTTTTTTTTTTCCCCATATATATGGAACTTGTGATGTGAATAGGCACTAAGCCGTCATTATAAAGAGCTTCAGCATTTTCTTCAGAAATGCCATGGTTATCGTAGTCACTCGAGGGTGACTGGACACATTTGATTGCTCAGAATTTCAACAAAAGCAACTCTCACTCTGATAGGATTTTATCATGCTGAGGAATCTCAAGGCATTTTGAAAACATATTAAAAATAAAATGTGAGTCCAACTTGAAATATTTGTTATTCATGAAAGGTTGATGAGCAGGTCTGAGCACCAGCATCATGATCAGTGTTAAGTGCTTCCCTGTGGGGACTGTAGCATCACCGCTAGAGACCCAGGATGGTCATGTCATACAAAACAGAGACAGCATGTGTTCCTGCCTGACAGATGCTGATAAAATGGTGACAAGAATAACAAGTAAGTAAAGAGATCATTATGCCAAAATCCTCTGCCTGGGTCTGCACAAAATGTTATAAACATCAGCTGCAGGGGATATATGATGTTCCCTCCAAACCAAGAGTTCTGACCCTGTCATGCCCTGTAGACACAGAAGCAGCAGTGTTGAAAGGTGACAATTCCAGAGTCTACCGAAAGAGATATGTAACTGGCAGTGGTGTTAATGGTATATGAGCCAACATATAAAAGCAGGATCAAAAAGACTGACTGTTGAAGCTAAAAATGGTGCCTGGAGTTGGGAATAGAAAACCTGGCAGTTGTCAGTCAAGAGGTGAAAGGAAATAGAATAAAAGTAGAGAAATTAATGATATGTCATGGATCCTGCACACCTCTCAAGATGTATCTTCTTGGATGGCTTGTTCAGTGCCTAACTCCTAATAAGCACTAAATAATTATGTGTTGGCTAATAAAGGTGTACTTTAAAGAAAACTGTGAAATTATGTAGGAGTCGTTGAATTTATGACTATTTTTCTTTCTTTCATTTCACTGGATTACAGTCTTTCTTTCAGAACAGAGACTATAATATAGTGGAGGTGTTCTAGGTACAAAGCCCAGTGCCTTTCATTTACAGCAATGCCACAGGGCAGAAGGAGACATTGCTCCTGCGCAACAAAGGAGAAGTGGAGGAAAGAGGCGTCCTGAATGACAAGGGTAATAACGGAGTGCACAGGCCCTACCCTACCAACTTCTCACACAGAGCCTGGGAGAACTACAGATGCTGATTTACTTCTGTAACTCCAGATGCAGATCACAGTGTTCATCTCGTGGCCACACTAGGGATCACTTACAACTTCGGATTCTAATGCTAATGTCGCTCTCCAAAAGATCTCTTCAAATATGTCCTTACCATTCTGCGTCTTCTCTCTCTGCCTCTGTATGTCTCCTTTTTTTTTTTTCCCTATAGTACAGGGGATTGAACACAGAGCATCATGCATACCAGACAATTGCCCTACTGCTGAGCTGTACCCCTATTCCAACGCACTCCTTTTTGTTTTCTCTTTCACTCAATATTGAAAAAGACTTGTACTGAGTAGGATGAGATGATTATTTTTATCTGTCAAGATTTTTCTAGGTCCAGAGGCATGGAAGAGGCATCTCAGGCCCCTGACTTTTGAAACTAATGCTAGTACTCTGCATTTCTGCTCTATCAATTTTACTCCATGACATCTGGTATCTCAGTTTCTAGATACTTTATAAAACAGACAGAGAAAACAAGGGGGATAGAAGCTGGACACTTGGCTTTGCCTTCTCTCACGACTTCTCTTTCTCCTCCATCATATTCCCTCCAGCCATATGGGCCAGAGTTCATTTTCTTCAGTATGTTTATTGCTTAGAGCTCAGCACCTTCACATATTAAAGCTCAGCTGTGCCTTCCTTGCTCCCCCTTCACAAAACTGATACATCTCCTTCAAGTCTCAAGGACATTGTCACCTCTTTAAAAAGAGTCTTTTCTGACCCATAAATTAAATAGACCATGCCTTCCCCAACAATCAATACCCAATATTCATAAACCCTTTTTCATAGAGTTTTTTTTCTTTAAAAATATTTATAAATTTTCAATCATATGAGTATATATACTTTGTAGCTTTTTCTATTTTTTCCCCATTTCCATAAGTCCATGATGGTAGGGAAAAGGGACAATGTTGGTTTGACTCAACACTTTATAACTAGAGCCTAGGACAAATGGATACTTAATAAGAATTTGTTGAAAAAATTTGCAACACACACTGATGCAATAACTATCCACTCTCCCCTTCTTTCTTGCTAGAAGAACCCCAGATATTTTTGGACATCTGGCTATTTGTCATATGTCCAGTTAAAATATTTCCTTCACCATATTCCTTTATATGAGAATAATAATAGCACACTGATTTGTCCAACCTATAAAAGTCAAATTATACTCAAAAGGGTCAAGCTCAGCATTTTGTACTTTTCTTTCGTGCATTAATATATTGCCTGAAATGATCACAGTGCATTAAGAAAGAATAGCCATCATAGGAGTGTAAGAAAGCTACAGGCTAAGAATGAAGAAGAAACCGCTAGAAGGGTGAGTCTTCAAGAACCACTTTAAGTTCTTACCCAAGGCTCTGATTTCTGCTTTCAAGAGATCTTCATATATTAAAATGCAAAAACAAACACATATAAAACAAAAGTCCTTGGTTTGGTTAAGCCCATATAGTCAGATTTCTGTTAAATGCAATCCCAGATCAAACTGTGATTTTAAAAAAGTCATTCCAAATCCTCCTTTATCAACATCCTAATTTAATCATTCTGTATTGGACAAGATGATTTCTAAGATCACCAGTTCCAACATGGGTTTTCATTAAAAATAAAAACATAATTGATCCAAACATCATGATCTCTGAATTTTAATTATTCTTTTCATTTTAAAAATCAATGTGGTATAAGAATTTTTAAATAACTTGTATGTATATGACAATCTGCCAGATGGCTTAATTAACAATATTTCCTTTATAAATGCACATGTTGTAATTTCTCCCATTCTTTTACTCTCCCCTGCATCTTTTAAAATATCAACACATCATTGATTTAAATGCTTGCAATTAAGAATTCACAGAAAGACTGAAAATGACAGTTTTCAAATTTAATTTTATGCAATCAAATATTATTTTCTCCAGCAAATTACTCTGAAGACCAGATTCTGGTAGAGCAGAGAAGATGTATAATTTGAAGCACAAATTTCAAAATGCTAGTTTATAAATCAGTGCTGAACAAACTATATCAAATGAGTTGTGAAAGGTTTTAGTCAAATCCCAAAACCCCTATATGCAGTAAACAATTTTCTCAAAAATAAATCTGGCATTTGTCCTTGGCTTCTTGTGGGTAATGTCCAAGCCTTTAGGATATTGTACCTGACAGGTGTGATTCTTTGTATGTGGGCCTTGGGTCATCTGTAATAATGTGATCAAAGATAAGACTATAAGCCACACTAAATTGTGGTTTAGGGTAATAAATTTGATCCATAAATATCAGCTTGGCCTCCTGATAGAAGTAATTAATGTTGCCTAAAAATCTATGAGGAGAAGATACCAGAAAGCTTCAGGCTTGAAATTTTATAGATTGCACTCATGCATCTCTTCCTTAGGCTGATTTTAATTTGTGCCTTTTCCCTGTAATAAACCATAACTGTGAGTATACCAATTCTGAGTAAGTTCTGTAAATAATTCTAACACATTTTTAAAACTAGGAGTCATTTTGATAGCCTCTTGAACTTGAAATTGGATCAAAAGTGAAGGCATCTTGGGTTGTGTTCCTAACTTTGAAGTTGCATTACTACTGAACTCCAAATAATCTTCTTCAGTAAGTCCAAGGTACTTACAGACACCCTCATTTGGAAACCACATTAAGAAATCAGTTTTGTTAAACAACTAAGACAAAGCCATCTCTGTTTTAATAACCCGACTGAGACATATTAATAAGATTTTGTTTAACTTATGTGTGTATGTCATGCATTTATTTTTGAGAATTTATGAGTAGTTTAGTGTTTAATCACAATTAATTCTGTAAATAACCAGGCTCAATGGGTATACCTTTTTGGAAAATATTTTGTTGAATAAAGTAAAGTTTTTTGATTACATAAAATATTAATTTCCTTAAAGCAATGTTAAGTGGAAAGAAAAGTGCAGTTGAGACAATTAAATTCTACTATATTACAAATAAATTTTCAAAGATTACCAAGAAAGAGAAGATTCTTAAGGCAATAAAAGAAAAAAAATAACATGTAAGACCATCTCAAATTATAATGGAACGCTCAGCAGAAATTTCACAGTCCAGGAGAGGATAGCTTGAGATTTTCACAGTACTGATGGGAAAAAATGCTAATCAAGAATATTGTAACCAGAAAGCTATCTTTTAAAAATGAATAAGAGATAAAGATATTTTCTAACAAACAAAAGATGAAAGAATAAGTCTTCACCATATGTGTCCTACAAAAAAAAGTTTTAAAGGAAGTTCTCCAAACTGAAAGAAGGACACATTAATGAATAAGAAGAAAACTTGGGAAGAAATTAAACTTTCTGGTTAGCACTGATAAGAATAACTATACAGACACATTCAGAATGCTCTAATATTGAAAAAATGGTGCATTAAACATAATTAAAGTAAAGACTGAAAGGCAAAATAATTAAAAATAATAACCATATCCGCATACTACAAGAGAAAATATAGAATTATTAAATGGGCCATCAAAAAATTAAACATAAGGAATAAATGGACTGTAAATATAGTTTTTACTAGTATATTTTCTAATATTTTCACATCTCTATTATCTAGTTAAGTTGCTATAATTTTAAAATATATTAATCAAAAGAGTCTGCAAGCTTCATGGTGATCACAGAGAAAAAACTTATAATAGACAAAACAAAAATAATTAGCCTAGAACCAAAATATGTTACTAGAATAAATTTCTTAAGCACAAAGGAAAATCCTAAGAGAGGCAAAATGAAGTAACTGAAATGGAATTTTTTAAAAAGTTACCTATTGATGATTATCTTAAATATTATTAGATTAAATTTTCCTGTTAAAAGAAATGGAGGAACTGATTGGACTATACAGGCCCAAATAGAGGTTGCTTAAAAGAAATTCAGTTACCCCTAAGGACACACAGTGCCTGAGAGTGAAGGGGTAGAATAAGATATATGCAAATAGAATACAAAAGTAAAGAGATATAGTCATACTTACATCAATAAAATAGATTTTAATTTTTAAAATAGTAAAAAAAAAGGCAAGGAAATTCATTATATAATAATGAATGGATAAATTCAGCAAGAGGAAATAGCAGTTTTAAATACATATGCACCCAATGTTGTAGCATCCAAGTAGAAAATAGACTAAACAGTAGAGACTCCCAATAATAGTAGGTGATTAACACTTTACTTCCAAAAATGCACAAATCATTCCAATAGAAAACTATCAAGGAGATTGAAAAGGTAAATTGCACCCTAAACTACATGGACCTATAAGATGTCTTATATAGAACATTACATGTAGCAGATGCAGAATGCACATTATTCTCAACAACAAATGGAACATTTTCCAATGAAGATCATGTTATTCCACAAAACATGTCCAGACAAAATTTTTAAAAATAGAAATAATATTGATTTTTATTTCTGACCACAGTGTAATAAAACTAGAAATTAAATACAAGAAAAAATTTTGAAAATTATTCAAATACATGGAAATTATTTTTCTGAATAGCCAATGCTATTAAGGGAGAAATCAAGAAGAATATTAGGAATTTCTTGAAACAAATAAAATGAAAAAAAAAAAAAATACCAAAACCATTGGGATACCTAAAGAGCAATACTAATACCAGTTCTCAAATTATTCTAAAAAAAAAATCAAGATGAGGAACTCTCTAAAAAAAATGAAGATGATGAACTACTATACACATTCTGCAAAGCCATCATTACTTTGATACTAAAACCTGACAAGGACACACACACACACACACACACACAATGCTATAGCTCAATACACTTGATGAAACGCAGATGCAAAAATACTCAACAAAATACTAGCAAACTAAATTCTACATAACTTTTAAAAGATTATTCACTATGATCAAGTTGGATTTGTCTGAGGGGAAAGAGTATGGTTCAATATATGTAAATCAACCAATGTGATAAAACACATCAACAGAATGAAGAAGAAAAACCAAGGCCATCTCAATAGATGCAAAAAAGACACTTAAAAAAATTGAACATCCCCTCAGTATAAAAACAGTGAATTAATTTGGTATGCAGCAAATATATCTCAACAAAATAAAGGTCTTATGTACTAAGATAAGGGCTAACATAAAACTGGGAAACCAGTGAATGCTATTTTTTCAAGATATAATTTGGATTTTGCAAAGATGCTCAGTACCACCACTTTTATTCAATATTGTTGTGAAAGTCCTAGCAAAAGCAATCATGCAAGGGAAATGAACAAAAAGGGCGTTCAGAAGGAAGCCACATTGCTTCTGATTGCAGTTATATGATTTATACACAGGGAACTTCAAAAATTGCATTAAGAAAAGTATTTCAACTAATCAAAATTCAGCAAAGTTACAGGATACAAAACCAACATTTAAAAATTAGCAGCTTTTTTATACACCAGTAAAAAAATTATCTAAACTAGAAATCACAAAAACAATCCATACTGCCCAGAGACCTATAGAGTCAATCTAAACCAATTCTAAAATTTGTATGGAACCACACATACACACACACACACACACATACACACAAAAAGTGAATAGCCACATAGTAACAGGGCAAAAAGAATAAAGAGCTAGACATTATTACACTACTTGTCTTCAAAATATACTACAAATTTACAGTCATTAAAACAGCACAGTACTGGCATAAAAACAGACACTAAGACCAGTGAACCAGGATAGAAAACCTAGAAGTAAACTTATACATCTATAACCAAATGCTTTTTGACAAAGATGTTAAGATAACACATAGAGTAAAGGACAATAAATGAATGAGAAATTTGTGTGTCTATATGCTGATGAAAGAAACTATATACCTATAGTTCACTAGTATAACACAAAATTGGTTAAAGACGTAACTGAAAGACACTACTAGACACTATGGAGCTACTAAAAGGAAGCATAAAAGAAATACTTTAGGATATTGTAATGACAAGGATTTGGGGGGGCAAGACCTCAAAAGCACAGGAAAAGAAGCAACAATAGACATATAGAATTACATCAATCTTCATAACAAAGAATATAACTAGAAAACCTGTGTACTGAATGGGAGAAAATATTTGTAAACTACACATCTGGCAAGGGGTTAGTATCAAGATTACATAAGGAACGCAAAAGCAAAATTTATAAATAAATATAATATCCAATTTAAAAAATGGGCAATAGATCTAGTTATACAGTTCTCAGAAAAAGACAAATGAACATGTATATGGAAAAAAGCTCAATGTCACTGATCATCTGGGAACTGTTCATCAAAATCACTATGAGATCTCCACAATGAATTATCACATCATTCCAGTAAGAAAGGCTATTTTTATCAAAATAATAGCAGATCACAACTGTTGATGACAATGTGGAGGAAGGGGAATCCTTACATACTGAAAATGCAAATTAGTAAAGACTTTATGGAAAATAGTATCAAAGTTCCTCAAAAAATTAAAAATAGATCATATATCTAGCAATACCAGTCCTAGGTATATATCCAAAGCAAATGAAATCAGTCTTTGAGAGACCTGTTTATTGCAACACTATTCACAGTAGACAAGAAATGGGGAAACTTTAAGTCCTCATCAAATGATAATGAATAAAGAAATGTACGTTCTAACAGTGGAACGCTATTTAGTCATAAGGAAGAATAATCCAGACACAGAAAGACAAGTACTACTTGATTTCACTTGTATTTGGATTACGCAAATATTTATCTCCTATAAATCAGGAGTCATTTTCAGAGGTTGGGCAGATGGAAAAAAGTTGAAAGAAGGATACTGACTATAAGTTAGGAGCAAAAAGTTCTAGTGTGCTACTGCACAATAGGATGATTATATATAATGATAATGTTTGATGTACTGTATATTTCAAAAAGGTAGAGGAAAACCACTGTTGAATGATTTATTCATTAAAGAATCATAAATGTTTGTGGATATAGATATGTTTAGTCTGGTATAAACATTATAAAATATATACCTATATTGTAATATTAAACATTGTCCCATAATTATATGTAATACTTAAATTTGGGGGATTGGCAAAACATACATTTAAATTATGGCAACAGGGGATACTACAGGTAAACTTGGGGATACACTAGCCACATAATAAAGAAACAAGGAAGAAAAGCAGCCAATAATGGTGACTTATCAAACCAGCTACTACAATGGTAGATACATCATCCAAGGGAACTCTGTCAATTAGTGTATAACATATACCACAGCATCGTCTCAGGTAAGGAACAATTGAAATAATTATATACCAACCCTTGTTACTAATTGGTTGGTAGTGATTACTAGAAAACTAATTTTTTAGCCTTCTAGTCAGTATGATGATAGATTTCTAGCCTCCAGAAAAAGCCCTCAAGGAAGTAGCAGCTACACCTACCATGTACTATAATTATAAGGTCCAGGGAAATCTAAAGAAAGTATGAACAGTGTTTAAGTTCTGGTAAGACCCAAGAAGATCCAGAAAAGTTATCAACAGTGTTGACTTTATGTCCTGATAACTGCTGGGTGTAAGGGTGAATGGTTGCAAGAAACAGAAACAAAAGGAAAGAGTTATGTGATAAGTTTAGCTAAATCTTAACTTTGAATAGAATAGGAAATGGGGCTTTGAAAACACATGGCATTAAAAGGCATCATAATTAATTAGAAAATCAACATGGTCCCTATTAGAAAATCCCTATTATAAAGTGGTCCCTATTTTAAAGCAAATATTTAGAGAAAGCAAATGACTCATATACTTTATATAGTAGTAATGAAAGCTGCAAGAAGGAAATCTGCAAGGCCTGAGTTTGTCATTTCTGAATATACTAGAGAGACAAAAGGAAATAAATGTTCAACTTAGATTTTAACCTCTGGGTTCAAATCATGGACAGAGAGGCTGAACTTTTTACATGGTGGCTCTAACATAATCTTAGTTCTTACAGTAGCAGAACAAACCTAGATGAAAATGAGTTCCAGAGTCAGTTTTGCTGGTTTCAGAATAATAATGGTAGTTGTATTCATACTTTGATGTATTCGTAAATAAGGGCATATTTTAGCAAAGAGTAAGATTCAGACATCTGAAACAGGGACATTTGTGTGTACTCAAAGTTAAGAATACTGAGTCCATAAGTCTCTATGAGATATAAGCCCACTGCCTTTTGTTGTTTGGGGGTGATGGTAGGAGGTGCCATATTTAAGATTTGCTATTTGACCCTAACAGAATTAATGCGATAGTAACAGGTGATAAATGCCAATTATGAAGCTCCAGAAAAAAGGTGTGTTTGATCACTATAATACTCAGCAGGAAGCGGGGATATTTTGACTTATAAAGTTCTTTGCAATGCTTACTTAATAATGACATCCCTAAAAATAAAATTGATATGTTATCTATTGTGCAAAAATAATATTAATTTATCAGTCATCTGTTGTTGTTCAAACTTTGCACATTCCAAACTGGCTTATTTTAGAGTTAGTTCATGATTGGCTCCTGAGACGTGATCTCTGAACTCTTTAAGTATTCTCTCTGCTAAGAGTCTTTTGGCATGACTGAGGCATTGGATTTCAACCAATTTGATCTTAGTTTATACTAGCAATGTGATTCATAGTGAATGCCCATTTTGTTTTGTTTTGTTTTTCCTGAGTGTGAGGGTCAAGTTTCAGTAAAAAAGTCAATCATGCAGCTGTTACTTCCGTATGTGATAAATACTCAATCAGAAACTGGGGCATGGAGGCTTAGATGAGCTCCCTTGGATGTCAGCACTTCCTATGTATAGTCATGCATTGTGGCTGGGAGAACTAGGCACATCCCCATGAGATCTCACTGAGAAAGGCCACCTGGAATCTATCTCTTGGTTTTCTCCTGGACTTTATCATTATCCCTTGTTGATTTGATCTTTGTCTTTTTTTTCTATTATAAAGCATAATCATAAATATAACACTTTTTTGAATTCTGTGAATCCTTTTAGTGAATCATTAAGCCTGAGAGTGGTTTTCAGGACCCCTGGCACAGTATCTAAATATAGCTTCATCTATATAATAGGAAAATATCCAAGTTGGCTCTCTAGATGACATGACTCATCAGAAAGGAGAGTCCTCGCTTCTCCCCCAGTTTTCTGATATAAGTTAGTATGTTGACTGGCGAACCCTGATTTTAAAAAGGACAAGGGAGGAAATAAAAGAATGAGAATGTGTATGTGAGAACTATTTCTCCAGGGTTTCTTCAAAGGGTCATATGACCATTTTTTTCCCCCATAGTAAACGGGTGAATCTGCAGACTGTTCAGGGATTACTAAATTTGGTACTGACATGATGCAAATTTATAGAAATCTAAAATGTCATTGTGATCCATCAAAATAAGAGTTTAAGATCGAGAGAGGAATTCCAAAACAAAAGACCCCACACATTTTAGAAAAGATTGTTTTGTAGTTGATGTATACCCACACAGATCTCCATGTTTGATTCTCTATAATTTATGTCTATGTGAAATGGGAAATTTATTCATTTTAATTGAATAATTAATAGTATGTCAAGTATCACAACAAACTTGGCATATCAGAATCTTCTACTGAAGTTACAACAGTTATAAGTTGCAGTTATAAATCACTAAGACTATATTGGTTTAACAAGCATACCGAAACTTCTAAGAATAACTATAAGTTTCTTACCTTCTCAGGTACTTGTTGTAAGAACAATTCATTGATTTAAAAGAATCAATAATCTCACTATGTTTGTGGACAATCTTCTATTGAATTACTTTTGCTGATTTTCTCAGAGGAACTGCATTTATGTTCATTTTTGCTATTTTTATTTCAATGATTTGATTTTCAAGGAAGGATTAAAAAGTTATTTATGGTCAAATATAGGAAACAAGCAGACATTAACTGAGAAACAATAATTTATGATGAATAACAATCAAAAAGATGCATGGCAAGTCAAAGGTATATAAGAATGTGGGCATGCAAATGAAATCAATCACTCATAAATCTGGAAGACAAGATTTATGTCTGTCCACTAAGATTTCTTTCTCATCGTGAGTTTTTTCTGATCAAACTCATATGCTGCAATTATGTAAACACAGTGTTGCAAATGTCAGACAGTTAAATTATTATTTTCTTCACCTTTCATTTCAACATATATTCTCAGGTCTTTTAGGACCTGGGTAGTTTACCTCAGAAGGCTATGATGTTTTCTTACTGGGGTCATTCTTGAAACATCATATTTTATGGCCTATTGATGCTTTTTTTTTTTTTTACAAGCATTGTTTTCTTCAAATTCTATCAAAAAATCAGAATGAATCACAAACTACTGATGCTTGTTTTCATCACTCAAAATAAATAGCATGACTTGATTTTTCTTCACATTGAAGTTTATTTTTAAAAAAATATTTCTTTGATATTTCTTCTTCAAATATCATACTCACATTAAACTGTTCATTTGAATGAACTAGACTTTAGAACATTTTATTATTTTATCAAGTATTGTAGGAAACTGTCCACTTTTGTCATGCACCACAATAGATAACTTCTCTCTCTTTATATATATAATTTTAGTCAATTTGTATACACAGTATCTTGATATTTCTGTGTTATTGTCTCACTGATTAATCTGTGGACAAATTTACTTAAATTCACATAAAAATTTTCCTTTGCATTTTGCTCTATATTTGTTGCTTCCCAAACTACCCACATCCATACCCACATCTGTTCAGGAGGAAAAATTAAAACCAAACACCTATCAGTTCACCTCAAAAACTCCCCCTGTTGTTGAATTTAAGTTTGAAGATTCTCTATTAAAAACACTCCCAAAATAACAATCTCACCCCAAAAATCTTGTATTATTCCACAAGCAACTGACTTTATATAATACATAAAATTAAAAATATTCTCCTCAGATGAAGGAAAGGTTCACTTCTGGTCTTCTGAAATAGCCAATCAAAACAATAAAATATCATTCTTTATGCATCAGAGAGACTCTGATCTCAATTTTAGAGACAATTAAATGTGATACCAAAGAATTAACCTCATGCTATATACGATCTTTATTCAACATAACTTGTTTATACTCTGTAGTTCTCTCTTTACTTAGTGTATCTTCCACTCTGAATTCCAAGGGACAAGTAATTCCTTTTTATTTTCTGTTGAAATACCTTGTCAATACAATTTCTCAACTAACAGAATAATAAGGAGAAGGCAAACAAATAATGGTACAAACTTGTGATGGACTTGCCAGCATAACTACTTCATATTGCTTCATATTGTTAACCATCCCTAAGGACCAAGGAGAAAATATACTTCTGTTTCCACTTCCCTACAAGTCAACCTTCAAGACTCTGTTCCAGTGACAGGACACAAACCATCTGTGAACCATCAACTTTAAGTTCAACTTGCCTCTCAGCTCTGTTCTTGCTCATTTCTCTGCTTTCTCTGATGATGCATAACTTGTAACTATTAACTTCATTTTCTACTTAACAAAGTCAGAAAAGGATCAGATTGGAATGACCATAAATTTGTCTTCCAAATGTATACTACCACGTTCTAAGTCCATCCATATCTTCCTCCCCACTTCTACAATAGATGGATATTCCTTGTCCTATATGGTATGAACTCTTCATATGTGCTCTGGATCTCCCCCCTCCTACACACAATTTCTCAAGAACAAGTCTGTCATTCTCGGTTTTAATTTTATTTTCTCTAATCCTTTATTTTAACAGGAAAATCTTCCTGGAATCATTCATATATTCAATTCCTAATCATCTCTTCTACATAGGATGCTTTTAGTTGTGCATCACAGAATTTCAGCCTAGAAGTATAAGTGATTTTAGCCATAAAGGTATTATAGCTCACACAACAAACATAGCAATGCTAATTCAAGTATTTGGCAATGTTGTCAAGGGCTCAGGCACTTTTCTACCTGATACATACATATATATTTGTGTATATATATTTGTTACAATATATATGTTTGTTAGATATTTGTTACAATATATGGTTGTTAACATAATTTGTTATACAACACATACACACACACACACACACACCACATTACAATGTAATTAGTGTCCTCAGGAAGAGATAGCAGAAATGGATGCCTATATTAGCAAACATGTGAAGTGGAATCTATAAGACAATGAGAGGGACCTCCAAGATTCCAATTTGATGGCATGTTGGTCTTGGATTCCTCACTTCTAAAATGGTGATAAAATTAAAGATCTGTTTTTTATAAGCCAGCCAATTTGTGGAAGCCCTAGAAAACTAATACATCAGTTACGTTGTAGAAAATGAGGGCACATACAATATAGGAGAGAACAAGGATTCTTTTTAGGATGAATGTATCAGGTCCCTGATTTTTGCATCTAACACCACCTTTTTATTCATCATTTTTGGTCAAACTTCTAAACCCTTCTGATTAATAATCAGATATTTGGTGTGAGTACTTACTTATTTGAAGATAATAATAATATTTAGCCCAGTAGAAGGATGAGATGATAATGAAATGAAACAATTTTATAATTTCTTCACACAGTATCTGCTTATAAAACATTCCCCATAAAAGTTATATAATTATTTTGCTATAATTTTCAACATAATAGACTCAATTCTCTCTTAAAAGATTTTGGGTTTTGAAGCAGTGATTAAACTTTCTGAAATAGTACACAAAATTACATACATGCTATACTTCTATCTTAGAACTCTTTAATCTCCTGTCATTTTTTTTTCTTTTGTTCAGGAAAGAGTTGTTAGATATTTTTCTTATTTAAAATAAATATTAATTTGATTTTATAGGCATTTTATAGACATCCACAATAGAAAAATGCCCTTCATGTTACCTTCAATTATTTTTTTAAATTACTTTCTCATACAAATAAGGAAATAAAAACAAGCTTTCAAGAATTTAAAAAACAGCAGGAGTTAGATGCTATTTTCCAGAAAAATATAGCAACCTGTGACAGATTTGCAATCTGAACCTGAGGTTAGTGCTTAACAGCAGTTGTCAGAATTGGAAATACCAGCTGCTTCCATTTCTGAAGTCACTTGAGAGAGAGCAAATATAAAGGAGGGTACAATACAGAGTTGAGGGCATTGGAGTGGCAAACAAACCAACTGCAGAAAACAAATGAAAAATAGTGATACTGTGGACCCAGGGAGGATACAGTTCATCCATCATATAACCAGCCCAAATTGCTATTTGTTCTTTTCTAACTTGTGGAAAGATGAGACACACTTCTTTATGTCACATGAAGAAACAAACCAGATCTAAAACCCCAAAATATACAAAATACTTGAAACACTTTAAGGAAGCCAAAAAGAAAGAAAGAAAGAAAACAATGATTAGAACTGAAAACTGATTAAAATAATTTATCTGATTTATCTAGCAGCCATATTTGATGTTTTGATGTTTGCAACTTTTTTTTTTTAATTTAATTTTTAGGTGTAGATGGACACAACACAATGCCTTTATTTTTATGTGGTGCTGAGGTTCGAACCCGGTCTGCCTGTGCTAGGTGAATGCTCTACCACTGAGCCCAAATCCCAGCCTTCTCCCTATTTTTTTTTGCATATTAAGTACTTACTAATTTTACATCTGATATAGTTTAGTTATCCAAGGTTTCTTTTCTTTTAACAAATGGCAGTTTTAAAAGAACTTTAATTATGTGAAGTATGTATTTGTTAAATTTGTTATATGAGTCACTTCTTTTATGTGGTTTTGAATCCTCTTATCCCCACCCCCACCCCCATCAGGTGTTTCATTAGTTGCTGCTGTGAGTACCAGTTCTGCTGGTACTAAATCTGACCATTGCCAGATTTCCTGTCAGCAAACCAACATGACAACCTCACATCCCTGCCTCCTACCTCACTCCTGCATCATGCCTCCCAGAGGGAGAGTACTCTGTTGACCATTCAACAGTCTTCAATGCAGTCTTTGAAAAGATTGGAATTTTATTGTGCTCTGGAATGAATCTGGGACTACTGTGGGAAGCCATTCTCACACGTGATTGGGCACCTCCCTGATTGGGTGTGAGGCGTTCTGGCCAAACTGTGTCAGAGCTAATCCCCACCCTTTCTAGGTGCGAGAGCCCATCCGTGTGGGGGTGTGACTGACCATTGACCCTGAGACCAATCACTGATCCTGACCGTGGAATGCTGCCCCCCTCGACCTTCACTGGATGGAATTTTCCCCTGAATTTCTTGTTCCCCAATAAAAGGCCACTTCCTGGCGTGCTCTCTCTTTCTTTCCTGCTAGTCCCAAGTAAGCCTTGCTGCCCCACAGGGTGGTTTGAGGTGAGAGCCTTCTCGGACCTGGTCATAGAAAGGTAATTGAGTCTGTGTGTTTATTTCGATCTCACTAGTTAACTTCTATGCTACGAACCTCTTGAATGAAACAAGCATGCTGGTCGTGTGGTGGAGACTACAGTTACCTTGAAGTGATTCTTCTCCCTTTCTACCTCCCCTAAAATATGATTATGAGTAGCTTATTTGTAGATGGTCCAGAAAATCTAGACGATGTAGCAATTAAATTTAGCAAGTGACCATCATGGTAGCATATCCTCAGGTGTTTCTAAGTCCTTCCTTATCTCAATTTTAGTCTTGTCCTGCTCCTTAGAACTGCATATACATTCAGCATTAACTCTGCTTTCAGGTGAAGTTGGGCTACAATGTTTTTTCATATATTGATGAACTCAAAGCATAAGAACAGCACATCCCTTCCTTTGGTTCATTGCAACTGGATAAATTCTTTCTGTGGGCATATTTGAAAATATGGGGTTACACCTGAAATGTTTTGGGAATGTCACTCTGTTCCCATAAATATTCTCCCATCACTATGCATCTAAAATGAATATGTTATGATAATTAAAATATTATTGATCCATTACTATGTGATGGTCTTGCTAAGCTGTTAAATATTTTGGTGTTTCCTCCTCCTATTTAGTATGTGAAATGGTTATAGCTGGTGACACAAAAAGCTTTATTATTATCTTTTACATGAATTACATTCCTTTAAAAAATTATTTCTCTTTTAAAATACAGTTCTTCTCTAAACCAAGGGATTCCAAACTTTTTTTTTGACAAGATTGGATAATACATTTTTTAGTCTTTGTGAGCCAAACATAAAACAATCTAGGTTTATGTGGATAATTATGTAATACTTAAAGTGTCATACAATCTCACATCACTTAATGACAGGGACACATTCTAAGAAATACATTATTTGACAAATTTTTCATTGTGCAAACACCACAGAATATGCATACACAAACACAGGAGGTTAGCCTACAACACACCCAGGCTATATGGGAAGTATGTGTATATCTATATCTATATCTATATCTATATCTATATCTATCTATCTATCTATCTATATATATATATATATATATATAGAGAGAGAGAGAGAGAGAGAGAGAGATACATTTATATGTATATATCCATATATATCCGTATATACATATATATACATACACATATACATATACGTGTATATATGTATATACATATATACACATATAAATTTTTATATATGTATAATTACACACACACACACACATACACACACAGTAAAGCCTATTGCTCCTACAGCCATGATAAGCCAAATAACACAAGATTAAATCTAGCACAAAGAAAATTGATGTACTCAAGAGACACAGTAAAAATAGAGTATATGAGTCTTCTGCTGGTTTAATCACAGTACAGTTTTGTAGTAAATTTTTAAGTAGATGAAGTATATTCTGAAATAACTTTAAAAATTATTGTATAATACAGAAACCAATAACAATGTTTATTATCATTAGTAAGTATAATGTATTATACATATTGTATTGCTATACACTTCTCTATGACTGACAGCAGAGTAGGTCTGCTTACATCACCATTGCCACAAACATAAGTAATGGGTTACACTATAATTTCACATACATGTCATTAGGTGATAAGAAATTTTCAGCTCCATTCAAATTTTTCAGCTCCATCAAATATGAGGCTTGTTGTTGAACAAAATGCCATTGTTGTGATTTTAAAAAATGGAACAAAAAACAATTCTTATCTATGACCCATATAGATACAGGAGGTGAGTCAGATTTAGCTTTATAGCTTGTGAATCTGTTCTAAACCTATAAAATATAGATTTATTTCTATGTGTACTATACGTTAATAAAAGCATTTAAAATGCTTCCATTCTGAAAGGATAACACAATAATAGTTAATTAAATAATTCCAAACTATTTTTTGGAGGAAACTAGAATTTAGCATCTAGGATGATACTCAGCTGGCACAGAGTAAAATGGCTTCATCCATTCTGATTGATTGGCCCTTCCAGATCATGATTATTAAATATTTTAATATTGCTGGTGATAACTCATGCTGTACAATTCAACACATTTAAAATGTACTATTTGATGATTTGGGTATATTGCATTATTTATGCTTTGACTTGTGGTTATATATGTATTTATATTATATATTTTTAACAAAATTTGCCATTTTAACCATCTTTGTGCTCAATTCGGTTTCATTAACTACATTCACATTGTGCCCTTTAGGTCTATTTCAGCAACTTTTTCATGTATCCAAGCAGAGACTCTGTTAACCATTAAGAAATAATTGTCATCCCCTCATAAACTGTAACCTATTTTTGTCTCTATGAATTTACCTATTCTAGATATATGATATTCATCTTTTCATGTCTGTCTGAATTCACTTAGCATAATTTTTTCAATTATATTAGCAAATTTTTTTCAATTTTTTTTTCATGTTGTAGCATGTATCAGAAATTCAGTCATTTTCACAACTGGATAAATATTCCATTATATGTATATACTATATTTGTTTATCCGTTCATCTATGGATGAATGTTTGGGTTGCTTCCACCTGTTTTTCTCTACTGTGAATAATGCTGCCATTAACATTCTTGTGCAAGTATTTATTCAAGTTCCTTTTTGTATGTTTAATTAGAGCCATCCTGATTGTTATGAAGTGGGATCTCATTGTAATTTCAATCATTACAACAACATAAACACATTTGTTGAGTGCTTTCCATGTGCTTAGCAAGGTGTTAGGCTCTTTACATATATTATCCCAATCCTGAAAGACATTCAATAAAGTCAATGTTATAATGTCCAATTTACAAAATGCTGACCTCTCAAGTTAAATAACTTTCAAAAGGACATATATAGAGGCATAAATGTGTTTCAAATTCATCAGTTCTGTGTGCCTTCTATAATGGCAAAGACACAGAAGAATCACTCTCTGTAGAGAAAGAAAATCTATTCAAGTTATCCCTTAGTTAATTTAATTTATATATTTACACATATGTACATTTCACTAATTTACATTTATTCACATGGTATTTTACTTGGTATTATTATAACTCTGTTAAATAATTTTTCCATAAATATATTAAATAAACAGGAAAATGTGTGTGTCCTCACCCTTTGTCCTACATTAAAAGATGAAAATGTTTAATCATTTCTTGTATTAGATTTATTTTGATTGTTAATAATATAATTACAAATGTTATACTATTACTTGCTTCTTTGATTCCACAAAAGCTTATGACAGACCATTTATTTATCAATTTTTTATTGAGTACATTACTGCCAAAGGTAATATATTTAAATGTCTATGAATCAGTGTTCAGCTAAGATTAGAGATTAGGGTCCCTGTACTACCCATCATCTCAACTTTTTAAAACTCTTAAGTTCACACTGTTTTGTACCACCAAGTCACATAATTTCAACTCCTCATTGTTTTTTCTATAGGTTAATACCAAAACAGTAGCAACAGGGCCATATTAATAATTTTATAACTATTATTTATAATCAAACAGGGTTTTTGGAATTACATAATAATAATGCAATCCAGTCTCCAAATCTATGACATTTTAAGAATATTCACTCATCAAGTCAAATATTTTCCTACAATGCTCATTTCAAAAACCCAACTTAAATATTAGGCCACAGTCAATTCTGATATATATTTTATCATTAGTTTCATAGGCACCTTTTAGATTAAAAGCTTATGTACAAAGATTGAGCTTATCTATATTCCATATTTGCAATAGAAAAAGAAAAATACCTTTAATATTACCAATATTATTATCCAGTTTTTTTTTAATTATACTGCTTATTGAGTAGTAAAATGTAAGCTGCTTTTCTATCATTCCAGGCTTTCTTTCATTGCATCCTTGTTTTAATATGATTGTTTCAAAAATTCTATTTTCCTCTTTCAGTTTTCTCTTTGTTTTGATTCAGTAATTCCCAAGGCATTCCTGAGACTGCTGAAGAATGGAAATACCTTTATCTTGTTTTCACATGTTGAGAATAATTTGATTTGGCAGAGAAGTCTTTAAAATCAGTCTCACACAGACCTTTGAAGATGATGTTTCATTGCTTTTTAGAATTCAGTGTTGCTGATGAGAAATATCTGCATTTGGTTATAAAAATGAAAGGTTTTAACTTGACATTTTCTTGAAATTTTCTAATAAATTTATATTTTACTTGACATTTTCTAAAAACTTTATTTTCTCTTTTAATTCTCTATCCTAACATTTCTTGGGCATGCTTTTGAGGGCTTTTAAATTTGTTTTTTAAACCTTTCTAGTTTGACAACTTCTATTTTCTTTCTTTCTTTCCTTTTTTTTTTTTAAATAAAAGTACATATCTTACCTCAACTTTGAGAAATTTGTTTAACATGTCTTAGCCATTGGACAAAGGAATTGAAAAACAAGCTTGGATTCTTGGGAGCACTTGAAATTCTTGAAAATACACAGAGGGAAAGCAGCGCCTAATAAATCGTATTCATAGGGTAAATACAGGAGTTGCAGAAAACTGTACCAGTTACAAAATTAGAAATAGAAATCTAACTAGGGAAGACTGCATTATCTGAAGGTGCATTATCTAGTCCTGGGCTGTGGTTATAGCTTAGTGGTAGAGTGCTTGCCTTGCATGTGTGAAGTCCTGGGTTTGATCCTCAGCACCACATAAAAATAAATAAAAATATAGATATTGTGTTCATCTACAACTAAAAAATATTAAAAAACAAAACAACAACAAAAAAACTTCCAGTCCTGAAAAACAGCCACAATTGTGTAAGAGTTTACAAGGCAGGTTCTGGGGACAATGGTCACCCTAAAACATGTCTTAGCCATTAGACAAAGGGCTTGAAAAACAGGCTTGGATTCTTGGGAGCACTTTAAATGACTGTAGAACCTCTTGTTCTTCTCCAGTGTTATAGTTAATGTTCAAATGTCCAAAGGTGGTCCTTGGTTTGACTTATATAATTTTTACCTATGTTTATTCTGAGTTTACTATTTAGTTAAAGCATGGGGAATTTTAAAAAGGTATTGATAAATATTCAGATGTATCTTTTCATCATACTATTCTTTTTTATTCCCATAATGTAAATAATAGAGATTTTTCCAGTGGCAAATAATTCCATTAATAATCACATTTGAGATAGACAACCTCAGCTGTAGGCAGAAGAATCTATTTTTTTGTTCTTTCAAACTTAGCTGGGTTTCCTGAAGTCTGCCCCACACAGGGGATCACTAGATCACTAGATTGCTGGACAGTGTTTGTGTCTCTCTTCCCAGTTGTCATGTCACTCTGAAAATCCCTTCTCATTTCTCAAGCAATAAGAATGCCCTTTTTTTGTTTTTCCAGTGTTTTTTAGCCAGCCTAAGAGCAATACCTGGGACCTATTCCAACATGAAAAACTCATAAAACTGGGAAGCTTACTCCATATCCTCAGACAAAAAGCCGTAAACCCCAGAATTTGGCCTGCATTTTACCATTCTCCAGTGTCTTCAGATACTTAAAAGGTATTTTGTTTCGTGTTTTTAATTGTGTGTGGCAAGAAAGTGGATCTTATATGAGATATTGTACCTTTATCTCAGATTTAATTCTAATGCAACACTTCTAAAATTTTTATTCAATTGATTGCATTTTTGGAGAATATAACCAATACACCCAAATCATTACTCCAAAGTATTTAGATATAGTAACAAAGAAACAAAATATTTAGATTGCTCCATATAAAACTTAATGAGATCACATGCATCCTTAACAGTAACCACATGACAGCTGGTTATCTAGCAAGTGAGAATTCTCCACTGACCTTCCATACCTGTCCTGCTTTAACAGAATTTCTCAGTGTGGGAATAAGGGCTGAAAGATACTGATTGATCATAGTCATATAAAGGTATGGGAGGTAGCACAATCTTATAAATAATTTTGTTCAAAAATATTCTCATTTCTGAAAGGAAAACTAATCAAGACTATACATGGAAATAGGGTAAGAATAATTATCTTATCAATAGAATATTTTTCTTTGATATAGGGGGATGAGATTTTCTTATCTAATAAAAGATTTTTTTCTTAAAGTTCAGGCAAATGATGTCTCAGTGCTCACTTCTTAAAAAGGCAGCCATGCATTAAACACTAAAATCTCTAGAGGTACACCTCAGAGGTTTGAAAATCAAGTCCTCTGGGGTTATAAACAACTAAAAGGTCAATGAGGCTTTAATTTGACTGAGTCAGGTGATATTTGACTGGGTCTTGAATTTATTCTTCTTCCTGCTTTGCTTCTTCCTTGGATCCTGTTTCAATTTTGCATACTTTCTTTTGGTTTTAGAATTCTCCCATTTATTATTAGAAGAGCAAGTTCTTTACTATGATCTGAACCACTTATATAGATAATGACTTGTTTATCTTCCAGTCTTATGGGTAAGTCTTTGAACCCCAAATAGAACTCTATAAAATTTCAGATATGGTCTCCTTTAATACTCATTATTGCCTGTTACCAAAAAAAAAAAAAAATGCAAAAGAAAACACTCCATTTAACACAAGCTTTGTATGTATGGCCCAGAAATTAAAAAAAAAAAAAATGCCAGGAAGTCACAAAAGCTACAACATGAACAGCTTTCAAAATCAGGAATATATATATATATTTATAATATAATATATATATTACTAATTATTATATTTATAATATAATATATATATTCCTAATTTTGAAAGCTGTTCATGTTATATTTTTTTTTCCTAATTTTGAAAACTGTTCATGTTATAGTAGTGCAACACAGTTTGCAATAATTGAAGCCTGCACTGTCATCTTTCAGGCAAATGTAAATATAAGGTATTTTAATGTTATAAAATGAAAACATAACTAGAACATTAACCAACTTATTTGTTTATTACAGTTAATTTTTTTAACATTTCTAAAATACATGATAAACAAACTGGAAAACACCCAGAAAATTGTGTTTGGTTATAAAGTTCAAATCACATGAATGGTTATAATTAAGCGTAATTACCAATAGTTCAAACATAAAAAAATAAAGAATATTCTAGACAAATTTGAGGAAATATTTTATTATAATAGTAGCACAGGAAATTATGAACTGATAAAATTTGAAGCCTCTGACTTATCAGACTTTAAAAAAAATCACCAAGATTAGAAAACAAGAGGTTCAAATATCATATCCCTAGGTGAAGCCATTGAGTTGGGAAATTCCTTATGACCGTTGCTGAAAACTTGCCTTGTATTTAGATGGACTTACATATAAATAACTTTATGCCACCATGTTTCTAAGATCAGTCTGAGAGGTCTCGTCTGTTATGTCAGGTATACCCAAAATCCAATTTGTTGTTTTGTATTAGATGAGTCCAAATGCCTTGAGAACACTATCACACTGGGTGATATTAAAAATACAAGAAAAACAATATGAGAAAAACCTCTAAGCTGTTAATCTAACAATTTTGACCTGGTAAATGGGTTTCTATTTTTAGATCCCAAAAGCTTACCTTAAATAAAGGGAAATTAATTTGAAAGGGAAAAGAATGTTTATTGAAAGTTATACCTTTTTTCTGTCTGTACACAGATGTGCTAGGGCATTCTTCCACTACATGTCACTCAAAAAGTTAAGTGCACTTCAGGTATGTCTGGTCTTTCCTTTTCTACTATGTTACTCTGTACAGAGCACAGATGTTTTGGACAGAGAAATAAAAGGTGTCTGTTAATGTTATTCATGAAAAAAAAAAGTCTCATTGAGCCTTTAAGCAAACAATTAAAGCAAGAAAGTAGTAATAAAAGTGGGACATTAGAGTTGACAAGGAGTAAATATTTTCTGTTGATGAAAATATCTAAATATGTGTGAGCTAAAGGGTAGAGAAAAATTCAATAGACAAGTTATTTATTGACTATGTCTAAAATGTTGAAATCAGTGAAAATAATGGCCTCATATGTGATGAAAAATAAAACTATACCAAATGGAAAAGTCTCCAGTGAATGAAGAGGAAAGAAGTGGGAAGGAGTCAACACTGTGTATATGAGAAGATAGGATTCATGGGTCAGGCTTAGAATATTCTTAGTTTTCTGGTCTTTCTCATGCCATCTCCTCTACTTGCAATGTCCTCTTTATACTTCATCATAGAGATTCCTTCTGTGTCCTCATACAATATTTAGGTAGCTTGCTTCTCTATATTTCTAAAGTACATTATATATTTATTTAATATAATCAGAAAAGGTTTTATGAAGTTTTAAGCTTCATTTATTTTCTAAGTATAAATGTTACACACTTAAAAT
Organism: Marmota monax; assembly: GCF_021218885.2. Taxonomy (NCBI): domain Eukaryota; kingdom Metazoa; phylum Chordata; class Mammalia; order Rodentia; family Sciuridae; genus Marmota; species Marmota monax. The sequence goes on along the minus strand of NW_026694470.1, from coordinate 375,881 downwards.
CACCATCATTGGTAGGCATATTATTTCAAATATATATGTATGTGTGTGTGTGAATATATATGTGTATATATATATATATATACATATATATATATATATATATATATATATATAAAATTTCAATTATATATATTTGAATTGAAACTTTGCAGTATTAGTTTTTAGTCAACATGTGTTTTTTCAATTATATGAACCATAATAAAAAAAGTTAAAACTGAAAATTTAGTACACAAAATGTGAAAACCTAAAATAAATCTATAGAATTTGAAATTATGACACTTTTGATTGTTTTATGTTTTTATTATTTATACTTTAGAAGTTATGAAATTTCAGAACTGCTTCAAGACTTTTAGAACACCAGACTGCAATTTATTATAATTATAATTTATTGTGTGAAACATACAAGCAAATAAGTATCTTGAAGATAGGTTCCATATTGTAATATCTTCCTTACTGCCAAGACCATAATTGGACCCAGAATATATTATAATAAATAATTGTATTTATTGATTCATGAATGAATATGGGCTAGGAAAATAGATATTTTATATTATATGTCCTAGATATGTATGTGAATAGAGAGAAAAAAAAAGAGAGAGAGAGAGAAATGGATACTCAGACATACAAATATGTATTGAGTTGTCCTAGGTTTATCTGAACAAAGATAAACCTGCCTTTTTATATCAGTGTTCTGAATCACAAATGTCAATACATAAGAGACAAGGCAGTAATAAGAAAAGAGTACTGCAACTCATGGCACTTATGACACACTCTACATTGGTAACTCTCTGCATGTCCAACATAAAAGAAGATATTCCTGATAGTAAGAAACCAAAGCTATTTCCCTTCCTATAGCCCCTTTTTCCTTTATGGCAGACTTAGGAAGCAGCAGGCTCCAAGGCTGAACTGTGATCTGGTTGTCACATCTCTAGTTCTTGGTTCATAAATCAACATTTCCTCTTTCCAGCCTTACAATATGTGCATTTCTGAGCCTAAATAAACAATATAGCATGGCTCATCAAGTTCATGATTAAAGTGACACCAACACATTTACATTCATGATGAGAATATTCTGTTTATAAACAAGATTTTCACTCTAGCTAGAGACAAACACATTCCCTCTGGGTGTAAGTGATATAGTGAAAACCAGTGGTGGATGTGACTGATATCTAATTTTATTGAGCATGAACTAAATGGTGTACTAAGAGGTACCTGATCAGAGGTATAATGGTATTATGAAAATATATATGCTTTACAATATTGGAAATATAGTTTTGAATAATGCTATATCACTTAGAGTTTCTGGGATTGAATCAAGGTACACAGACTATATGAACACATTTTTTTAATAATGAAAGTAAATATGACATAATATTAATTTGAAATGCTATTGAACATGATCACATAAGGATGCAATAAAAATCTAGGCATATACAGACGTCTATAAATAAATAATCCTAATTTTAATATGTTTACATGGTGCATTCCTTCTCCAAACATATGTGCAAATCAGAGACCACCTATTCCTTGATAACTTAACCAACAAAGGCCTGTTTTTTTTTTAATTTTTAGTATTAATTGACCCCTAATAATTGTACATACTAATGGGATACAGTGTGACATTTCAGTACACGTACATGATGTACAGATTGGGGTAACTGGCATATCATGATCTCGAACATTCATAATTTCCTGGTGTTGGAAATATTAAAAATCTTTTCTACTAGTTATTTTGAAATATGTGGTTAATTTTTGTAAACTATACTTAACTCATGGACCATTAGGAGTTATTTCTTCTAACTGCACCCATATAACCATTAACCATCTTCTGTCCATCCACCACATCCCCTCCCCTTAACCATTGTTCTATTATTTATTACTATGAGATCAACTTCTTTAGGTTCTACTTACAGGTGAGACTATGCAGCTTTTGAAGGTCCTGATTTAGATGTCAAATTTTCTTACCCCCCCCAATTCCTCTTTTTGATTCTGGCATATTTTGAAGTAAGTTTTCCTTTTAAAATATTTATTAAGCTGTGATGGAGATGCAGTTTGATTTTATGAAATTCCTTTATGTGAAACTGAAGAATAACAACTCAAAAATTCATGGAAATGTAACCAGAAACACGATACTTTTCTCGTCCACGGCTTTCCATGGAAAGCTATAATTTAGAAAGAAATTTCTAAGCCAGAGTAGGTTTTAGTCACACATGTCCAAATAATCATGTTGATTCTTGGGGATATTCACAAAACTTTGACAATGCTTATTACTAAAAAGAACAATTCAAGTTAAAAATGAATATCTGCTCTTACTTCTAAATCTAGCTAGATGAGAAATACTTTGCAAATCGATTAGGATTTATACAACTGTACTTTCAGTAACTATCTTTGACTTACCAGGATATGCTACGAAAAGTCACAATAACAGTGTTGTCAAGAGTTGTTATTATTTTTATAAGAAATATAGAACATAGCATGTAATTTAATATTAATCTAAAATTAATCTTAATTCAGTTTAAGACATTAAATTTTATCTTATATAAAGATATAATATTGATTTTTTAAAAAAAATTGATATTTTATGAAAAATATAATTGCACAAAACCATGGGATCATGTAAAATGGGATAGTTTTTAGTATCAGAGCTATCACTGTAACATTTTGATAAAATATTTCAAGAACGGAACCACCATTTGACCCAGCTGTTCCTCTCCTTGGTTTATATCCAAAGGACTTAAAAACAGCCTACTACAGGGACATAACCACATCAGTGTTTATAGCAATTCACAATACCTAAACTGTGGAACCAACCTAGATGCCCTTCAATAGATGAATGGATAAAAAAAAATGTGGCATATATACACAATGGAATATTACTCAGCAATAAAAGAGAATTAAATCATGGCATTTGTAAGTAAATGGATGGAGTTAGAGAACATAATGCTAAGTTAAGATAGCCAATCATAAAAAAAAAAACAAATGCCAAAACATTTTCTTTGATATAAGGAGGCTGATTCATAGTGGCATAAGGAGCAGGAGCATGGGAAGAATAGATGAACTCTAATTAGGGCAGAGGAGTTGAAGGGTAAGGGAGGAGGCATGGAGTAATTAATGATGGTGGAATGTGATGATCATTACTATCCAAAGTACATGTATGAAGACACAAATTGGTGTGAATATACTATGTATACAACCAGAGATATGAAAAATTGTGTTCTATATATGTAATAAGAATTGTAATGCATTCTGCTGTCATGTATAAATTTTTAAAAATTACATGAAAGAAAGTTCAAAATGATACTAATAACACTGAATCTAGCATCTTTATTTCATCAATAAGAACACAGTCTAGGGGAAGATTGACTCAAGAACAACAGAAACTTGATTCCTAATATAGTTTACAAGTAGCATAGAAGTATAGCATTCTGATTTGTTTATGTTATTGGAGAAAGAACAAGTCATAAGATAAAAGTAGGTATGAACATAGTCTCAATTAGAGTATAAATAAGAGCAAATATTTCATGGAGCAATTCACAAGTGTCAATATCATATGGGGCAAGGAATGCTGGAAATGTAGTCTTAGCCAGAGTGTTCATATTCAAATAGCTGAGATAATAAATTGTCCTCATTCTACACATAAAATGTTTCAGTGATACTTATTGCTTGCAGGCAAAGATTTTTTTCAATATATAAGATAAAAGGGTGAAATAATTTTTCCATAACTTTTGCAGCTAGAATATAGTCATGTGTCTTTGAATTAATTTGATGTGGTACCTTACCATCCAAAAACCTGTAGGGGTAATGGGGACAGCATGCAGTTCAAGTGGCCTGGAACAGTGATTCAGTCTGCTACATGTGACGTTGGAAGTAAGAGTTCTGTGACATGCCAGGGATTTTGCTGCTTTTTTCACACTTCTATGATTATCCCATAGCTTTTCAATAATTTATACATACATACACATGCACATGCACATATACGCAGGTGCACACACACACACACACACACATCAGCCACATTCTATTTTTGTAGCATCAATATAAAAATCATCAATATAAAAATCACTTTCAATATTATGAAAAATATAAATCCACAGAGCCAATGAGGCCAAAGAAACTTAAGCATCACATTATAATCAAATTGCTGTAAACCAATAGTAAATAGAAAATCTTAAAAGCAGTCTAACAAATTATGGGACAACTGAAAATTTAGAGAGCAATTAAAAAGTTAAAAATGAACAATATGATATTTCTTAAATAATGACGACCTGCTATATTGTGAGTACTTTGGATTTTACAAGGTAACATATTTTTAGATACATGTGCTGAAGTATTAAGGGTGAAGTATCATGATATCTACAATTTACTTTTAAATGATTTGACAAAATAATATGGATAACTATGTGATGGATGTATAGTGGATAGGTGATCAATAGATGGATAATTGATAGATAACTGATAGGACAAATTGATAGATGATAGATGGACAGATAAGTGCATAAGTATAAGATGATTGATAGGCAGATCAATGCATTATATATAAATGGATAGTTGGCAGATGATAGATATTAGGTAGATGATAAGTTGAAAAAGGTGCATAGACAGATCATACATGTATACATATAAACATATACATGCATAGAAAAATACTGACAAGGTTACATGGCTGTTCATTGTACTACACTTTCAACTTTTCTATATACTAAAGTTTTTATTTGAAATGCCATATTCAACCTTCAAGACCTCAACAGAAATATTTTGTGAGATATAAAAAATGAAACTGTCAGAATCATTTCCCTGGAGCATATAGGAGAAGATATTGGGGGAATAAAACAGAGAAGGCAGTGGAAGACCCCAGACATTTGTTGAAGTGATTTCTCTCTGAAATATTAATAAACTCATAAAATATGTGAGCTTATGATCAGTCCCTTATTCATGAAAATTAATGATGGTATGCACCACACAGTAATAGACAAAGGTAGCATGTATGTTTGGAGGAGTGTAGCTCCAGCACAGTTTTGATAACAATATAAAACAAAATACTTGCATAGAATGGCCTTATTCATAAGAGTTAATCATGACATTTCTAGAAATCTGGTGTTACTAAGGCTTTATTCTCCACAACCTTTCAATATACTTGTATATGAAACCTGAAAACTACCCATTTAGCATATTCTGTCTCCATTAGTGGTCCATACCTCTCATAGCAGCACTCCTGATTTAACTTATTAGCTACTTTATTTTCTTGTTGCCTCATGAGGGAAACAAATTTGTTCATACATGGTTTATCTCAATGTCTGCAAGATGCTTCTGGTTCGTATTAAAAGCTCAGTAATTATTTGCAATAAAGGATCTACAATATAATTTTGTAATAAAATTATAAATAAAGGGTCTACAGGAAAGTTTAGTGAAAGGGGAGGTGGTAAAGGAATGATAATTGTTTCACAGCCATCAGGTAGGGGGAGAAGTCAAACTTCCATTTGCTTTCCTAAGTAAATGGAAAGACTTATGGTTAAACTTAAGTCTACATGGATGTAGATATTCAATAATAAAATAGAAATGCCTCTTATATGAAATGAAAAAGAAAACACAAAGAAACTAAAAAGAAAATAATACATAAAATTACAATCGGGCCAAATAAAAAGGTCTATAACTAAACATGTAAAGAACCTATTCAAATATAGAGTAAATCATGAAATCCCAATAGTTAAATGTGAAAGGGATACAAAATAGCAATTCAAGTGGGAAATGAAAAAAAAATGTAAGCTACTAAATACCAAATTAAAGTAATATTGAGGCATCATTTGACATGTATAAAATTAGCCAAAATTTAGACAAAAACCCAAAGTTATTATGGTTGAGATTAAATAGGAGGACTCATTATGCTCATATCTTTATGGGTTGTTAGAAGCATTTTGAAGATTAATTTACAAATGGAAATTAAGAGAAATTTTTGAATCTCTACTCCTAAGAGCTTAACAAATAGAAACAGAAAGAAAACAGTGTAGGATGTTTGTAGCAGTTCCCATTTCTAAAGATGAAATATAGAAAAAGAGTATAAATGTTCAACACTGGGATAATAAAAATATAAAGTATGTTCCATCAACCTGATGGAATATTGCATAGCATTATGCATCACTATTAAATATATATGAACATGTGGAAAATATAAACAGCATCCCTGAGGGGAGGGTAAAATTCAGCTAACTTCAACTGGAAAATCTGTCCACAAGGGTAGAATTCCCTAGGAAAAGGGGGAATGAGCATGACAGTGAGTCAGTGGCTACAGTGCTCTCAGTCACTGAGAATAGAATCTGGGAGATAAAACAGGTGCAGCACAGTCCCTCGTGAGGACAACTGCTGAATTACCTTACCATATGCCTTTTACTCCCCCGGTGCAGAAAAATTAGAGTCTCATCACTTCTATTTGTTTGTACCCTTGCCACCACTGACTTCTTTCCCTGTGAAACTGAGCTGCTTGGTTTTTCTCTTGCAATAGCTGCATTTGTACTTCGCTGAGTTCTGACTGTACCATTTTACATACAGACATCCTGGTCTACCATTTCTTCCTAGTAGTGTCACTTTCGTGAAGTTCACCAAAATGACACAGAGAAAGGGCCTTGGTGCACATATGCCAGCTTCTTCCCCATAAAACACAGAAGGGGATCTCTGAGCCTGCAGAGTAGACAATATGAGCAAAGCTCACCCTCCCGAGCTGAAAAAATTTATGAACAAGAAGTTATCATTGAAATTAAATTGTGGAAGACATGTCCAAGGAATATTGAGGGGATTTGATCCCTTCATGAATCTTGTAATAGATGAATGTGTGGAGATGGCAACTAGTGGACAACAGAACAATATTGGAATGGTGGTAATACCAGGAAACAATATCATAATGTTAGAAGCCTTAGAACAAGTATAAATAATGGCTGTTCAGCAGAGAAATCCGTGTCCTCCTTCCAGAAGCCCTGTTTTTAACTATGACTTGAAAATTGGGTCATGTACATTTTCATATTGAACTTTTTGTTAAATAAACTTCAATAGCAAAAACAAAAACAAAAAACACAGAAGGGGACAGAATCCACACCATGAGCTCCCAGGTTAGAGAGGCAGGTGTTTTTTTTCCCACAGTGTCAGCTCCAGCATCATCCAGCTAAAAGCCTTTGTTTCATGATGCCTCTCATTGTGCATTTCTGTAGCTCTGCTGGGGTGTGGTTCCTGCAACTGATTCCCAAATTGTGGCTTTTCCTCTGGATGACAGTCAAACAACTGTTTAGTTTTACATTTGCATAAAAAGGAATTTCAGTTAATTAATAATATAATTGTTAATTTTGGCAAATTAAAACATAATAGGAAATATCTCAAGCTTATGAAACTTTTTAGAAAATATACCAGAATTGATACTTAATGTAGTTTTCTGAAGGTTCTGCATGTTTCATGAGAGAAAATATAGACAAGAGAATAAAAGATGCCAGTGATTCCAGAAATAATGGTCTTTAAGTATTGTAATTTCTGAGCATAATGTTCTAGATTGCCACAAACACATTTTCATTTTTTTAGGTGATAATGATGATTTTCTTGTACTGTTCTTTTCACACATTGTTTTAACATCTGCATCAAATTATATATAATTATTATAATATTTCATAGCTCTATCTACTTTTATTTTCTTTTCATTTATACCCTTTTTGCTTATATCCTCTGTAGGTAACAAACATTTTCACATAAATATTGATTTGTATTTTATGTTAGCATCAAAGAATAAATTTTAAAGCAGAATTAACAGATCAAACATAATTAATAATTTAATTCTAATTATTATATTATATAATTATTTTCCTAGAACACTGTTCTTGTTCCTGACATCTACATTGAAGTACCTCCAGGAGATATGAAGGATGTGATAACAAGTTTACAATAACAGCTATTGAAATTGGTCTGTCATGCAAGCAAATACTTCAGGATGACACTCTATTTAAGCTTTTCTACACACAGGAGAAATTTACCTCATCTGCAAATTTATGTGCATATAGCATAAGATAAAAACCTTATTTTTCTGCTGAAAACATAATCCTTTAGTACTTTATTTTATTGAGCCCACATAGAAGGAATCAAATAAACATATAAAGCATCCTTCTGCATGTCACATAAAAAATGAGAAAAATGAGTGATTATTATCTTGCATGGAGCCTGCAGATGTATTTTCTTTGCCCTTATTTTTAATTTAAATGGTTTAATATAGCTTGTTTGTTATTGTTTCAACCATTCATCCAATACTTCTGTTACTACCAGAGTGATCACACACTGATGTAGAAACATGAGCTTCTGGATGCTGAGGAAGCACACTCACTGCTAATCATTTTGCCATATGCTCAAATGCTTTATTCAGAAAGCATAGTTATTGCAAACATGGGGTTCTGTGAGGCATATCTGTTGTACTTTGACTCTACTTTCTGAAGTCTCTCAACTTTGGGACGCGTCCAAATGCAGGCGTGCAGGTATTCAAAGTGTAGCAAGTCTGTTTTTGAGCTTTCTCTTAGCATGTAAGCATGTATCCTCAAAGCCTCACTGGGTAGTGTCACTTTTCTTTCATTTTTTTTTCAAGGTATCCTAATTTCTTTTTCTTTCTTTCTTTTTTTTTTAACAATAAATGCATTTATTAGATAAACAGAAGAAGGAAAAGCATTGATTTGGTCCCTGTGCTTTTCTTTCCTAATCCTAGATTCTCTTGTTTTTGGCCTAGTTGAGATTCTTTTTCGCATTACAATCCTTATTACACATATAGAGCACAATTTTTCATATCTCTGTATATAAAGTATGTTCACGCCAATTTATGCTATTATACATGTGCTCTTTTTTTGCATTACAATTCTTAATACACATATATACCACAATTTTTTATATTTCTGTTTGTATATTAGGTATGCGTAGTGTTGCTTTTCTTAGGATGGTCTGGGCTTCATTTGCAAAAACATGAAGTTATGAATCATCTTTGTAAAGTTGTATTAGGAAAAGGATATTGAAACATAAAAATATAAAGATGTTTGTTAGAGGGAGATAAGAAATCAAAGAAGGCATTTATATTTTCAGTTTTAAAAATAATGATTCTTCCAGTTTTATCTACAACATATAAAGAGTTTAAAAGGCATCACACCCATCTTTACCACAAAGAAAAAAACATGTTGAACAAATGGAAAAACTAATGAGCCAGGCATGGTGGCACACACATGTAATTCCAGTGGCTCCAGAGGCTGAGGCAGGAGTTCAAAGCCAGTCTCAGTAAAAGTGAGATGCTGAGCAACTCAGTGAGACCCTATCTCTGAATAAAATACAAAACAGGGCTGGGGATGTGGCTCAGGGGTCAAGTGCCCTTGAATTCAATCCCTAGTCCAAAAAAAAAAAAAAAAAAGAATGAAAGAAAATTAATGACTTGACTAATGACTAAGAGAATGGAAATTACATGGAAAATTGCCACCCCATAATCTTGAAGAACAAATGGAGGAAGACTATATCAAGAACATTAGAGGAATTACCTGAGATTAAGCTAGCTTTGTTTTAGTGTGGAAAGTCTCAACATGACCCATAAACCACTAGAACATTAAACTGGAAAAAACTCCTAAATGATAATTTTGATAAAGATTCTGGAGACCAAGGATGGAATAGACACTTCTAGGGGCATATAGTCTCAGGTGAGCTTCCATCTTTCATGGGTTTTACCTGTAGGAAACTTACTTGGTTGTCATGGTGAAGAGCCAAGTGACAATTAAAAAAAAAGAAAAAAAAACAGAGTATTTTCTGTACCCAAGGCCTGCTCTTCAAGGGAAAGACTTTACTCAAGTCTTATATCATGCTAGAGATGTCTAGGGGCATTTACCCTGTCTAGGGGCATTTACCCACAATCAAACCCAAGTAACTTTTATGTCACAACTAAAATTGTAGAAAATTAAAGACCACTTGTGAAGGTCACATCTTAAGAACATAGGCTCATTAAACACTGAGGTATAGTTATAAGGTCATAGAAAGCTTTTCTGCCATGCACCTAATAAACACTCCAATTGGGATCAAATACAAAGGCAATGGATAATAGATAATAGAAATGTAAGTTGCAGATTCTTTTTAAGAAGAAGCTCTTTAGAAAGACCCAAAGACAAGAGGAAGACTAAAACAAGAACATTAGAGGAATTATTTGTCAATGGCACATATACCTATAGGAAAAATATCACAGACCAACTTCTAACCAGATGATCATAAAGCTTCCAATTCAGACTTATTTACTCCAGATTCTGTTACTTGATACATCACATCTGACTCTTAACAAAAAGTTACAAAGCATGCTAAAAGATAAGAAAATTATGATCAGAATACAAAAAAAAAAAATTAGGAACTGGGTGATATGACAAAGATTTTGAAACTGTCAGACAAAATATTTAAAATAACTACTATCCATACTTCAAAGATCTAAAATGAAAAAGTACAATAAAAATCAAGAACAGATTGATAATACAATCATAAAATTGGAAGCCAAGAAAGAATCAAAAGAAAATGTTGGAAATAAAAAAAAATACTGAAATAGAAATAAAGAAACTCTTGTTTGGGCTTATCAGTAGAGTGGACATAGTGAAAGAATAATAAGTGGCCTCGAAAATATGTCACCAGAGATTTTTCAAACTGAAATGTGAAGAAAAAAAAAGGAATGGGTAAAAAAAAAACCCATAATACCTTTGAAATATGGTATGTTTTCAAAAGGTAATGGAAGTGTAATTGGAATGCCAGAAAGAGAAAAGAGAAGGAAGCAAAAGAAATATTTGAAGTGATAATACCTTGTCACAGGCAAATGGTGAGTTGAAGCCATAAGCCTGGGTTCTTGTGTCCCATCAAAGGAAAGTTTAGAGTCAGATGATAAAAGCTAAGCAAGAGAATTTTATTATGAGTGAAAGTAAGCCTCAAACAAAGAACACTCAAAAGAGAAAGGGAGTGGGTAGTCTCTGAGCAGAAAATAACAAAGGAAACTAAATGCTACTTCCAAATTTATTACTGTTTTTTTTTTTATGTTTGCTATTAAAACTGGGATCCAATTTCCCATGTTTAACTCTTCCTTCACATTGGCTCAGGGAGTTTTTGACCCTAGTTGATCCTTTCCAGAACTATCATGATAAGCATCCCATTCAGAGGGTGAGTTGATGTACAAGTCAATTCTATGTTAAAGCAGGTGCTGGAGTCAATGACTGGGCAAACTTTATCTTCGTGCACTTGTGCTATTAATACATTTTCCCTTCTGAAATACATTTAGAAACCTACGGCCATAAATCCTAACTTTATAATGATCCCAGTAGACCCTGTCACGAGTTAGCTTATGAATCTTTCCTTCTTGGTGTATTTCTTATTTGGACCCCTTTGTTTCTACCTGTTTATTCTCATGATTTTAATTCACCTACAAGTTACTTGATTATTCCTTAAAGGCCATTTAAAGAAACCCCTATGTTACTGGTTTGCATTGCACTGTTCCTTACTAAATAACACCTAACAATAAGAATTTTTCCAAAAGTAATGACAGACACGATTTTAATTGGATTTTCCACCACTTTGACTAAAAGATCTGGTAAACAAAACTTTTGAGGAGAAAAAGTTTGTGTGGCACTCATAATTTCAAAGGTCTCAGTCCCTAATCCGACGAGTCCATTGCTCTGGGGCCAAGGTGAGGCTGAACATTTGAGGCAGAAGGGTTTGGCAGAGGAAAGCAGCAGCGGAAACGGCAATAAGGAAACAGAGAGAGAAAGGAGCTCCACTTACCAAGGAAAAATATACATCCTATAGGCACAGCATTGTGATCTACCTCCTCCAGCCACACCCTGCCTACAGTTACCACCCAGTTTATTCATTCAAGTGGACCAGGCATGGATTAGGTTAAGACTATCATAATCTAATCACTTCCACTCTATAAACTTTCTTGCATTGTCTCACACAAAACCCTTTGAGGAACATTTCATATTTAAACCGTACCGGACACAAAACTATTTATTGATGAAATTTAGAAAACACACATAATGATAAACATGATATAATCTATACCTTGTCATATTCAAACTGCAAAAGACTAAACCCAAAGTAAATACTTAAAATCAAGAATTGATCAAACAAGCCAAAACTGAGTAGATATCTTTGATGTAAGCAAAGCTATCAATTAATTTGATCTAATTGATATTTGAAGTTTACTCTATTCAACAAAATTTGGATACATATTCTTATCAAAGTCGCATAAAAGTTCACCAAAATAGACCATAGTCAAGTCTATGAAACACATCTTAACTATTTCTTAAAGATTTAAATCACATAAAATATCTTCAGAGCATAATGAAATTGAACTAGAAATCAGTCACAGAAAGACAGATGGAAAAGACCAAACATTTGGTGAAAAAACAAGATATTTAATATAGCACATGGATTAAGGAAGAAATAATTTTTAAAAAATATTTTAACTGAGGGGATGGGGTTGTGGCTTAAGGGTAGAGTGCTCACCTAGCATGCATGAGGCGCTGGGTTCAATCCTCAGCACCACATAAAAATAAAATACATTATGTTCACCTAAAACCAAAAAAAATAAATATTTTAAAAATATTTAACTGAATAAAAATAAATATAAAACCCATACAAATGTACAGGAGATAGTAAAGCAATATTTAGAATTTTATAGAATTAAATGTATATATTAGGGAAAAAAGAAAAATACAATCAATACTCTAAGCCTTCACTTTAGGGATCTAGAGGGAAAAAGTAATATATGACTAAAACCAGAAGAAAAATATAATAAAAGCTTGAGCACAAATAAATAAAATTGAAAATAGGAAATAAAAGATAAAATCAATGAAACAAAAAATGTTTCTTTGAAGAGATTAATACAGTTGACAAGCCTCTAGGTAGACTAATCAACAAAAGTAAGAGAAAACAAAAGTCACTAACATCAGACATACATTTTTATCAAGAACCAACCTCATTGCAAACAAGGCATATCACTCTTGAGAATTACCCACAGATTCATGAAAGAATCATGCTAATGTTTTTGTTCAAAGAACCATGGGGATTTGTTTTTATTATAACAATACCTTACATAGAAAAATGAGAGGTTTTTTCAATTTCCTGTTTCACACTCTAGGAATACTCCTTTGTATTTTTGAAGTTCTTTTTTGTCACGATAATTTTGTTGGATCTAATTCCCATAGTGTGCATGCTACCTTGAGAAAAAGGAAATACTTTCTAAGCTCCATTCCCTCCCTCCTTTCTCCAGAGGTATTTTGAAATCACAGCACACCACAGAATTCCCCAGTGGCCTGCTATAGGAACATAGTCCCCACAGTGCATAATGACTCCCGAGTGGCAGCTTAAACAGTAGGAAGTTAGAATGAATTATGGAGAATAAAAATACCCCTGGATCCTTTGTTTCTTTTTATTTTATTTTATTTTATTTTATTGGGGGTGGGGGTGGGGGAGTGCAGAGCTGGCTCTTTAACGGTAATGAACATGATCCATACAACATTAGCATCAGACATATTCCCTACAGTTTCCCAGCATGGAAACAGTTCCCAGATAAGACTGAATAAGCCAAAGCAATTTTATTGGTCACATTCTTTGTGCTTGATTTGCAGATATCATTATTCTGGCAATGCCTTTGTCATAAACCAAAGTCACAGAAGTGCTTTTAAAATGAAAAGCACTTTTGAAATGTCTCCAAAGTTTCAGTGTTTTAAAGGCCCAAATTTTCTCACTTAGCAAACAATGAAATCATCTATATATTATATTGGCATGGTTTTGTTTCTAAAACTACAGTCAGAATCACTCTGGCAATAAGAGCCATGTCAGGGAACTAGTATTTAGAGATGCTAAATAGATGCACAGCTATGAGATCCCTCAAGTGTAGACACTGGGAATTCACCAATGTTACCAGCATTGTTGTCAAATAATGTCAATAGTTGTTATATCAAATCCTGATGTATAACTTAGGAAAAAAGCTTTCTGGAAATGATTAATAAAATGTCACTGTGGGCAAGGTACATAATGGTTGGGTTTAAGAGGTGAGAATAGAGTTTGCATGATGAGACCACAGTATTTTCTAGCACAGAGTACTGCAATAATCCACTGTTTCTCTTTGACCATTCCCAGGCTCATTGTACCCCCTATCATACCTCTCAACACTCACCTGGCTTCAAAATATATACTGTTTCTTGACTGCAGGTGTCTACCCATTTCTAGTGTTTTAATATAAACCAAACATCCAACAACATACTAACTGTTTATCACCCCTGATCCTTGTAACTTTCTTTTCTGTCTGCTCTCTTCTATTGTGCTATTTTTTTTAGTCATTTTGGCCTCCACATTTCTTGTTAATGCATTACTTTTTCTGTTTTGACAGTCTATAAAATTTTATTGTGTATTAAACATTCTTTTTTTTTAGCATTTAAAATATTTTATTACAATTTTGAAATAAATAATTGCTAGGGTTTACATATTCCTACCAAAACTCATGTTGTGATTTGAGTGTCATTGAAAGATATTAAAAGGTGATACTTTTAATAGCTGATTTAAGTCATGAGGATTCATGGATTAGTGAGGGAGTGGTTTTGTTATTAAAAAATGAGCTTTTCTTTTTTTCTTTTTTGTGCCAGCAATTGAACCCAGATATGCTTAACCCTGAACCACATCCCCAACCCTTTTTATGTATTTCTTTTGAGACAGGGTCTCACTAAGTTGCTGAGGCTGGCTTTGAACTTGCAATACTTCTGCCTCAGCCTCCCGAACCATTGGGATTACAGGCATGTGCCAATATGCCCAGCCTAAAAATGAGCTCTCTTAGGGTAGCTTTCTCTGTTTCTTGCCATGTCATGACCCTGCAGTAAAACCCCCACCAGATGCTAAGCAGATGCTGGTGCCATGTTTTTGGACTTCTAGAGCTAAATAAACCTATATACTTAGAACTTATCCAATCTGGTAGTCATAACCATATTAAAGGAATTAAAAATAGTACATTAATATTAAAAATGTTACCTCCTGCATGCTCTTTCCAATCAGATCCTAATTGCCATACTACATGATTACTGTTATTTTTGATTTGTATGTGAACAAATGCAAATCTAATTTCTTTTTTTCTACCTTTTATACTATTCATGCTATTCTTCATCTTGCTCTTTTTTCACTTAATATATTTTGGAGATTTTGCATTTCAATAAATAATGAATTTCTTAATTCTATTTTAAATTTTATAGTATTCCATGGAATAGATTGGCCATCATTTATTTACACAGCATCTTATGGATGAACTTCTAGCTTGGTTTAAATATCACACTTATAAGCAATGCAATAACAAGAAGCCTAATCTACATCAATTTGCATGTGTGCACATTTATGCAAGAAATGTTTTATTAGTCTTCTATTGCCATATAAAAATGGTCAAAAGTTTAGAAGCTTAAAAAATCATTTATTTACCGCCCTGGCTCAGGGCTGTGGAGCCTGCGGAGGCTGCTTCTTGGACCCTGCTACTATCAGAGCAAACACCAAGCACTAAGAAGCCGAATTCCGGCTCCCGGAACTGAGCCCGCGGGGACTGCTTCTTGGAGCTTACACTTATAGGAGCTTACACCGAGCATGGAGCGGCCGAGTTCCGGCTCCCGGAACCGTCCTGGAACCGCCCTGGCTCAGGGCTGCGGAGTCTGCAGAGGCTGCTTCTTGGACCCTGCTACTATCAGAGCAAACACCAAGCACTAAGAAGCCGAATTCCAGCTCCCGGAACTGAGCCCGCGGGGACTGCTTCTTGGAGCTTACACTTATAGGAGCTTACACCGAGCACGGAGCGGCCGAGTTCCGGCTCCCGGAACTTCCCTGGACCGGGGCTAGGAGCCCGCGGAAACTGCGTCTCGGTCCGGGTCCTGCTGAGGGCCGGTCAGGACTCACCCGTTGCTTGGGTTGCCCGGCAAGGGGAACGAAATGCTGCCATTCGCATAGGATACCAACATGGCAGAGATCTGATGTCAGCAGAAAGCGGTGGAGGAGAGATCTTCATCAATACCAGCGGTGACATAAGCAGTTGGTCTCCTGGTAAGGGGGGTGAGGCTCAGTCACCCGAGTCTCCTCAATTTGTCCTCGAGCCAGAGGGAAGGAGCCGGGCCGCCGCCAGCCCCCGGAGCAGGCCCAGCGGCTCGCCAGCGTGGTGACCGCGTGACCCCAATTGGAGAGGGGGCGGAGCGGAGCCGCCACCCACACCCGCCAGGTGGGCAGACCCACGACCCAGTAGTACATGGGCGTGGTAGGAGGGGCAGGGCAGAGCCGCCCTTCGCGCTTGCAAGGTAAACAGACCTGTGACAGCCTGGCGGGTCAGGCCCAGTGGCCTGCCAGTGTGGTACACACATCATCCCAACTCCAGTAGGGGCAGAGCAGATCCTTCTCCCACGCCCGGATCAGGCCCTGCCGGTGTGGTGGTCACGTGACCCCAATTGGAGTGGGGGCAGAGCGGAACCGCCACCCGTGCCCGCAGGGTGAGCAGACCAGTGATCAACCTGCAGATCAGGCCCAGGGGTCTGCAGGCGTGGTAGGAGGGGCAGGGCAGATCCGCCGCCCGCGCCTTCAAGGTAGGCAGACCTACAACAGACCGGCGGATCAGGCCCAGGAGCCTGCCGGCATGGTACAAACACCACCCTAATTGGAGTAGTGACAGAGCAGAGTCGCCTCCCTTGCCAGGAACAGGCCCAGCGTCCTGCAGGCGGGGTAGTCACGACACCCCAATTGGAGTAGGGGCAAAGCAGAGCCTCCACCCGTGCCCGAAAGGTGGGCAGATCTGCGACCGACCAGCGGGACAGGCCCAGTGGCCTGCTGGTACGACAGACACGTCACCCCATTTGGAGTAGGGGCAGAGTAGAGCTGCCGCCCGCGCCTGCAGGGTAGGCAAACCTGCAACTGACCGGCGGATCAGGCCCGGTGGCCTGCCGGCGTGGTACACTCGTCACCCCAATTGGAGTAGGGGCAGAACAGAGCCGCCACCAGCTCCCAGAACAGGCCCAGTGACCTGCTGGCATGGTAGCCACGACACCCCAATTGGAATAAGGAGAGAGCAGAGCCGCCGCCCGCACCTGCAGGAAAGATACGCAAGCAGTATGAAAAGACAAGGAAAGAAAGGACCACAAGCAATGCAGGTCAACGCAACTTTAGAAGAGGTAACAGCTGCAGCAGATGGAATGTCAGATAAAGAATTCAGGATATACATGCTTCAGATGATCTGGAGTATCAAGGAAGACATTAAACAGCAAAATCAGACAATGAAAGATCACTTCGACAACGAATTACGCAAACAAATCCAGGAAGCAAAGGATCAACTATACAGGGAGATAGAGGTTATAAAAAACAAGCAATCAGAAATCCTAGAAATGCAGGAAGCAATAAACCAACTTAAAAACTCAATGGAGAATACTACCAGCAGAGTAGAACACTTAGAAGATAGAACATCAGACAATGAAGACAAAGTATTTCAACTGGAAAAGAACATAGACAGCTCAGCAAGACTGTTAAGAAACCATGAGCAGAACATCCAAGAAATATGGGATAACATTAAGAGACCAAACTTAAGAGTCATTGGGATACAGGAAGGTACAGAGCTCCAAACCAAAGGAATGAGCAGTCTATTCAATGAAATAATACAAGAAAACTTCCCAGACTTGAAGAATGAGACAGAATCCCAAATCCTAGAAGCCTACAGGACGCCGAATGTGCAAAATCATAAGAGATCCACACCTAGACACATTATAATGAAGATGCCCAACATACAGAATACGGAGAGAATTTTAAAAGCTACAAGAGAAAGGAAGCAGATTACATTTAGGGGTAAGCCAATCAGGATAACAGCTGATCTTTCAACACAGACTCTGAAAGCTAGAAGATCCTGGAATAACATATTTCAAACACTGAAAGAAAATGGGTTCCAACCAAGAATTGTGTATCCAGCGAAATTAAGCTTCAGGATGGAGAATGAAATTAAAACCTTCCACGATAAACAAAAGTTTAAAGAATTCGCAGCTAGAAAACCATCTCTTCAAAACATCCTCGCCAAAGCATTACAGGAAGAGGAAATGGAAAATAACAATGAAAACCAACAGTGGGAGGTAGGACAGTAAAGGGGGGGGGGAAATAATCAAAGAGGAAAACAAACAATGTTTAGTAACAGAAATAAACAAATATGGCTGGAAGAACAACCCATATCTCAATAATAACCCTAAATGTTAATGGCTTAAACTCACCAATTAAGAGACACAGGCTAGTAGAATGGATCACAAAACAAGACCCAACAATATGCTGCCTACAGGAGACGCATTTGATAGGAAAAGACATACATAGGCTGAAGGTGAAAGGTTGGGAAAAATCATATCACTCATATGGACTTCGGAAACAAGCAGGCGTGTCCATACTCATATCAAATAAAATAGATTTCAAGCCAAAGTTAATCAAAAGAGATAAAGAGGGACATTACATACTGCTTAAGGGAACCATACACCAACAAGACATAACAATCATAAATATTTATGCCCCAAACAATGGTGCAGCTATGTTCGTCAAACAAACTCTTCTCAAGTTCAAGAGTCTAATAGACCACCACACCATAATCATGGGAGACTTCAACACACCTCTCTCGCCACTGGACAGATCTTCCAAACAAAAGTTGAATAAGGAAACTATAGAACTCAATAACACTATTAATAACCTAGACCTAATTGACATATATAGAGTATACCACCCAACATCAAGCAGTTACACTTTTTTCTCAGCAGCACATGGATCCTTCTCAAAAATAGATCATATATTATGTCACAGGGCAACTCTTAGACAATATAAAGGAGTAGAGATAATACCATGCATCTTATCTGATCATAATGGAATGAAACTGAAAATCAACGATACAAGAAGGAAGGAAAAAGCATACATCACTTGGAGAATGAACAATAGGTTACTGAATGATCAATGGGTTATAGAAGACATCAAGGAGGAAATTAAAAAATTCTTAGAGATAAATGAAAACACAGACACAACATATCGGAATCTATGGGACACATTGAAAGCAGATCTAAGAGGAAAATTCATTGCTTGGAGTTCATTCCTTAAAAAAAGAAAAAAACCAACAAATAAATGATCTCATACTTCATCTCAAAATCCTTGAAAAAGAAGAGCAAAACAACAGCAAAAGAAGTAGAAGGCAAGAAATAATTAAAATCAGAGCTGAAATTAATGAAATCGAAACAAAAGAAACAATTGAAAAAATTGACAAAACTAAAAGTTGGTTCTTTGAAAAAATAAACAAAATCGACAGACCCTTAGCGATGCTAGCGAAGAGAAAAAGAGAGAGAACTCAAATTACTAGCATACGGGATGAAAAAGGCAGTATCACAACAGACACTTCAGAAATACAGAAGATAATCAAAAACTATTTTGAACCCTTATACTCCAATAAATTAGAAGATAGTGAAGGCATAGATAAATTTCTTAAGTCATATGATCTGCCCAGATTGAGTCAGGAGGATATAGAAAACCTAAACAGACCAATATCAATTGAGGAGATAGAAGAAACCATAAAAAGACTACCAACTAAGAAAAGCCCAGGTCCGGATGGGTATACAGCAGAATTTTACAAAACCTTTAAAGAAGAACTAATACCAATACTTTTCAAGCTACTTCAGGAAATAGAAAAGGAGGGAGAACTTCCAAATTCATTCTATGAGGCCAACATCACCCTGATACCTAAACCAGACAAAGACACTTCAAAGAAAGAAAACTACAGACCAATATCTCTAATGAACCTAGATGCAAAAATCCTCAATAAAATTCTGGCGAATCGGATACAAAAACATATCAAAAAAATTGTACACCATGATCAAGTAGGATTCATCCCTGGGATGCAAGGCTGGTTCAATATACGGAAATCAATAAATGTTATTCACCACATCAATAGACTTAAAAATAAGAACCATATGATCATCTCGATAGATGCGGAAAAAGCATTCGACAAAGTACAGCATCCCTTTATGTTCAAAACTCTAGAAAAACTAGGGATAACAGGAACATACCTCAATATTGTAAAAGCAATCTATGCTAAGCCTCAGGCTAGCATCATTCTGAATGGAGAAAAACTGAAGGCATTCCCTCTAAAATCTGGAACAAGACAGGGATGCCCTCTCTCTCCACTTCTCTTCAACATAGTTCTCGAAACACTGGCCAGAGCAATTAGACAGACGAAAGAAATTAAAGGCATAAAAATAGGAAAAGAAGAAATTAAATTATCACTATTTGCAGATGATATGATTCTATATCTAGCAGACCCAAAAGGCTCTACAAAGAAACTATTAGAGCTAATAAATGAATTCAGCAAAGTGGCAGGATTTAAAATCAACACGCATAAATCAAAGGCATTCCTGTATATCAGCGACAAATCCTCTGAAATGGAAATGAGGACAACCACTCCATTCAAAATATCTTCAAAAAAAAATAAAATACTGGGGAATCAACCTAACAAAAGAGGTGAAAGACTTATACAATGAAAACTACAGAACCCTAAAGAGAGAAATAGAAGAAGATCTTAGAAGATGGAAAAATATACCCTGTTCATGGATAGGCAGAACTAACATCATCAAAATGGGGATATTACCAAAAGTTCTCTATAGGTTTAATGCAATGCCAATCAAAATCCCAACGGCATTTCTTGTAGAAATAGAGAAAGCAATCATGAAATTCATATGGAAAAATAAAAGACCCAGAATAGCAAAAACAATGCTAAGCAAGAAGTGTGAATCAGGCGGTATAGCAATACCAGACTTCAAACTATACTACAGAGCAATAGTAAGAAAAACAGCATGCTACTGGTACCAAAACAGGAGGGTGGACCAATGGTACAGAATAGAGGACACAGAAACCAATCCACAAAACTACAACTATCTTATATTTGATAAAGGGGCTAAAAGCATGCAATGGAGGAAGGATAGCATCTTCAACAAATGGTGCTGGGAAAACTGGAAATCCATATGCAACAAAATGAAACTGAATCCTTTCTCTCGCCATGCACAAAAGTTAATTCAAAATGGATCAAGGAGCTTGATATCAAATCAGAGACGCGCCGTCTGATAGAAGAAAAAGTTGGCTACGATCTACATTCGGTGGGGTCGGGCTCCAAATTCCTCAACAGGACACCCATAGCACAAAAGTTAATAACTAGAATCAACAAATGGGACTTACTCAAACTAAAAAGTTTTTTCTCAGCAAAAGAAACAATAAGAGAGGTAAATAGGGAGCCTACATCCTGGGAACAAATCTTTACTCCTCACACTTCAGATAGAGCCCTAATATCCAGAGTATACAAAGAACTCAAAAAATTAGACAATAAGAGAACAAACAACCCAATCAACAAATGGGCCAAGGACCTGAACAGACACTTCTCAGAGGAGGACATACAGTCAATCAACAAGTACATGAAAAAATGCTCAACATCTCTAGGTGTCAGAGAAATGCAAATCAAAACCACCCTAAGATACCATCTCACTCCAGTAAGCTTGGCAGCCATTAGGAAGTCAAACAACAACAAGTGCTGGCGAGGATGTGGGGAAAAGGGTACACTTGTACATTGCTGGTGGGACTGCAGATTGGTGCAGCCAATTTGGAAAGCAGTATGGAGATTTCTTGGAAAGCTGGGAATGGAGCCACCATTTGACCCAGCTATTCCCCTTCTTGGTCTATTCCCTAAAGACCTAAAAAAGGCATGCTACAGGGACACTGCTACATCGATGTTCATAGCAGCACAGTTCACAATAGCAAGACTGTGGAACCAACCTAGATGCCCTTCAATAGACGAATGGATAAAAAAAATGTGGCATTTATACACAATGGAGTATTACTCTGCATTAAAAAATGACAAAATCATAGAATTTACAGGGAAATGGATGGCATTAGAGCAGATTATGCTAAGTGAAGCTAGCCAATCCCTAAAAAACAAATGCCAAATGTCTTCTTTGATATAAGGAAAGTAACTAAGAACAGAGTAGGGACGAAGAACAGGAGAAGAAGATTAACATTTAACAGGGATGAGAGGTGGGAGGGAAAGGGAGAGAGAAGGGAAATTGCACGGTAATGGAAGGAGACCCTCAGGGTTATACAGTGGAGGGGGTAGAGAGAGAGGAGGGGAGGGGAGGGGAGAGGTGGGGAGGGGGGATGGTGGATGATGGGAAAGGCAGCGGAGCACAACAGACACTAGTATGGCAATTTGTAAATCAATGGATGTGTAACTGATGTGAATCTGCAATCTGTGTATGGGGTGAAGGTGGGAGTTCATAACCCACTTGAATCAAAGTGTGGAATATGATATGTCAAGAAATTTGTAATGTTTTGAACAACCCACAATAAAAAATTAAAAAAAAATCATTTATTTATTATCTCATAGTTTCTGTGAATCAGGAATCCAGCATGGAAGAGTCTGACCCTCTATTCAGGTGCACACAAAGACTTAATCCATCTAGCTGTTTTGCATCTGGAGCCTGAAGTCCTTTTATAAGCTTGGTTGTTAGCAGAATTCAGAGCCTTGTAGTAGTAAAATTCATGGTTGCTTACTTAAGCATAGTAAAGGAGAGTCTCTGACTCCTTCTCTGTCTTACTTCCTCTAGATCCTCTTTTAAAGAGCTTGCTTGACTAGATCAGTTCCTCCCAGGACAACTTCACATTAGATTAGTTTAAAATTAGCTTCACCTTAGATTAACTTAATATTGACTAATTCCAAGCTTTAATTACATCTGTATATTTCTTTACCACTGAATTCCAACTGAATATAATCACAGAAGGTATATCTCATAATTTTTACCATATTTTTATTAGTTAAAAAGCAAATTATACCTGGGTATGGTGGTATACACCTATAATCCCAGAGGCTCCTGAGGATGAGGCAGGAGGATTGTGAGTTCAAAGGTAGCCTCAGCAATTTAGCAAGGCCCTAAGCAACTTAGTGAGACTCTGTCTCAAAATAAAATATAAAAAGGGCTGGATATGTGGCTCAGTGGTTGAGTGACCCAAAGTTCAATCCTCTATACAAAAAAAAAAAAAAAAGAAAGAAAGAAAGAAATTATATATTCTATCTATACCCAAGAATCCTGGATTATAGAAAGACATGAGCCATTGGAGATCTTAGAGTCTTACCTACCACAAATATATTCCCTGAGGAAAAAAAAAGTGAAGTCAATTGCAATTTTGAAATAAATTGTCCAAAGACTCTTCCTAGGAAATTACATATTCAAAAGCAACATATTCCTTTTTCTCCATAGGACTCACCAGCACTACATGCCAATAAATTTTCAAATGAAACCAGTCTTACAGGTCAACTGGGGATTCTCAATATAGTTTTAATGTTCTTTCTCATTATATATAAAATTCAATAGCTTTCCATATGTATAAGGAATATTTTCACTGATACTTTTTAAATTTCTTCTCCCATATTCTTCCATTGGTTATTAATCTTATGATTTTAGAGGATCAGAAATGTAAGACTTCTGCCCATGACAGGAGTTGCAAACATTTTTTATAACGCTGCCACTATTTGCATTTATCTTTCACTATCCTTAAAAACTATAAAAAGATTTATTTTTGTTATCAGACTCATGGAGATTTTTAAATAGCATTTGAGTAGTAATTGGCATTGAAAAGGAGTGTTCATCATTTTCCTGTAGTAATATATAACTATATAATTTTATATTTAAACAGTCCATATTCTGTAAATTTCCTGGCATATTATTGTTAAACATGGATGTATATCTCCCAATAAGCTCTCCAAACCATTTATGGCATACTTTGTCTTTTTCCATTTGATTTGAAATAATCTCTTGTAGAAGACTGCAATTTCCAAAATTAGCTGCACAATATTCTTAAGAGAGATGTTGATACTATTTTGTTGAGAACAAGGGTCTATGTTCTCTCCCCTGCACCAAGGCAGACCAGTGTTACTTATCTCAACCAATAGAATAAGAGGGATGTGCTGCTCTGTAACTTAGGAAATGAAAGGCAACATGGCTTCCTCCTGGCTTCCTATCTCAGGAAATGTGCATTTGGGGCTTTGAGCAACCAATTAAGAAGTCTGGCTACTCTGACACTGCAATGGTCAGGGAACCAACTGAAGAGATAGAAGGTCATGTGAAGTTCTGACTTGTCCATTAACAAAGCTGTCAACTCAGGTACCAGCATATGCATGAAGACACTTTTGAGATGATCCTAGGACTAGCCAGAGGCAGAACTATACAGCTAAGATGCTCCCAAATTTCTATCCCACAGAAATTGTCAGTGATGATAATTATAATTTTTAAGTTGTTAATTTGGGGGATATAAAAAAAGAAAAAAAGAAAAAAAAATTGGGGGGATATTTTGCTATACAGTAATAGTAATCAGATTATCCCTCCAGCATATACCAAATTTACATCTGAATTTGTGTATATATATGCATTTAACATTTTGCTGCATTGTCTGAGCTGCCAATTCATGCATCAGTACTACAAAGTTTTAAATACTGGAAATTTGAAATATTGGATTTCATTACCAAATTGTATTAGTCCTCCTCAGTAATTTCTAGCTTGAGAGTATTTCTATACACTTCTTGATTTTTCTTGGGAACTTTATTTTCATATTTGTTCAAATTTCCCTCAATAACTTTTGATATGAAGAAAATCTGAAATTTTCATTAATATATTTCTTGAAATTTTTTGTGTGATGCTATCTATGGTTTGAATGTGTTCTCTCCAAAATTTAGATACTCCAATGTAATAATATTAAGAGGTAGGCCCTTTGAGAATTGACTAGGGCAAGAGGACCCCTTCTGATGAATGGGATGAAGACTCTTATTGAAGAGGCTTCACTTGGCTTTTGACAAATTTGCTCTGTTGTCCTTCTTCCTTATCCATGTGAGAATGCAGAAAGAATACCCTTAACAGACACCGGACACTGGTATCTTGACCTTGAACTTCCTAGCCTCCAGAGTCATGAGAAAATACTTTCCTGTTCTTTATACATTACTGAATTAGACACTCTGTTATAACAGCACCAAATGAACTGATATTTTAGTGTTGTGCTTGCTACTTCTAAAAATGGAATATTTTCTTCTGTTATTGTCTAATTCAAGTAAGTTGCATATATAAATACTATTTAATCGTGTACACTATTTGTACAATCAACTAGTATATGAATAAATAAGAATATTTTTGTGGTTTGTGGGTTTATAAAAACTAATATTCCTAGTCACAACTACTATTCGAAATTTCCAACTTCTATTTATTCAAACTTCTGTTTATCTCATTACACTGCATAATAGCAACAAAGTAAACAATGATGATAGAAGGCATCTTTCTTTTGGCCATGTATCTAGCAGAAAACTCTTTTCAGGGTTTCCCTATTAATTGTGATGTCTTTGGAGAAAAAAAAAATCTTTTGAATGCTATCAAAGTGCCTATGTATTTCAATATATTAACTGTGTTTTAATGATATAATGATTTTAATATCATTAAACTATATTTTAGTGATGTCTCATTTTAAAAAATATCATTAAACTATATTTAAATGAAGTCTCATTTAAAAAAATATGACTGTCCCCAAATCTTTGGCAATTTTCATTTTAAATGATCAGGACATCTAGTCTACTGACCAAATCCAGAGGCAAGGACTATATTCAGATTTTCTTGCTTGATGGTTATAGCATTTGACTCCATTCAATGTTATAGAACACTGGATTATTTATGTACTTTCATTAAAGACTGTTTTCTATTCAAATGTTACCACATGTGCAAAAGAAGTCCTTGTGTATAATAAATATATACATCTTTAAGATATGCCTTTAAGGGAGACTTCAAAGCCTACAGTTAGCTGGTGGCTCTCAAAATGTGCTATTCAATATGCAAACATTATATGTAAATGTAGAGGAGACCATAGCTCTTTTCCTCTCTTCCAGAACTTAAAATGTATTTTTTGAGAAATGCTGCATTTGTTTAAAGTATTAAATGAGTGACATATCTAAAATATTTAAAATTCATGAGTTCTCTACATCAGGAACAATATTTTTATATTTCAATATATTTTATGTTCCAATCTACAAAGCAAAAAGACTATTTATGAAAGTTAGCATTGCATATCCTGGTATTACTTTGGGGAATTATTTCTTTCACCCAAATTTTAACATTTTATAAATAGAGATGTCAAAGAAGATAAAAGAAAGGTTTAGATGCAAAGAGCTACATGTATTTAATTAGGACATTAGGCCCAATGTTAAGTGCCTGCCCTCACATAAGACTATTCTAATTCTATACAAGCAATAATTTCTACATTGTTTTCTTAAAATGTTTATAGAAACAAGGTTTCATAATTCCTTTAGGAATAGATCCAAATTATGCACAGTTTTGCTTTCATCCATTAAAAAAAACAAAATGTAGTCTTTTCATTACAGAATATTTTAAACTAATAAATATCAGTATCATCTTTCTACAATAATTTTTCCATCTATTTCATGTTAGTAATTGTCTCCATTTTTTTTTTTCCTAAACACAACTTTATTTTTCTATGTAAATGTTTCCTTAGGTCACTTCATTAAATAATCAGATAAAGCTCAATAAATATCTGCATAGTTGTAGGGTAGACTCAAAATGGCTACAGATAGGCTCCATCACTGAGGCTTCTGGCAGGCTATGATTTAATGTGTCGTCAAGATCATAAACACTGTGATTCAGTATGTGTACTCAAGGTTATAAACATTTTCTTGTGAACATGTGCCCACTGTTATAACCTGTTTGTAGTGGACCTTCTTTGTCTGGCCTGTATATAAGAAGGGCCTATAGAAATGGTTCAGGGGGCAAAATAGAGCTGGCTAGGGGCCAAGTTGAAGCTGGAGACTGGCTAGGGGCTATTATAACCTCCAAATAAATCATTTCTACTATCCCAACCATATCTTGCATCTTATTCTACATGACAGAATCATAAATCTATTTCCTGGGTCTGAATCCAGGCTGACAATATCTATTATATACCATGAGCTGTTTATCTTTGCCATATGGTAATTAATTTTCTCATTTTATAAATTTAGGGAAGGTCCCCAAATCTCACAACATCTGTGGATTAAAGAAAGGAGTAAATGGATTTACGGGTTTTATTATGGTTCTGTTGAAGTCAAGGATCATTTCTTTCTAACAATCTCACCTTTGATTCCTAAGTTTGTCTCTGGTGTTTAATGTATATAAATTTGATCAATGAGTATAAAATTTGATCAAGAGTATATATTAAAATATGATCCAAACAGAAATGTTTGATAATCAGAAACTGTATAAATTTAGTAACTGTTTTATCCAGGTAATGAAATGGAAAAGAAGGTAGCAGAAGTTTTGTTAGTGGTGTAAGAAACAGAGAGGTGGCAAAGAAAATGAGAAAGAAAACAAGAACATCACAGTAGCCTCACATGAATAGAAAGCTGAGCAGAGTGGAGAAATGGAGATAAAGAGGAGGGAACAAAAGGAAGTGAGAGTCAATAATGGGAAACATATAATCTTTCAGGGAAGTAGAGAAAATTGTGTGACATCACTGAAGCTAAACATTGGTGAAGAGAGCTGGAGAAGTAATCTTCACAATTTCCAGGATGTAGCAGGTTACATTGAGAGCTTTGATTTTTAATAGTTAATCTGTACAAGATTTGTCCTCCCCACAAGTCAGAAACACCTTTCAGAAGGACAGAGACCACATTTTGATTTTCCTCAAAAGCTTTACATTTGATAATGCACACAATAGACAGGCAGGATTTGCTTTTGAAGACATGCTGACTTAGCTCCATCATGAGTCACATCACTTCATTTTCTTCTACAGCAACTGACTTTTCTCATTTCATAAATTTATATATATATATATATATATATATATATATATATATATAAAGTTTATATTATATATAATATAAAGTTTATTATATATATATATATATATATAAAATTTCCAGGATGATTGTATGTACTAAATATTCTGTTCAGCTTTTCTATTTCATATTTATATATTTTTCACCTTTCATAATCTTAATCCTTAGGAAGATTAACAATCAGATGGCTTCTTCTCATTATTTAAAGTTAGAACTACATAAAACAGGCAAGAAAGTAGAAAATTAGTTGGCATCTCCAATATATATATACAATAGGTTAAAATATATTTTTAGTAGTTTAACAATGACTATTTAATAATATGTCAAAGTTTATCTACTAAAATGGCATCCTGTAATGTCCTTGCTTTTAAATAAAAGTTTAAATGTTTTAGGAAGCAGGAATGTGCGTCATAGATACCCAGGCAATCCTTCATTCTGCCACCCAATCTGGGCATTGAGAATCAAGACCTGCTTCTGGTTCTATACCATTATTAAATTGGTCTCCACTGTAATATTAAAATTTTCCTTTGTTCCTGAAAATTTTCTTCTGGGTACTATGATTTGAAAACAAATTGAGATATGTATCAAACATGAAATTACTGATAATCTTTGTAAATATATTTTAGCAGAATCTTTTAGGCAAAATCTTTTAGGCAAAATCTAAAATATTAAAATGAGTTATAAAGCTAAAGTAATACAAAATCATGAGATTAGCTAAAAAAAAATAGTAAACACAAAGATCTGAGTAAAATCCTTAAAGGGAGAATATCTATATAAATTTAGCTCATCATGTGTTGACACTTAATATAAGTTAAAAAATTATGGATTATTAAATATCCAATTTCAATACCAATATCCATTATATGTGTGAGTGTGTGTGTGTATCTATACCAATCACAGGTGTATGTGTGTATATATATATATATATATATATATATATATATATATACATATATATATATATATATATGTATGTATGTACATATATATATATATATACATATATATATATATATACATACATATATATATATATATGTATATATACATACATATATATATATGTATGTATGTACATATATATATATATATATATATTCGTGTGTGTGTATTTGTTGTTTATGTTTGTCTATGTTTGGGTATGTTTAAATTGACTCAGATATTTATTTGACACTTTGGGTTATAATCTAATACTATCTAGAAAGATTTTATATATATTATATATAATATATATATATATATATATATATATATTTGTATATAATTATATATACAAAATCTTTCTACTTCACATAAAACACAATTTTTAAAAATAAATGATGAATATAGTTAAACAAATCCATACCTTCAGGATGGCAGCATATAAAGTGAGTATAGGAGACAACTAAAGGAGTCCCCCATGGTCAAATCTAAAGCACTTTGACCAGCAGAATAAAGCAAAAATAGCATTGGATTATAACCCAAAGTATAAAATGAATACCTATCAGACAAGACACACACACACATACACACACACACAACTCACCCTGTAGAAGAATCATAATTTATGTACATACTTTACCTTCCAGAAGCATAACTCTTCACTCCCTAGGTAAGAGGCTTGTTTAGTGATTTACTTCTCAATAGTATGAAAAGGACAAAAAAAAGTAATTTCACAATAGGGTAACTTGACAAATGTCACCTTAAGAAAGATCAAGGTTAATATCAACCCTGATAGATCATATTCATAGATAGTACCATTGATATGATATGATGAAAATGGTTCTTACCTCCCCAAAACACTTTATTGCAAAGTAATCATGAGGACAACAATACAAAAAATAAAAATTAGGGGACATTTTTACAAAATATTGACCATCATCATCAAAACTACCATTGTCATCTAGAGAGAGAGAGAGAGAGAGAGAGAGAGAGAGAGAGAGATAACAATTAAATAAATGTCATGTCTTGGATGGAATCTTGCAAGAGAAACAGCAATTAGATTTAAAAAAAAATAAGAAAAAGTGAATGAAATATGAACTTTAGTTAATAATCATTCATCAACATTGGTTCATTGATTGTGATATATGATTAATAGTGTGGGATATATGTAAAAGATATTTTAAAAATGAAATGTTCATTAAAAACTCTAGGATGTATGATGTGTAGTCATAATATGTATCAGTTTTTGACTAGAATGAAGACACTGTCAATAATGTGTACTTGGATTTTACTGCAATGAATAATCAGTTAATATGCTGGTATCCAACAGAGGGCTGAGTTCCCAGGGTAAACAATCAATCAAAAATTTAACCAATTTAATGATAGATTGGTTTCCAAGGAGATTCAGAACCCTTGGCTACTTGTTTCTGTCCAAGTACAATTGGAAACTGGTAAGAAGAATTCAGCTAAAATAATTGTTTTAGCCAGCTTTTTTGCTGCTGTGACTAAAGGAACTGTAAGGGAGGAAAAGTTTATTCCAAGACTCACAGTTTCAGAGGTCTTAGTCCAGAGAAGGCTGGCTCCATTCCTCAGGGCTGGAGGTGAGGCTGAACATCATGGTGGGAGAGGATGGCAGAAGAAAGTGGCTCACATCATGGTGATCAAGAAGCAGAGAGAGATCCAGCTCTAGATTTTAAAAAGTATATACCATAGCCACGCCCCCAATTAACCACTTTCTTCAGCCGCACCCCACCTGCCTCTAGCTACCACTCAGTTAATCCCATCAGGGATTAATTTACAGATTGGTTTCAGACTCTCACAGTCCAATCATTTCTCCCCTGAAACTTCTTGCATTGTCTCACATGTGAGTTTTTGGGGGACACCGTATATCCAAACCATGACAATAATGAATTACTACAAAGTGCATGTAGGTTTCCAAGAGACCATGGAACACATAGAGTCTACAGATGTAATCTGTACCTACTGATGGGCTATTCTTCACAAACATCAATGGTGTGAGAAAGATAGCCACGCCCCCAATGAACTACTTCCTCCAGCCACACCCCACCTGCCTCCAGTTACCACTTGGTTAATTCCATGAGGGATTAATTCGTAGATTAGGTTAAGGCCAATCATTTCTCCTCCAAATCTTCTTACATTGTCTTACACATGAACTTTTGGGGGACACCACATCCAAACCATAACATTGAGCAACATGCAACAGAATCTACTGTTGAGGGGGGACAAGAGTTGGGTGTATTACCATGTGTGTGCAGCTGCTCAATTTGGCAGGTCAGATCCATAGATAACAAAGACACTCTCTTTATACAAGATACTGTTTATTTTATGGAAGGCAGAGGAAAAGAAAAAGTAATAGGCAAGAGAAAAAGAAAATATATTAGCAAATCAGGGAAATACCAACACTTGAAGCCATGTAGCTGGGGAATCCAGGGTAGCTTTTCAGGGTCCTGACTGGGAAGTACTGGACACAGTGTCCTCTCCACAAGTGGGATTCCAAAATTGGATTCCCAGGGGAGTCCCTAAATACAAGTTAGAACAAAGACAGCTCTATTCTAACAACTGGCTTGACCTATCTATCCCTCGAGGACACTTCATCCCCCAAAGACTGGCCAGACCCCAGAGGGAGGAAGCGAATGAGTCTGAGTTCTTCTGAGACAAACCCACCAAGAAGTTAGTATTCTTTAGATATTCCATCAATGATGAGCAAAGTCATGGTAGGCACATAAACAGGGAAGAAATTTAATGTTTTCCTTAGCCCTTTATATAGGAAGAGGGTTTCTAAGCTCAAGGTACCAAGAGAAACACTGAAATTGAGAGTAAAGCAGACAACTGACAAGCTAGTTGGTTTTTATCTTTCACAGAATTTAGACTAGAGGACTTCAACACTTATGTTAGACTGAAGGTGACAATAGTGAAGACAAAGCCCAAGCCCAGTACAACACCTTTTTTGATTGTCTTAAACCTGCCCCCTAAAATAAGTCTACAAAAAAACAGAAGTGTCCCATTTTAGAAAGAATATTATTTATCTCAGTCTCTGCTGGCCTCACACAAGATGTTTGGTTTTTAATCAACTTTTGAACTTTTGAGGGACACCACATCTAAACCATAACATTGTTCATGAAAACATGAACAAGGAAACAAGAAACAAAAGAACACAGAGAAAGAAAACAATCCCCAAAACCAGTTGGGGATGTGGTCCAGATGTTGGAACATTTGTATAGAAACTTAAGAGAACCATGATTAATTTGTTAAAGATTCCCTTGGAAAATTAAACATCATGCATGAACAAATTGTGTAAGGAAAAGAGGGGCAGAACAGGTCAAAACATTTATATTTTAAGAGGGATGACTGAAAAAAAAAGGGGGGGTACTGGATAATTTTTTTGGAATTCAATGCCTTAGTCTATTTAAGCCATAAGAAAAATACCATAAACTGGTTAGTTTATAAGCACCAGAAATGCATTTTGTATAATTATAGAGCCTGGGAATTCTAAGATAAAATTGCCTACAGCCTCAGTGTCTGGTGAGGGCCTGTTTCCTGGTCCACAGACAGTGCCATCTTGCTGTTTCCTCAATGATGAAAAGATAGAAGGCATGACTCAGTTCCCTTGGGACTCCTAGAAGGGTACTAATGTCATTCGTGAGAGTTCTGCCTTCAATACCTCATTTCCTTTCCCAAACCCCATCTTCTAACACCATCACCTTGGGCATTAGGATTTCTACATATGATCTTGGAGGAGGTGGGGACACAGTCATCCAAACCACAGCAGACAACAAATCACAGATCCAAGAAGCTGAGGAAATACCAAAGGGAATAAATACCCCAAAAAATATGTACATAAATATCAAATAAATAAACAGAAGAAAATCTCCAAGATATACTCAATTCAAACTACTGAAAATGAAACATAAAGGCAAAATTTTAAGTCAGACAGCAAATAAAAGACACATTGCATACAGAACATCAATGAACATCAAAGTTTTCATCAGAACTTATTCAAGCTAAAGACAATGGTGCAATACCTTTAAGTACTGAAATAAGAGAAGTTGACCTGGAATTCTCTATCCATTGTAAATCCCTTTCAAAAAAAAAAAAATGCAAAGCAAGATTTATTTTTTCAAGCCCACTAATACTGAAAGAATTCTTTGACAGCACATTTGTACTACAAATGATATTTTTAAAAAATTTAAATAAATAACATTATAATACCAGCACAAAAAGAGAAGGAAGAATTGGTAGATAGCTCTGTGAGATGCTAACACAAAACTTAAAGTTATGTAATATTAGTTTAAAGTAGACCATAGTTAATTAAATATGTAAAAACTATACCCTAGACAAACATTCAGCAAAGGATACTTAGAGTAAGATATCTCTTTCATCAGCCTCTCTCTGCTGTGTGTGCAGAAAGAGAAACTCTTATTCCAACGGAAAACATCAAGAAGCTTAAAAAGGGGATTGCTATAAGCAAGTGGAAAATTGGCCTGTAGCCCAGCAGAGAAAAGCAAGGAGAACCCAACACTGAGTTTAACACAGTCATTAAATATGAAAACTGACACAGGTATAAAGGACACTTAAGGAAATCCCATGTGTCATGGAGCACTAAAGATGTTTTCATAACTGCTAAGCATCTGTGATTTACTGACTAGAAAACAGAGAGGGAAGGAGCACATCGGAGCATCCTGGCTGTGCTGGCCTGGAAATATGAACTGATTCAGCCGGTTTTCTTTCCTTCTAAAGGCACCTTACACCAGCTTAAGATGCTAACAGCAAGAGCTACAAAAGCTATTCCCAGACTTGGCTTAAAGTCATATTTAGACCTGTATAACTTGAAATCAGTTACAAGAAACAGCTCACTAAAGGCCATAAATAACTGCCTATGTCAGTGCTAAATCCATTACTTCAGGGACACAAGAGTGAATTACTGACTCCAAAAAGACCATGCTTAATACATTTGTATACAGGAAGATTAACTCAAAAGCCTATTTACCCTGAAAATCAATTCTTCCCTTCCTAATACCTGGTGCATGTGGAGACAGTGAAGTTTATAGCATTGCATGCTCAATAGCACCAAAGAAGGAGACTTTCATCTTAAGAACAGTCATTAAACTAGGGGCATGTTTCCAATCGAAACTGTGTACCAGCTACAGAAGGGTTATGTTTATATAGTAAATCACCAAGATGAATATTTGTGAAGAGCCTGCCATTCAAAGATAAAAGTTTTGTTGGTCTAACACTAATCGTTCCAAAAAATTACTTTCCCTCCAACACTCTCTGCCCTCCCATATCCACCCTTGGTTCTCTATGATTTCTAGCACATTCTCCAAATCTATAAAATATTAACAGATTTTCAGACTGGACTCTTGGAATTATTTTTTATTTATAATCTGGTTTTTATGTTGCAATCTTAGATAAAGGAGCACAAGACCATGTTCATTTCCCTTTTTTCTATGCTCTTGCATGCTCCATGTGTTGCTAACAGGAAGTTGAACTAAAGATTCAGAAAGAATCCACAGCAAAGCAGTGCAGTTTGGGAAAGATAGCTTAGTTGTCAGCCTGCAGCATTAAGCTCAGGACCTGTCACATACTCAGAAAACTTCTATATTATGCCCTATTGTTTAGAAATAGAGACTAAGATTTGAGATCAAGTTCACTTTCTACTTCACTGTAATTTGATGACTTTGAACAATTTAGACATGGTCTCTGGTCTTCAGCTTCCTTTACTATGAAAAAAGAACTATGTCAGGACTGTAGTGATATCTAAGTTACATAACAAGAATTGTCCATCACAGCACTTAATATGTAATTGATGCTACTCATTGAATGCTGTTTTTCTTTGACTTCCAGAGTTTAATTAGTATAATCTCCTATCTTTATATAATTGTCTTATAAAACAGCCATATAAACTATATTCAACCCATTCTTGTGAAGAAGAAATTGTAAAATTCATACATCACAAATTAAGCAGATAACATAGCTTATGGTAGGTATTAACAAATCCGCATAAATTTTGTTTTCCTGTTATGTCTACCATTTAATAGTATAAAATATTTTTAATTGATCAACGAAGAAAATAATCCAAAATAAATAAATAAAACCTATTAAAACAAAAATAACACATAAAAAGAATATTCATTACATAATATATATTGGGGGAAATACAAAATTTTCTAAATGTCCAGTGTATAATTAAGTAAGTACTGAGCCACATAAAGAGTTGAGTATAGCCATCAGAATGTCCTTTTATGAAGAAATATTTTTAAAATATTAAAGTGAAACATGTTTACATAATACAATAAAAAATGAAGATAAAACATGTTATATATATATATATATATATATATATATATATATATATTAATCAATGAAGTAAAATGTATTTATATTGTAAGTAATATGTACTCATAGTATTTGTAAATGCATATGCCCATATATACAAACTAAATATATGCGTATTATGTATGCATACATATAAAGTATGTTTACATAATTTAAAAAAGTGTTTGTACACTTAACTACATATATTTATGTGTCTACATACAGAATATATATTGGACGTAGAATATTTATTGGCAAATTATTAAGTGCCAGACAGTAACCTAAATGCTTTGAAAGTATTATGTAACATTCTCATGTAATAATCATGAGTTAAGATCAGTTTACAAATAAAAATCAAATCCTTAGCAAGGCTTATCATGTCTGAAACCTATCAGAAGTCCCATAGCTAAAGAATAAAGCCATCACAGGAACTTGAAATCCAATCAGCCTGATTCAATATAAACATGTATTGCTCCTGTGCAAAATAGTTCAGTCCTGGATTCTATAGACATTCAATAAAATCAAGTATGCCCCCTACAAAATTAGGGGTTTTCTGGCATATTGTATCACTTGAGGTCATTACTAAACTCTTACATTCCCACATAATTCCATGGAATTTGGGTTGTAAGTGATTATGCTTAGGCACCTGTGTTTGAGCACTTCTGTGATATTGACTATGACCCCCTTTTAGTCACTGTCTTCTGTCTTCTGCACTGTCCTCAGAAAAATTAATTCCTACTTAAAATACTCATTAGCTTAGGAGTATAAAAAAGCAAAAAGCATAAGCTTTTTTTTTTTTTTGCATTTTGTTGTACAGAAAAGTTGTTTTAGGGAACAAAAACTCTAAATTACAATTCTAGCTCCATTATTTTTATTGTGAGTTTTGGACACTTAACTCAGTTTCTCTGTTTCCAAATCCATAATACCATCTGCCTCAAAGATGTTTTGTTAAGATTAAACAAATAATAATGTATGATAAAATACCAAGAATAGTTTCTGGCAGATCATAAACATAGTATTTATCTTCTTTGATTGATTTATATTAAATTAATAAATACATAAAACATATAGATAACACTTGGTTCATTATGTTGTTATTATAACTATTTCTTTAACTTCTTGTATGAATGTCTTTCACATTACCTTATCTCCCTTCAAATAGCCACATTATTTGGAATAATTTCAAACTACATGATTCCCCCAATTAAAATTTTTAATTATCCTTTAAATGCATCTGAAATCTCCTCCTTGCTAAATAGATCCAAACACTCCTCTGCTGGCCATGTCAGTTACCTGCTTCAAATCCATATCTACAGCCACACGGGAGAGGAAGTATGAATGGCCTCTCTGTTTACTAACCACAAATCTGCTGACATGAGAAGGTAATTTGAGAATAATGAACACTCCTTTAAGGTACACTCTGAATCTACTGTAAATTCTCCCCTGTAAGTTTACTCATCTATCAAATAGAACAGGAGGGCTTCACCTTATCTTCTGGAAATTGCTGCCAAGTGGATATATTGATTTAGCTAGCCATTTAATGGGGTAGGTGTCTATTATATTTTACCACATTGGTAAATGTGGTTTATTTAATCCCATTCTCAGTTTAAAAGGTTTCAGCATTGATAAAATCTGCAAAGACAGATGTGCAATAAATTGTGCTCTTTTAATGGAATTACAGAGAATGAAATGCCACAGAAAGATGCTCACCCCAAAGTGTAAATCGCCTAAGGATTTCTCTACTTCAAATATATTTTGGAGGAAGTGTTTGTTGACAAGTTGAATTATTTAACCATTGTAAATACAGCTTCTATTCTAAACAATTATTTTCCTCATGTTAAAATAATTTGCTCACAAGTATAGAAAAGAGGAAGAATGGCAAACTAAACTCTCTGTTTGATTAATTCAGGAAATTGGCATAATGCAAGGACAAATATTTTATTTTACTGCTTGCCTTTGGGGTGACAGCCAACATCTCATTGGGGGCTCTTCTTCCTGCCAAGGAGGGTGCAAGCCACCTGAGAAATTAAAGTCTAGAATAATTAGTGAAGAACAAAAGGCAAAGAGTCAGAAATATATCTGATGTTTAGTCCACCAGGGTGCTGGAAGTAGACAAAAGAAGATGTCTCCAGTGGTTTATTAAAGGGAGTACATCAAAGACAGGGATAAGGTTTCAAGGGCGGAGTCTTGCTTTATGATGTCTTGCATTCAGCAGGTTGATTGGCATCTTGGCAGGTCATACCCATCTTAGGTGCTGTGCAGCTACAGCAGTTCACCCCATCTCTGGTGCTATGTGGGACTTTGGCAGAACAGAATAGGAATTCACAATGTGTCAGGGCAATCAACCATAGAAAATGTCCACTGGTCATTCCCAGACACCAGATGTTCCTATTCACTAGACTTTGATGTGCAGTGGCCCACATGCAGTCCACGGATGGCTCGTGACACTTGCCTTCCCTATGTAAGCAAGCTATGTACCTTAAGATTAAAATATCACACTATTATGCTTAAGCATTACACACCAATAAAAATTTATATATAAACACATATATGTATGTATATAAAATATATATGTGTATATATAAATATAGATATAGAAAACAAAACAGAATCCCCTTCACAAATAATGATAACCAATGTACTATATGTATTTCTGGAATGCTAAATTGCTGTTTGGTATATAATTGGTTCATTTATGTATTCTTCACCATATCTGTTATCCTGTAAGCTTCTTAAGAAGGATTAAATTCTGTTCCACATTTGGCCTTCACAGAGATTGCATCCAAAATTATAGTTACTAAAAATAGCTGAACAATCTATCTTCAAAATTCTACTAATTCATCTTCATAATGATCTCAGAGAAAATACATAAGCATACAGAAAATTGAAATTGTAAAATATATATATATATATATATATATATATATATATATATATATATATGTATAAATCAGTCAAAATTAGTTATTGTTTTCATTTGGTAAATTTCTATGAGATTGGACATTGTACACAATTTTATCTTTTGCTTTGACTCAGCATTATGTTATGAGCATTTCCCTCAGTCATGAAGATTCTTTTATACATCGTGTTTTGTAGTTACATAAATGAATGTTGAAAGACAAATCATGTATCAGATATATGCTTTTATTTCTGAATTTCTGTTTTCATTAAAAATAACATGAGATAACCTAAATCTGAGATTTCCCCTTTTTAAGCTCTAGATGTTGGCTAACAGTTTCCAGAAGTAAAGCCCACCAAATCTTATCCTGCATTCTAAAATCCAAATTACCCTGATCTTAAAACACTTTTCATAACTCACTGGTGAGAAGAATGACTTACCTAAACTTATTCTGTGTCCAAAGCTGACCTTTGACAGATGTGATGTGAAATGTCAATGTCTTTCAACTATATAGACTGAACATGCCCCCAGTAGAAAAAGTTGAGTTTACTTCTCCGTATGGCAAGGAAGTGCCCACACCAGGAGCAATTGAGGGGTACCTCAGTGAGATGGTATTAGAGAGAACCTACTATATATAATATTTTGTCTTTGCTTGAATTATTTGAAGAAGGTCTAAAAAACTGGGGTTAGCATTAGATTGGAAGGAAAGTTTCCAATTGGTTATCTCAGTCAATCTTTAGAAAGGGCAGACTAGAGAGAGAATAAAACTTCTGGGTAAAGACCCAGCAGTTTCTCAGTTTAGGAAAGGGTGAATGTTCAGACTTGCTTTTGTTTGTGCTTAGACAAAAATCCTCTGACCTCTTTTGGTGCTTTGTGAAATTGTGCATGTTGATAACAGAAGAGCATGACTCAAAGGGAGAGAGAAGGAAAATTGCATGGAAATGGAAGGAGACCCTCATTGTTATACAAAATTACATACAAGAGGAAGTGAGGGGAAAGGGAAAAAAAACAAGGGAGAGAATTGAATTATAGCAGATGGGTAGAGAGAGAAGATGGGAGGGGAGGGGAGGGGGGATAGTAGAGGATAGGAAAGGTAGCAGAATACAACAGTCACTAGTATGGCAGTATGTAAAAACATGGATGTGTAACCAATGTGATTCTGCAATCTGTATACGGGGTAAAAATGGGAGTTCATAACCCACTTGAATCAAATGTATGAAATATGATATGTCAAGAGCTTTGTAATGTTTTGAACAACCAATAACAAAAAAAAGAATAAAATATTATCAAATATATAAAAAAAAATGAAGAGCATGACTCAGCTGGAAGCACCAGAGCAGTTTCTGATCGGGGAGTAGTTGCTTTTCTTTTCCTTTATCAGAGGCTCATTATAAATTGTATTTGCTCTAGTTTTTTAAATACCCAGATATTTTGCTACAGAAATAATAAATTGAATAATGAAGTATCCCTAATATGGTGTTAACTCAGCCCACTGATAGATGCATAATGTCTTGACTTTCTAACACCTGAAAAAAGAATTGAGTTCCCATATGCATTTATCCCCAGGCTTTTAAGGTACAAGTGCTGGATTTGTGTGCCATTTTATAATGGTATGGAAAAGAGAATTGAAAAGGTCATTTTATTATAGCATGCTTATCAGCACTGACTATCCTCACTTGTAGAAAACTTACTTTACTGCCCAAGTGGATGGGTACACATACTGACACCCAGTATGTGAAGTTCTAATATTTGAATCAATATGATGAAAGTTATAGTCCATGGGCACTACTGCCCTGGATCTCCTCCATTCATAGGTTCTGTCTTTGGTCACTCTCTACCATAGCCCTAACATTACCCACAGACGCCTTATTCTGCTCCTCAATTCTGTCCTATATAGATACAGAAGAAGTATCAAGAGGCAAAAATGTGCTAACCAAGAGACAGGAATCTAGCTGCCTCTTCCCCGAGAAAAACTTTCTGTGTTCTCTTTGTTAAGAATTGCCCTGAAAGAAACTCAGGGGAGAAAGTGAGGAACAGATGAAGTATCTTCTTGTTAAAGCCCCTGTCATCAAGCTGACTTTATGTCAGAGGTAATGACACTATGGAGAAGATTGAGTGTATTGCTGAAAATATTGAACAAATGTCAAAACCTTTATTATTAAAAATATTGCATATAAATTGTTTAAAAGAACTTAAGAAACCATTTCATTTTGTGGACTGCATATCTACCAGTGGTCCATAAATTTTATACTGCACTGAAGTATCCTGGAGTGATTCTTCTCAGCATCACCCTGAGATTCAGATCAAGGAGACCTGTCTTAATGTTAACATTTGGACATGGAATGTAGAATTTTTTTTTTCTTCTTGATCTTAAAAATGTGGTCATCTGTGGAAAAGCTTCAGAAACAGCATTTCTATTAAGATGGATTTTCTAAGTGTATCTTCAGAACAAGTAATATTTAGATATCTAAAGTTGCTGAAATGACACTTTATTTCAATCCTCTCCTCAGACAGTTTGAACAATAATCTGAATTAAGAAAGGAGTTTGAAACTACAATATCTTGTTTCTGACTCCTCCAAATAGAATACTAATGACCTATTTTAATTCTGTGCAGAGAGGATAACACATAGAACTAATTTTGGTGTTTCTTAATTGGAAAAACAGAAAGAATCAGTGGAAGTGTGGGAAGAGAAAAGAAAAAGGGGAAGAGATCATTCAACATGATTGTAACTAGCATATGAAGCAGAAAAAGAGCATAAGCAAAATGAGAGGTACACAAAACAGGAAATTGAGTAGGAACCCAGAAAGGGCCTACTCTCAAATCAAGACATACCAGGACATTCAGGAAACAGAAAAATCACTTGTGTGTACTGAAGGAGCAAGTTAAGGGTGCACACTTCTGCCTCCTCTTCTATTCATTACAGTATTTTAAGTTCTATCCAGAAAAATTAGCAAAAGAAAGAGAAACAGTAGAGGAAAAAGAAAGAAAAGATTCTAAACTTCAAAAGGAAGAAGAAAATTTACGAATGAATTAATGTTAAGGGTAAAAAATCTCAACAAATCTGGACAGACACACATTTACACACACACACACACACACACACACACACCAGATTAAAA
The DNA here is from genome assembly GCF_021218885.2 of Marmota monax. Lineage (NCBI taxonomy): Eukaryota > Metazoa > Chordata > Mammalia > Rodentia > Sciuridae > Marmota > Marmota monax. The sequence continues at coordinate 334,682 of NW_026694470.1, read as the reverse complement.
AAATAACAAATAAAAATTTGGCAAAATTGTAAGTAACACACACAAAAAATCAGTTCTCTTTCTATATACCAGCAATGACAATTTCATTTATAATCACATCAAGAATAACATAATATTTAGGATTTTATTCATTCTTTTCTAAAATAATTTGAATGTTCCAAACTCTTATAATTTTATTAATATCTATGCAGGTAACTTCCAAACTGAATATTCCTTAATTTATATCTCTTTTATATTTTTTCTCACTTAATTATTTTTAATTATTTTTATTTTTTAGTTACACATGACAGTAGAATATATTTTGACATATCATATATACATGGAACATAGCTTCCTAGTTTTTTTGATTGTACATAATGTGGAGTTATCCTTCTATTCTGTACCATTGGTTCTCATGTATGTTTTGGTGGCAAATAAGAACATAGGAAAGTTATGTCTGATTCATTCTACTGTCTTTCTTATTCCCATCCCTCATCCCTTCCCTTCATTCCCCTTTGTCTAATCCAGTGAAATTCTATTCTTCCCTCCCCTGCTTAATATGGGTTAGCATCTACATATCAGAGAGAACTTTCTCTCTTTGGTTTTTTGAGATTGGCTTATTTCACTTATCATGATAGTCTCCAGTTCCATTCATTTACTGGCAAATGTCATAATTCCATTCTTCTTTATGCCTGAATAATATACTATTATTTACATGTAGCATATTTTCTTTATGCATTCATCTGTTGAAGGGCACCTAGGTTGGTTCCATAATTTAGCTATTGTGAATTGAGCTTCTATAAATATTGATGTGGTAGTATCACTGGAGTATGATGATTTTTACTGCTTTGAATATATACTGAAGAGTGGTATAACTGGGAAAAATGGTGGTTCCAAATTTAGTTTTTTGAGGAGTCTCCATACAGATTTCCAGAGTAATTGCACCAATTTTCAGTCCCACCAGCAATGTAGGGGTGTATGTTTTTCCCCACATCCTTGCCAATATTTATTGTTGCATTTTTTCCAGATCATTGCCATTCTGACTGAAGTGAGATTAAATCTCAAGTGTATTTTTTTTTTTTTTTTTTTGGTACTGGGAATTAAACTCAGGAGCATTTGACCACTGAGCCTCATCCCCAACCCTATTTTGAATTTTATTTAGAAACAAGATCTGAGTTGCTTAGTGCCTCACTTTTGCTGTGGCTATATGTGAACTCACAATCCTCCTGTTTCAGCCTCCATCTCAATGTATTTTTAATTTGCATTTCTATAATTGCTAGAAATAGTGAACATTTTTTATATATCTGTTGACTATTTGTATCTCTTCTTCTGTAAATTGTCTGTTCAGTTTCTTTGCCCATTTATTGATTGTGGGGACAAGTGCATGGAACCACTTGAATCACTTTGAGTTGAGTTTTATGCAGGGTAAGAAATAGGGATCTAATTTCACTTTGCTATGTATAGATTTCCAGTTTTCCCATACATGACATACTTTAAGGGCGCCTCAGTGGCAAACCATTCCCCCGTGCTAGACGTGTGAGTGGAAAACAACTTACCCCATAGGCACAGCCCTGGGCATTAGACCATGTGTTGCAGTCCCTGTACTTGCTCCATAGCCCACTCCTCGATTGGTCACTGCAAGAACAGTTAGCAGAAATTGCATTGGTGGCCACCTGTAATCTGTTTAGCTACTGCCTGAGTATATATACATGGTAACTGCACAATAAAATCAGATCTGCTTCCTGCTTGGGCTCCAGAGGTCTTGATTAGTGACTCTGCAGCCACACTCTCCTTTACCCTGTTCTGTGGACCTCTTTGCTGGACGAGAGAGAGCCCATGCAATTAATTGGGTTATCTGGTTGTGTTTTTGTTTGTTTGTTTGTTTTGGTGTTAAGTTTTTTGAGTTCTTTATATGTCCTGGAGATTACTGTTCTATCTGAGGTGCAGGTGGCAAAGATTTTCTCACATTCTGGAGGCTCTCTCTTCTTGTCAGTGATTTTCTCCTTTGTTGTGAAGAAACTTTTAGTTTGATACCATCCCATTTATTGATTCTTGATTTTGCTTCTTATGCTTTAAGAGTCTTATTGAGGAATTCGGTTTCTAAGCCTACATGATAAAGATTTGGGCATACTTTTTATTCTCTTAGGCACAAAATCTCTGGTCTAAAACTTAGGTCCTTGAATCACTTTGATTTGAGTTTTATGCAGGATAAGAGATAGGGGTCTAATTTCACTTTGCTACATATGGATTTCCAGTTTTCCCAGCACTACTTGTTGAAGAGGCTATCTTTTCTCCAGTGTATGTTTTATAGTGCCTTTGTTTAGTATGAGATAACTGTATTTATGTGGGTTTGTCTCCGTGTCTTCTATTCTGTACCATTGGTCCTCATGTCTGTTTTGGTGCCAATAGCATGCCATTTTTGTTACTATAGTTCTGTAATATAATTTAATGTCTAGTATTGTGATGCCTCTTGTTTCATGTTTCCCACAAAGGATTTCTTTGGTTATTTTAGTTCTCTTATTCTTTCAAATAAATTTCATAACTGTTTCTTCTATTTCTATGAAGGATGTCATTGGAATTTTAATAGAAATTGCATTAAATCTGTACAGTGCTTTTGATAGTACAGTCATTTTGACCATATTAATTCTGCCTAACAAGAACACGCAAAGTCTTTCCATATTCTAAGGTCTTTTTCAGTTTCTTTGTTTAGTGTTTTGTAGTTTTCATTATACATGGCTTTCACCTCTTCTGTTAGAATGAGTCTCAACTTTTTTAGGTTTTTTTTTTTTTTTGAGGATATTGTGAAAGGGATAGTTTTCCTAATTTCTCCTTCAGTTGACACATCATACTTTGCTTAATTCATTTATGAATTCTAGAAGTTTTCTGGTGGAGTATTTTGGGTCTTCTAAATATAGAATCATATCATCAGCAAATAGGGATACTTTGAGCTCTTCCTCCCTATTTGTATTCCTTTAATTTCTTTTATCTGTCTAATTATTTTGGCTAGAATTTAAAGGACTATGTTGTATAGAAGTGGAGAAATAGGACATCCCTCTCTTATTCTAGTTTTTAGAGGGAATGCTTTCATTTTTCCTCCATTAGAATGATGTTGGCCTGGGATTTAGTACATATATCTTTTACAATGTTGAGGTATATTACTACTATCCCCAGTTTTTCTAGTGTTTTGAAAATGAATGGATGCTATATTTTGTCAAATACTTTTTCTTTGTCTGTTGAGATGACTATGTGATTCTTGTCTTTAATACTATTGATGTGGTGAATTACATTTATTGATTTCTTTATGTTGAATCAACCTTGCATCCCTGGAATGAACCCCATTTGATCATGGTGCACTATCTTTTTAATATGTTTTTGTATGTGATTTGCCAGAATTTTATTGAGAATTTTTGCATCTATATTCATTAGAGATATTGGTCTGACATTTTCTTTCTTTGATATGTCTTTCTCTGGTATAAATATCAGGGTGATATTAGCCTCATAGTTTGGAAGGGTTCCCTCCTTTTCTATTTCATGAAATACCTTGAGGAGTATTGGTGTTAATTCTTCTTTGAAGGTCTTTGAGAATTTTTCTTGTCCTGGGCTTCTTTTAATTGGTAGCCTTTTGATGGTGTTTTCTATTTCATTACTTGTGATTGATCTCTTTAAATCATGGAGGTTCTCCTGATTCAGTTTAGGTAGGTACTATGACTCAAGAAATTTCTTGATATCTTCAAGATTTTCAATTTTATTGGAGTATAAATTTTCAAAATAGTTTCTGATTATTGCCTATGTTTCAGTACTGTCCTTTGGGATATTTTATTTTTCATCACAAATTTTACTAATTTGGGTTCTTTCTCGCTCTCTCTCTCTCTCTCTCTTCATTAGCTGTTTTAAGCATTTATGAATTTAATTTATTTTTTCAAACAATCAACTTTTTATTATGTTGATTTTTTTGGATGTTTTTGTTTCAATTTCATCAATTTCAGTTTGATTTAATTATTTCCTACCTTTTGCTTTTAGTGTCAATTGTTCTTCTCTTTCTATGGCTATGAGATGTAATGTTAGATTATTTATTTGTTGAATTTCTATTCTTTTAATAAATGAGCTCAATGCAGTGAACTTTTCTCTTAATGGTGCATTCCTAGTGTCCCAGTGATTTTGATATGCTTTACTGCTGTTCTCATTTACCTCTAAGTATTATTTTATTTCATTCCTGATTTATTTTGCTATCCATTTGTTATTTCTTAGTTTATTATTTAGTCTCCAGGTGTGAAAGTAGCTTATATTTTTCATTTTATCATTGATTTCTAATTTTGTTCCATTATGATCTGATAGAATGCAAGGAATTATCTCTATTTTTTTTTTTAATTTGCCAAGAGTTGCTTTGTGGCCTAACATATGGTCTATTTTAAATAAGAATTCATGTGCTGCTGAAAAGAAAATATATTCAGTCTTTAAAGGATGAAATGTCCTCTATATAGCTATTGAGTCTAAATGATTCATTGTATTTTTAATTCTATAGATTCTTTGTTTAGTTTTTGTTTGAAAGATCTATCCAGTGTTAATGTATTATTGTATTGTGGTCTATTTTATTCTTGAAATTTGAATGGTTTGTTTGTTGTATATAGATGCTTCAATGTTTGGGGCATAAATATTTATGATATTAAATATTTAGTCATAACTATGACTTGTTGATGTATAATTTCCATAAGCAATTTGAAATTAATTACCTTCTTTGTCCCTTCTAATTAACTTTGGCTTGAAGTCTTTTTTATCTGATGTGAGGATAGTAACCCTTGCTTGTTTACAAGAGCCATGTAAATGATAAGATACTTCAGACCATCAGTCTGTGGATGTCTTTGCCTATGAGGTGAGTCTCTTGGAGACAGCATATTGTTGGGTCTTTTTATTTAATCGAATCTGATTATTCATGTCTTTTGACTGATAAATTTAGGCCATTTACATTCAATGTTATTATTGAGATATGATTTTTGTTCCCTGTCATTTTGACTTATTTCTTGTTTTTAATTTAAATTAGTTTCTCCTTTGGTTGATTATTCTTCACTGTAGTTCATCCCTTCCTGGTTTTTACTTTTATGTTTTATTTCTTCATGAAATAGCTTACTAATTATATTTTGTAGTATTTTGTGAATTCTTTTAACTTTTGTTTATTGTGAAAACATTTTATTTCATTATTAATTCTGAAGCTTAATTTTACTAGGTATAGTATTATTGGCTGTTATCTATTTTCTTTCAGAGCTTGGTATATATTATTTTAAGATCTCCTACCTTTGAGGGCCAGGATTGAGAAATCAGTTGAGATGCAGATTGGTTTCCCACCAAATGTTACCTGTAATTTTTCTCTGGAAGTTTTTAAAAAGTCTATCCTTATTCTATATGTTAGACATTTTCATAAAAATGTGCCTTGGTTTAAGTCTGTTGTAATTTTGTTTATTTGGGGTCCTGTAAGCCTCCTGTACTTGATTTTCCATTTCATTCTTTAGGTTTGGGAAATTTTCAGATATTATTATATTAAAAATACTGTGCCTTCTTTTGGTTTGTATCCTCAAGTCTTCATCTATCCAGATAAATCTTAAATTTGGTACTTTCAAATTATCTCATATTTCTTGGAAGATCTGTTCATAGGCTCTTAATATCTTTTCGCCACAGTCAACTTTATGTTCAAGATTATATATTTTGTCTACATTCCCTGAAACTCTTTCTTCCAAGAAATGCAGTCTGTTGTTATGCTTTCAATTGAATTTTGATATGGTTTGTTGTTCCCTTCATTTTGAGGACTTCTTCCTGATTTCTTTTTCAGAATCTTTATTTTTTTTTTTGAAGTGAACTTTCACTTCCTATATTTCTTTCTGATTTCACTGCTTATATCATCCTTTACCTTATAGACCAGTTTAACTATATGTGTTCTAAACTCCTTTTATTTATTCTACTTTCTTTGGGATGGATTCTGTTATTGGAGTATGTTGGTTTGCTTGGGGCAATTTGTTTTCTTTTTCTTTCTTTTTTTTTTTTTTTGGTATGTCTACCCATCTAACAATATGGGTTTGAGGTAGTAGAATTTCTACCCTGGGAACTGTGAAGGTTTCCAGTACCTCACCATTTAGTGGGGAAGTGGGACAAATGATAATAACAACCAATGCAAAGAATATACAGCATTAAATCAAATAGATTATGCTTTCATGTTAATTGTCACAATAAAAAAATCACTTATTGCCTTATAATAAAAACAGTAATTTTGCAAAAGGATTTATAATTTTAAATGGTGGACAGGGTGAGAACAGAAGTATATAATGAGGGAGGATAAGAGAAGCAAGAAGCAAAAAATTAAAGAAAAATGAAAGAGAGAACAATAGAGATTGACTTCCAGCATAAGAAAAAAGAGAGAATCAAGGGAAACAGGTGAGAGAAAAAAATACATATGTGTGTAGTAAAAATTTTAAAAAATTAAAAGGAAAATAAAAATAAAATAATACAAAGCAAAATTAAAATATACTACTAAAACTTCATAGTCCTCAAAAAACTGATCTATGAAATAAAACTGGTTTCAAATATTCTAGAAATAAGAAAATATAAATATGTATAAATATCCAGGAACCATTAAGGTCACAATTATGCAGAAAAAAAGAAAGAAGTGTGTGGGGGGAAGATCTTAATGAAAAGTTAAAGAATTTTTTTTCCCTTGGAGTTCTAAAATTCTCAGATTCCCTTCTCAGCAATTGCATGGGGTTGTCTGAAGTACAATGCCTGCTCCACCCTCAGGGTGTGATTACTAGGGTAAGAGAGGTAATCCTGTAGGCAGAACTTCTGGAGATGGAGTTTTGGCTTTGGTAGGCTCCAGGCTCTTTGCTGTATGTCAATTATCTGGAGAGTGTAAGTCAGTGCACCTCCAGGGCCCACCATTGTCAGACCATACTAGAAGAATGAACCTCAGAATCTCCCCTAGGTTCCACTAGTGTGGTAGAGGAGCCCGCATTTCCTAGTCTCAGGTTTAGTCTCCAAACTCAGTCTCTTGTGCCTGTGCCCTTTCAAATTCCCCACCAGGTGCATCTCTCCAAACTGGTCCTGAAGGCCACCAGACTGGAGGGGATGAAGGAGAACCAGATGGGCTTCCATAACCAGCATTCCCCTGTGTAAACCTATATCCATGTTTGATTTTCTACTGATCACTTAGGCGCACTCCATGCCATGCAGTTTGGGTTTGCCAAGCCTGTATTTCAGGCCAAACTCAGGTTTGCCAGGAATTGGTTTCACCAGCCTCTGGCCCCTGCACTGTGGCTTCAATGTGGTTTCTTCCTCTGTCCTCTGCATGCAGCTGGAAGTGATTTGGCTTCTTTCCTGCACAAGGATATTGTGTAGTATGCCTTTCAGTTTATCTTTGATCTCTAAACTCTCTGTACAGACAAACTTCAGGCCTCCTAAAAATGCAGGTTCCTTTAATTCTCTTATCCCTCCACTTTGCTCACAGAGGGACAACTCTGGCTTGTGCTCAGATATAGCAGCATCTGTGATGCAAGGAATTCTTTCTTATTTTATTATATCCAATTTCCTGAGTCCCCAATCTGCTTTAAATGCCTGGGATTAAATTCCAGTAAAACTCCACCTACAATACTTTCTTTCTTTTTGCTCATCCACCTTGCTAAGAAGCTGCCTAATTGCTTTCTTGATTTCATGCCATGGAGATATATATATATATATTTTTCTCATATGTAGTAAAGAATATATATATATATATATATATATATATATATATATATATATATATATATATATATATATTCCCAAATATATATTTAAATACAGAAAAATATTTTGAATATTTTTAAAAATATTTTTAAAAATATTTTGAATTTTTAAACAAGGAAGGGAACAAATAACTTACTAAAAACAACAAATCATTTTTGCAAGTAATTAAATCATACCTATAAAATGAAAATGTTCACAAATTGAACAACTTGATATTGTGAAAATAGCACTACTACTCAAATTGATTTTTTGATTCAATACAAGCTATACTATGATCCCAGTGATCCTAAACTGATTTTAAAATTCACATGTAATTGAAAAAGATTCCAACAACAAAATACATTTTTGAAAAAATATCAAAGTTGAAGAGTTCACAGTTGTCACTATCAGAGCTACTACCAAGCTATAATAATTGAAAGAGGGACCTGGGATATAGCTCAACTGTAGAGGATAATCTTAGCATGTGTCAAGCCCTGAAATTATTCCCAGTACTGAAGAAAAAGAAATCAAAAATAGTGGTACTGACATAGGGATAGACCCCAATCCATGGAATAGAGACCAGAAATAAACACATACATGGATCTTCAGTAGATTTTCAATAAGAGTGCCAGGACCATTGTATAGAGAGTGAATAGTCTCTTTAAATATGTAAATGCAAATAGCCATAAGCAAAAGAACAAGATGATACACTCCTAAATTGACCCCAAAAAATGAAATATAAGGACTAAAATCATAAAACACTGAGAGGAAAATTTAGGAGTAAATTTTCATAATCTTGGATTTTGTAATGAGTTCTTAGAAAGCACAAGCTACACAAAGGATACATTAGAATTCTTCAAAATTCAAATTATTTTCTGAACCCAAAAATGCTGTCAGTAAAATGAAACCCTGTAGAATGGGTCAAAATACTTTCAGATCAGTAAATCTGTTAAGAATACACACATATACACATATACATATAGCAGTTACACATCCAAAAGGAGAAGAGAGAAAGCCACCCAAATAGAAATTGAACAAATAATTTAAATAGACTTTTATGCAAAGAAGATATATAAATGACAAACATTAAAAAAAATGTTAAATACTACTCATCATGGAAATGTGAGCAAAAACCAGAATAAGATAGAACTTCACCCCCATTAATATAGCTTTACTATATAAACAAAGGAAAAATATCAAGTAATGGAAAGGATGTAAAAAAATAAGCCCTCATACATGGTCAGTAGGAAATTCAAATGGTACAGTTATGGTAAGATACAACTTAGCAGTTCCTCCAAACTTTAATCACTATATGTTATGGTTTGGACCTAGAATATTCCCCAAAGGCTCATGTGTTGAAGTCTTGGTGCAGCAATGTACAATGTGCAGAGGAGGAGTTTTGGGGATGCAATTGGGTCATGAGATTCTAACTTCATCAAGTGATTAATCCATTGAGGGATTCATAGATGAATGCATTACTGGGAGATCATGGAAACTGCAGAAGATAGAATCTAGCTGAAAAGAGTGGGTCTTTGGGGCAAGGCTCTTACATCTCTGCCCTGTTCCTTCTTGGAACTTCATAACAATGAAGTGAACAAATTTGCTCCATTATGCTCTTCCATCATAATGTTCTGCCTTGTCTTAGCTTTAAATTAAAACAATGGAGCTGGCTTGACCATGGACGGAAACCTCTCCAACTGTGAGCCTAAATAAATATTTGGTCCTTGTAAATTGCTTAATCTCAGGCATTTTGTCACTGTGATGAGAAGCAGACTAACACACCATATTGCGCAGTAACCCTGCTTGTAGGTATATTCTCAAAGGAATGGGAATCTGGCATTCAAGCAAAAATTTGTGCATGAACATTCATAGCAGCACTCTTCACAAAAACAATTAAATGTCCATCACCAGATGGATGGATAAATGAAATGAGTTATATACATGCAAAAAAATATTATTCATCCATAAAATGAAATCAACTCTACCAATACAATCTACAATGTAGATGAGCCTTGAATACATTATGCTAAGTGAAGAAGCCAGACACAAAAGGCCACATGTTGTATAATTCAGCATTGAATTATATACCAAGTATTGAATATGATATATCAAGACTAATAACTATGAAAACACATTAGACTGGTTAGTGTTTTCAAAAGGCAGTGAGAGGGAAGGAATAGAATTAGCTGCTTAACATTAACAGGATTCTTTTTGGTTATGATAAAAATATTTTAGAATGAGATAGTGGAGGATGGTTGCATAACATCATGAATATACTCAAAGTCACTGAATTGTTTATTTAAAAACAGTTAAACTGAAAATTATGCTTAATGTATTCACCATAACACAAATATTTGCATTGAATGGCCCTAAAATAATGATATATAATGGGAAGTCTTTTTAGATGTCAAATGTATTAATTAAATTTTGGTTATTGCTATTAAAGATATTTAAGTTCATCATGTATCAAGTTACCCTTTTTTTTTTTTTCTTTTGTGTTGCTGCCTCTTAAGCCCAGCCAGGTATGATGTTATAATATTACAACATCATAAAAATATTAGAACACCCCATCTTAAGAAAAAGACAAGTAAGCTTATAGAATTTTCTCCCTGCCTGTTGATGTAGTAAGCAGTAACATTTGGTCTTGTGATGGACGTTTTTAAACTCTTAGCAATGGAAAATTGAATTGAAAATAGCAACTCAATAGGCAATTTTGACCTCTATTTCCATGGTTCAGCTCCTTCTTCCCTTTATGATGGTTTATTCGTACTAAATAGACAACACTTCAATCACTTTGTTTAGGACAAGAAATAAAAGCCTCTTTAAATTTTCTGTGTGTTTAGGCTTCAGGAGTAACCCTCCTCATACCTTCCCACATGACATTTTCTAGGTGTGTGATGTCCACTTAAGAAATCCCTCTACAGTATTTTCTGCTTCAGGCTCAGTATCCTAAGGTGCTAGTAAAGTCCTGGGTATAACATTTCCTAGATCTGTATTGGCTCTCCCCTCTGGATCCTTCCATTTGTTAGTGTCATCTATAAAATGCAGAAGTATCAATCTCAGTGATTGCAACTGTGTCTATTCTTGTGAATTGCCCGGAAAAGTTCTGCTTCAGTAAGTTAAGGAGGGTTTCACACAATGTAATTTTAAAAAGAGTCTGAGTACCACTGAGGTAGCCATTATAATCAGCCTGATACTCAGTATGCCTAGCACAAATCCTCTATCCCTTAGGCTAATCTGCTTGCTATTCCTTGAGCATCATTTCCTCCTACCCATCACCTACCATCTGGCTCTTTAAAAAGAAACAGATTCTCTTTGAAAACACCTTTATAGTTTTCTCTAAAACCAATATGCATTACTCACTGAAAGCTAACCCTTTATTGGAATGACTCTCTGAACCCCACTTGTGATAGCTGTCTGCTCCTTTCACATTTTCTCAGCACTTCTGAAGAATAAATTAAACCTTGCTTGTTTCAATGTTCCCAAAGTTATATTTCCCTACCCAAGTGCATACATTGCTTAAAGCAATCACTACTTCAGTAACTGTTATTTATTAATTAAATAACATAATGTAGCACAGGGCATGAAGCAAAGAAAGGTCTTCTTAAACATAATTCCCTTCACATCTCAGTTTCCCCTCCACCCCTCAACCCAATCATAAATAACATATATTTTACATCTCCTTAAGAACTGATATTTAACATTTTCTCAAGGTTCCTATTTTGTGTCAACATTTTAATGAATTTTAATGAGACCTCCAGCAAATCTCTTCTGCTCCTCTAAATCTGCATAGAATGGTCTTTTGCCCTCTCATCACCTTATCCTTAGAACACCCCATCTTAAGAAAAAGACAAGTAAGCTTTCTCATCATCATGGATTCCAAGCATTGGGTTTTACCATAGCAATGCATAGAATAGACATACAAACAAAACAGCCTGTGCCAGAGGAAACTGAGAGAGGTAATAATAACCAGAAATTTTACTTATTCTCCGGATACTGGGTACAGCTGCATAGCCAACACTCAGGGTATGTGAACAGAGAATCTGGTATATATGCTGCTGTGGCTATATGCCTCCTGGCAAGGGCAAGGAGGATGTGAAACTAACTTTGTCCTTGCCATTCATTCCTTAGAGGATGACAATGAAGTTACAGAAAAACAGCAGCAAATTTCAATTACGTATTATTTGATGAAGACCTTTGCAGATACCATTGGTAAAGGTGAGTGAACTCATGCAGAATGTGATAAAGGTAGATGGATACTCTTGTTTACCTTCAACCTAAGTCAAGATATTGAGCTTTGATTCCCTCTGTGTAACTCAAGTAATAAGAACATTAAACAGTGAGGAAGGTATGCTCATGTGAATAACAGCAATTCAAAACAAGAGAAATCAAATAAATAAATAAATAACAGCAACAACAAAATGAAGACATATGGAAATACCTAGATTCTGAGGAATCTCTAACCAGAGGGGTGTTCCTATTTCTTAAAGAAAAATAGATTCTCTTTTGCCATCTCCCTAATACACAAATCAATAAATGTAGCCTGCCTGAGGTCCTAAAATCTATAAATTTCAGTACAAAATTTCATTTTTTACTAATAAAATTTACTTTTTTCTGAAATGTGTGTAGGGAAGGGAAGAAGGAAAGCTTTCCACATTCTAAATATTACTGCATACATAATTCTCATTCTTCACATTTCTGTTCTATTCTCACATTTTTCAGTCTGTATTTTGCTTTTCTTAAAAAAATTGTTATTTTATTTTCTACATTATTTATCAACTAATTATATCAACTTTTATATTATTGTCTGTTTCTTATATTCCTCTTTCTAATTGGGTTATGATTTTTTTTCCTAGGGTTGGGAAGATGATTTCTACTACTTTTATTATTGCTTATATAACACTGGGTTCAATAAAATTGAGATTTATTTGTGTTCCTGCCAGGTGAAAGGTTACTTATGTAGAATTAAGATGGAACAAATTCAAATACACACACTCAGATTAGCTGAGTCCACTATAGTGGCCCCTGATGGCTGCTTCTCTTATACTATTCAGTTAATTCTACTTGATCTTAACTTTATGTTGGTGAACTAAACATTACACAAACCATTGCAAGTTGTTTGATATTTGAAAGTGATTTTTTTTGTTTCTTTATGCCTATCCTATGAAAAACATAAACCAGATCATTATTTAATATTTTTGTTACATTCTTAATGAAAGGATAATTAATTTGTGAAATATTTGAGATATCAAAATTCTTCATGAGAATGGCATGAGAAGAATATGACCAATATTTACCCCACTGTATAACATGCAACTGTTACACAGAGCTTCTGTATCAGAGCAGAGGTTTAAGGCAGAGCTGATGTTCATCCCTTTTTCAAACAATGCAGTCACATGCTCTGCTCTCCAAAACTAAACTTCTAAAGAAATTGCTAGGTTTGCTCCATCACTGGACTCTAAGGACAAATCGCCATCTAGAGAATGTTACGTAAGGTTATCCCATTCAGAGAACAATAAAGATTAAAAAAAAATAGAGAAATAGAGAGACATTATAATTGTTTAAAAAGAAGAAGACAAAAAGTGTCCAATTCTGCCCCGGGGTCCTAAGTATAGAAGTTAACTAGTGAGATCAAAATAAAGACACATAAACTCAACTTACTTTTTTCTTGCCCAGTTCAGAGATGGTCCTTCCTGGCTCCTGCCTCGAGCCACCTGGTGGGTTAGCGAAGTTTATACAAGAGACTAGCAGGAGAGAGGAAGAACACTCCAGAGAGTGGGCTTTTATTGGGGAACAAGAAATTCAGGAGGAAAATTCCATCCAATGAAGGTCGAGGGGGACAGCATTCCAAGATCAGGGTCAGTGATTAGTCTCAGGGTCAATGGTCAGTCACACCCCCACAAGGATGGGCTCTCGCACCTAAAGAGAGTGGGGATAAATTCTGACACAGCTGGCCGGAACGCCTCACACCCAATCAGGGAGGTTCCCAATCACGTGTGAGAAAGGCTTCCCACATTCAATGAGGGCTGGGATGTGTAGCTTAGAGGCAGAACATATACCAAGCACATGCAAGGCCCTGATTTTGATTTCTATCACCTCAAAAAGGAGAGGGGAAGAAAAGAAAAGGATCCAACTTTATATCAATTGGGAAAATGGTTAAGTACATTTTAATATATTCATGGTACAGAATACTACGTAGGTGAAATCCAAATTTTGCATTTTAAATAATTAAATTTTAAAACTATATGTCTTTATCTGTCTACATATCTATCTATAGACCTATAATATCCTATAAAGACATTTATTATATAATTATATAATATTAGTATGGAAGAGAGCTTGATTTTCATTAACATAATATTTGTTTTGATAGCCAATATATTCATGTGGTAACATTTCAGTAAAAAATTGTCAATTGTGTTTTATAAATATTTTTTTTTCTGAACATTGAAATTATGTCAGTTATGGGTACTTCTTCAATCCCCAAATATTTGCAGGAAGAACTGGAGGTATAAACATTATTGTCATTATGTATCCCTGATTATCATTAATTGCTTAGATTATCAATATTCCTCTTCCTTATTCAGTCCTACAATTCTTAAAATTCCCCAAACGCTCTCCAACAGAGTTAGCAACTGAGGAACCTGAAGAATGAGGCTACTCTTTGCAGGAAGGTCTGATTTGCTTCTCATCCCATCCAAATCTTTCTGATTAAGTGAAAGGTTGATTTCAAGCAGACTTATTGCTCCCCCTGCTCACTTGCTTCCTGATGCTCTTATTCATAGTACACTATTAAGTGATGGAGACCAGAGATGTGCACAACATGACTCTAACATTTTTCCTTCCTTACTTACCTTTTCCTGAGAAACAGGTAGAACAACCCACACAATGATGGAGAGTTGATTCCCTCAGACTAGTGCCAGATGCACAAGTGGAAAAGAACTCTCCATCCTTGCTTTAAGCTTGCAGTCCATTTGCCACATTATCCTGTGGTCCAAATGCTTAGTTACTTCTGGGGTGAGACAATTCATTGCTTTATAAAATAACCTTGCACATTTTCACTGCATTTACTAACTTGTCATTTTTGTTCACAGCCTCTGGACGTGGATTTGACATAAATCATGAAAGTCTGGAGTGAAGGTAAGTAAAAAGGAAAGCTAGATGACTTGAAAATTGCTTTAATTTCTTCACTTGGTGTATTTTGCTATAATACACTTATAAGACTAAAACACTTTAAAAGGAAATTTCTAGGGACCCATTATCTAGTGTTGTGGAAGCAAAATGAACTGGAAATCAGTACAATTGACACTTACACTGTTTTTGTTGTTGTTGTTTGTTTGTTTTTTCTGGATAAAGAAGACAGATTGGGGAGGGGAAAATCAGGCAATGATGAATGAACTGAGAAATAAAATGTAAACAAGATGAAAAAAAAAATTCACTGTAGACTCACTGGCTTTTGCCTTGCTTTTATTTGGGTTATAAGAGGCAAACTGTGCTCTCTTTTTTTTCTTACTGTGATATCAATGTTTGCTTACCATCTCCTGATGACATTGTGAACTGCCTTTTATCTGTGCCTCCTTCATACCTAGCACACTGCTGGCTACAGATATTATTAACAGTAATCACATTCAGCTTTCAAATGTGCATGAGTGAATGGGCCTGGTGTGAGGTTGGTGACAATGCCAAGGCCATTGTAGTTCAGGTATATGAAATATCCCTTTCTTTCAGTGCCATCCTGACTCACATCTCCTCATTCAGGGAAGAATGTCCCTCCCTCTAACCTGGCTTGCCTGGCACATGACATTTTCTTACAGTGTTTTCTGTATGTCCTTATCTCCATATTGTAGTACAAATCATATTTAAATGAATTATACTTTCACTCTACTAACATTATAAAAAAATCAGAGGTTGAGGGTTAATGCTATGCCTCTACAATTTCAATATCTTCCCTCATGCTCCCTACATAGAATTCCTAGGTGTCATAATACTATCTAATACCATTTATGAAAATACCCAGGAACTAACATATTGTATAGATCTGAGGGAAACTTCCCTCTGTATTTTGGGGGTTATGTATAAAATTCAAATTTTGATTTGAAATGAAAAAAATTGAATGTGAGTTGCATTGCAAAAGAAATGAGATAGGAAAGGTCCATTAAATTATGCAAAGTCTTTAACAGTGTGTAAAAGTGTCTCTTGAATAATACTGCTTTTTTATTAATTAATTATACATATACATGAAATTGAGATTCATTTTGACATATTTATAGAAGCATGTGAATTATTTGCTGCACTTCAATCCCCAGTGCTTCTCCTTTCTCCATCCCTCAGTTCCCTTCCTCTGCTCTACTGATCTTTCTTCTATTTGTAATTTTTTTATTAGTGCATATGTATAGACATGAAGTTGAAATTGACTGTGGTATATTCATATATGTACATAGGAATGTTTGATCAGATTAATTCTTCCATTCTTCTCTTTTCCTGTTCCTTCTTCCTCTCCCCTCAATCCCTTTCCTCTAATGAACTGATCTCTCTTCTATTTCCATGGGATTTCCCCCACATACACATCACACACATTTTTTTTTCTTTTTCTTTTTTCCTTTCTGATTTTGAGCTGGCTTACACATATGAGAGAAAACAGTTGACCCTTGATTTTCTGGGTTTAGCTTGTTTCACTTAAATGAATGGAACTGAACTCCAGTTCCATCCATTTACTGGCAAACACCATAATTTCATTCTTCTTTACAGCTAAGTAAAACTCCATTGTGTATATATACCACATTTTCTTCATTTATTCGTGTATTGATGGATACCTACACTGGTTCCATAGCTTAGATACTGTGAATTCTACTGCTATAAACATTGATGTGGCTGCATCTTTAGAGTATGCAGATTTTAGTTCTTTTGGCTAAATATCAAGAAATGGGATAGCTGGGTCAGAAGGTGGTTCTATTCCTCATTTTAGGGGGAATCTCTATACCACTTTCCAGAGTGCTTGTACTAATTTGCTCTCCCACCAATAATGTGAGAATATACCTTTTTCCCCCACATCTTCAACAAAATTTATTATTATTTGTATTCTTGATAATTGTTATTCTGATTGAAGTGAAATGAAGTCTCAATGTAGTTTTGATTTGCATTTCTGATGGCTAGACACATTGGATAATTTTTCATGTTTTTATTGGTCATTTGTAAGTCTTCTTTTGTGAAGTGTCTGTTTAGTTCTTTTGGCCATTTATTTTTCAGGTTATTTGGTTGTTTTATCTAATTTTGTTTTGTTTTATGGTGTTCTTTGTATATTTGGATATTAATGTCATAACTGTGGAGCAGGTGGCAAATATTTTCTCCCATTCTGTAAGCTCTTTCTTCATGGTCTTAATTGTTTCCTTTGGTGAGCAGAGGTTTTTAATTTTATGGTGTCCCACTGATTGATTCTTGATTTTAGTTCTTGCACTTTGAGTCTTGTTAAGGAAGTCAGTTCCTGTGCCAATAGGTTAGAATGTTGAGCCTTCATTTTCTTCTAGCAGTTGTAGAATTTCTGCTCTAATTCCTAGGTCTTTGATCCACTTTGAGTTGACTTTTTGTAGAATGAGAGATAGAAATCAAGTTTCATTCTTCTACATGTGGATATCTAGTTTTCCCAGCACCATTTTTTTAAAAAAGGTGTCTTTTCTCTGATGTATGGACACCTTTGTCATGTATCAGATGACTATATCCATGTGGGTCTATTTCTGGGTCTTCTATTCCATTGGTTTTAATGTCTGTTTTGGTGCCAATACCGTGCTGTTTTGGTCACTATAGTTCTGTACTATAATTTGAGGTCTGGGATTGTAATTCCTACAGCATCGTTCTTCTTGTTCAGGATTGCTTTGGCTATTCTGAGTCTTTTCCTTTCAAAGATATTTTAGAATTGTTTTTCTGGTACTGTGAAGAATGTCAATGGAATTTTGATGGGGAATTAATTTAATTAGGATAGTACTTTTGGTAATATGGCCATTTTGACAATGTACAAGAAAATGACAGTTCTATTTTGTAAGTTCTTTAATATCCGTCTTTAGTTTTCCACAATTCTTCTTATAGAGATCTTTCCCTTCCTTGCTTAGATTTATTCCTAAGCAGTTTGGGAAGGTTATTGTGAATGGAGTAGTTTTTCTAACTTATTTTCAACAGATTCATTATTGGAGTATAGGGATTTTTTTTTTCCTTGTGGGAGTGTTAGTACATTTTATAATGTGACTCTTCCATATGAAAGTAGTTTAGGTGCTAAAACTGGGCTTGCTGAATACTTAAACTATTCTCCTTTCAATGTATCAGTGGAGTAAAAGCTGTAGATTTGGTCATGTTTGTACATCCAGCCTGAATCAGAAGAAATGGCAAATCTCTTTCTAACTCCTAGATAAAAAGTAATGTATAGGGGCTAGGGTTGTAGCTCTAGTAGAGTGCTTGCCTAGCATGTTGTGAGGCTCCGGATTCGATTCTCAGCACCTCATAAAGATAAATAAATAAAATAAAGGTATTGTATCCATCTACAACTACAAAAAAATTTTTAAATGTAATATATATATATATATATATATATACATATATATATATATATATACATATATATATATATATATATATTCCTATTAGAATATATATACATGTATTCCTGTTACAATACATTATATTTCTATTAGAATATATATATTTCATATTAGAACCATGAAAACACATAAATAAAAATAATATTTGCAAAAATCATCATCTAGTGTTGTAAAAAAAATCATTTTTTTCTTCTCACCCCTGTTCCCATCTTAGCACTGCATGGTCTCATTTGCTTTTTAATAGGTATAATAATATCCCCAATGAGCATAGAAATGGATTTCTGTTTCTGTCACTACAGAGTTACTATTAATAATATCCCTTTTCACTCAGAGAAATGTCCCAGTTTTTATGATACATTTACCCGTGAATCTCATATCTCCTGATGTATATAATCTTATATTCTATGTGTTTCTGTTCTCAAATATTTGCTTGCATGTATAGTATGGCTACCAGAAGACAACTATTAAATTTTATTCATTATCTCTTTTATTCTTTACGCTCTGGGTACAACCATGGTATGGTTGTGGATAGTCTCAGAGCTTTCTCCCATTTCTTCTAGGCCTGTTATCTGATCCTCACCTAAGCAGTTTTTACAGAATAAAAAGGAGTAGAATATTGGACTTGCATAATTGGCTCCCCAATAGTACATCTTTAATCCTGTCCCTTGTTATGCTCTGGCTGTCAAATGTTGGATTCCAAAAAGACAATACCTCAAATTTAAAACAGAGAACCCGTGTGTGTCAAGAATCCTGTATTACTCATTATCTTGCTAAAGTTGAGGTTGTAGGATATTTATATTCCATTGCATCTCTTTCATTAATTTTAACAAACTATTTTAAACACAGGGAGAGAGTAGTCAATGTATTCATTTCAGCAATTAAAAAGGTAACTTGTTCTACATACCTGAGAAAGCAACAAATTACCTAGAAACTACAAAAGGAGCTTCCTTTGAGCGAATTTGAATCCGTAGACTAGATTTGAGAGTATGTGTTAAAAATGCAATTTTCACCCCTTTATGTATGCAAATTAAAAGGAACTGAAGTAAGAGAAGCGCCACTCAGTAGCAATCCTCTAGAGTCCAGCTATAATGAATAATTAGATTACACTTATTTCGCATCTTTCATATTTTCAGCCTGTTAGTGCCACTTGGAAAAAAAAAATTTATTAAGCCATTGCCAAATATTCCTTTTAAACTTACCTTTAAACTTCAAGCAAACCCACTTCCAGATATAACATTCTGTCATTTTGTAATTCACTAGTTTAATAAGTTCCTAACTCTTAATTCTTTAGACTTCTATTATTTTTATATATGATTTAATCCCATTTTTTTCAACTAAGAAGAGCAATTTTGGGGGTTTCCCAAATGTTACAGTAGCTTTACTAACAGTAGCCAAAACTAGAAACGACCTACATGTTCATAAACAGAATAATAAATAAATAAATGGTGATATATTCACGCAGTGGAACATCATTCTGCAATTAAAATGAACTACTAAGACAAGCAACAACACAGACTAAACCCAAGATCCCCATATTAGGTGAAAGAACCCAAACATGAATATGTAATTGCATTTATACATAGTTCTTTAACAGGCAAAAACTAGTGATGGTGATGTACATCAGACTAGTGATTGCCTATGGCAGGGAGAAGAGCAACCGGTTTCCTCCTATTCTCATCCTTTTGATAAATGAGAACAGTAAAATTAACTTTTCCCAGGTCATTAATTCATTTATCCAGTACTATTTTTGACTCAGATCCGTTTAAAATCTCTATTGTAAATCCTACTTGGTACATAGTAGCACAAACCACCATATAGGCCTTTATGGGATCTGAGTTTTCCTATCAGTAGAGTGAGTACACTCAGAATGATTACTGTGGGGGCTGCCATCGGGATAACATTGCAAAGGAGAAACACACTCTAACACTGACTGTGCAAAGAGGATAGATAGTATATTTATGGTTCAAAATCTTCTGTAGTAACTGTACAACTGTTTAATAGAACCAGAACTCTGTTTTCATTCTTAAACACACTGCTGCTACATCAAGCCAACAACACTGCACTATTTAAGTTATGCCTACCTTGTTTAGTAGGTAGGGGCTCCATAGTGTGCTCATATAACAAAGATTTACTACACATTTTATATTTCCCAACATAGTGAGAGTCTCAGTTGAAAATGAAAGCAAAGATGCGGGGCATAGTGGCACACACTTGTAATCCCAGAGACTAGAGGCTGAGGCAGGAGTATTGTGAGTTCAAAGCCTGCCTCAACAACTTAGCAAGGGCCTAAGCAACTCAGTGAGACCACGTCTCAAAATAAAAAAAAAGCTGGGGATGTGGCTCAGTGGTTAAGCACCCTGGGTTCAATTCTTGGTACAAAAAAAAAAAGAAAAAAAAAAGCAGAGAAACTGTTCTAAACTCTGAAAAATCACTGAAGAAGAACAACTGGATAGATGTCAATATATCATCTAACTGATGGGGTATTTGAGCCAAAGGACCTACAATCATTTCTCATTTGTTTTAGCTTTGGTTTCCATTTCCATTTCTAAAGCACACTTTTAGAATAAAACGTCTTATGTGTTCGAAGTACCAATCTCAGAACAGGAAAACTAGCTCTCCTACGTTCAACCATGTGCAATGTACCAATGGCAGATCATCTACATGACCATGGTTCTATGAGATTCTATCATCTAGTGACATCATAATCATATTAGTTTGTGTAAGTATACTCTGTAATGCTCTCATAATGGCAAAATTGTTCAATAAGCATTTTCAAAACATATTCACTTCTATAAGTGATGCATGCCCATATTATGAGTGTATTCTCACAGTGTTCTTCTGGGATAATTATTATTATCAGTGGTCTGTTTATTGACATCAAACTGCCTATGTCTCATTTATTATTCAAAGCTGGAAATAATAAGTAGCAAATGATTGTTAATATTTTAAAATCTTTCTTCCAATTTAGTTTATTCCTTATTCCCTTTAATCCAATAAATATTTGTGGTTTCAGGATATTCCCATTCTCCATTGGTTTCTTTTTCATTCATTTATTCCTTCTTTTATTTCCCTTTTTCTATTTCCTTTCTAACGACTCTCCTTGTTCTCTTACTAGTTTCACTTTTTCTTCTTATTCTTCCACTATCATATCACCTGTTTTAAAGGTAATTGAAGCTTATAAGCATACATATACATAAATCAGTGCACAAAATTTTTTTTCAAGGCTGTATATTTGGGCAGAGAGAACAGTAATTATCAACTTGGGGTTGAAGTAAAGTAGAAATCTGAAACTACATCAAAAACAATGAAGATCTGAAATAATAAATCAAAGAAAGGATATGAATTGGGCTTGTGGTGAAGAATCTGTCCCAGAGGAAGGAGATTCTTTGAAGACAGGAAGGCAAATTTGGGCAGAACCTAAATGATTGCTGTTACTAAGAAATTCAACTTCTTCACGCGTTTTCTGGTTTTACCCAAATACATGTTGGGAAGAGCTTTTGAATTATCAGGTAAAGATAGTGTTTCTCTTTGTTGCAGCTTCATACTAGAGGTTCAAAACATAGAAGTTAACTAGTGGGATGAAAATAAAGACACATAAACTCAATTTACCTTTTTCTTGCCCAGCTCAGAGACAGCCCTTCCTGGCTCCTGCCTTGAGCCACCTTGTGGGTAGCGAGGTTTACACAAGAGACCAGCAGGAAAGAGGGAGGAACATACCAGAGAGTGGGCTTTTATTGGGAAATAAAAAAAATCAGGGGAAAATTCCATCCAATGAAGGTAGAGGGAGACAGTATTCCAAAGTCAGGGTCAGTGATTGGTTTCCAGGTCAATGGTCAGCCACACCCCCACACGGACAAGCCCTTGCACCTGGAAAGGGTGGGGAAAGCTCTGACTCAGCTGGTCTGAGTACCTCATACCCAGTCAGGGAGGTATCTCAGTCACAGTCACGTGCAAGCGGCTTCCCACATTTCTCTAAACATCATATCTCCAACACATAAATAGATAAAATGTTTTTACCAATTCCAGCTCAATTTCCAGTAAAATCATTTAGATTACCTTTCTTCATCTTTTCTAAAGGAGGTTATAGAATGCTGACCAAAGGCATTACTGAAATCAGTTTTCTCAACACTGAAAAGACTTTTTGCTCATAATAAATATGTGAATAAACTATTATTCAATAAGAAATCAAGGGACAATTTCAGTAATGCCATTTAATTGTTGTTCCCAGTTTAATTCATTCTGTTGCAATTTTTAATTCTATTATAAACTTAATTTAGCATGGATTTCCATGTAGGCTTAACAAAGAGTATAAATATGCTCAGTGAAAACTATAGGTGCTCAGAGATGTAATATAATACATTGTACATAGATTATCTCATTGTTCTACCATACACAAATTTGATTGTTATTTTTCTTCTGTTTAATTGAATCCCTTTTTAATTGCAAAACACTCTTGTTAATAGTCAAGTCTCTCATAAGAATACTATTATTTCATAATATCTTATAGACTGTAATGTGTAAAATAAATACCCAAGTTTTCATTTTTGTCTCTACCTTTAAAATTTCTCTCAATGAAGAGTATTGTGAACATATATTCACTGAATGACTAATATACAATTCTGATACAGGAAAGATGCAAGAATAATTTAAAGTATCAATAAAATAATTTAAACTGTATCTAAGAACTGTTTAAATTATTATTCTTATTATTCTTTATTCTTATTCTTTTAAGAATAATTTAATCTATACCTTTCCAGATCAATATTTTTATTTGTGAAGATATCTATGTGTAGCTATCATCTATCATTTATCATCTTAAAGATTTAAGATTCAAACCATCTGAGCATTATTACACTTGAATATCCATATAGACATATGTCCATAAATGTATAGGTGTATGCTGTTTTTTTCTTTGATGTTCTACAAATTGTAATATATAAACTCAGAATTTCAACCTCTAACTCTACTCAACACCTTTCATTTTTACCTAGTCAAAAGAAAAAACTAAACTGAGGTTTTAAAAAAAGTCTTATCTTTTAATTAGAAAAGTAACAATGAATAATTAATCTGAAAGAGTAAATAGATGACAATTATTTGAAATTACTTATGTTTATGATGATGAGCGGCTGGCTGTGAGGTTTTCCAGTTATTCTTATTAATATGGAAGCCATTATTATGAGGATCATTATTGTGTTTACAATCGCTCTGCATCTGTTCATTCTAAAACTTTTACTCAAGTTTTGAAAATCACAGATTTTCATTGCTGCCTGCCTTATTTACTAAATATTTTAATCTGCTACTTAATTACAGAATTTCTTCAAATGCCATTATTTAGGAAAATATTGAGTTGCATAACAAAAACAAAGCAGTATTATTTACAAGATCTTTTCTTATTGTACTAACAATCTTTTGTGTATTAAAAGAACCCAAAGTAAGGAATTACTATATGGATTGTACCTACCCACCCCCCCAAAAAAAATCTTAATAAAATAACACAATGATGTACCATTTAATAGCCTCCCCTCATCCTCCGGAGTAGGTTTCTTTCCCTCTGGCTCTTTTTTCTGCCCAAGCCTCATCTTCTTGTCTACCTCCCTCTGCTGTGATTACCAGATGCCAGATGGATAACAGTTATTGGCCACCCAGACTGAAGAATTAATAACGGGAAATATCATTCAGTAATTTTAATGATGACAATTTCTGTCAAAATAAAGCCAAACTATTTCACTTAAAAAGAATTCTTGGTGGTTTGTAAGTGCCATTAATATTTTTCTGGTTGTCAGTATGAATCAGAGCTACAATTAAAAGAAATCATGAGAAAGTTTCCTTCATCTATCATCACATCAAACTTGCAGCAGCCCTAAGAGGCAGGTGGATATTGTAACTGGGCTACATCCCTGTTTGAATATTTCTATCTCATGTCAACTAATAATGATTAATTTGCTCTTTTACTAATACTTTCTATGCCTTTAATGATTTATAACAGTCACACTAAAACATGGTTGGATAGTGAAAAAAATAGTGGAGTCCATCCCCTACTCCCAGCAGCCCATGCTTCTATTTTAAGAAAACATATTCATGATGAAGCCAGAATTAATAGTTAGTCAGTATAGATTGCTAAATCAGACCAGGTTGAGAAAAACAAACCAAACCGGTTTGGGCCCAAAAGTTTGAAGACTCTGTTATGGGAGATTGAAATGTTAATGTCCCCAAAAGCCAGGCCTTTCCTAAAGAATTGTTAATGAAGCAACTGCTGAGCAGACAGGGAACTGCTAATTAATTCACCCAGGGCCCCCTTTCTTGCCTGGACCACTACTCCTAAGCTCCTTAAACCCACCTGTTACCTACCTTTTGGCTTTTCCACCAGCATCTCCCAGTCACATGTATGGGATGAGGGGAAATGAACATGGGGGAAGAATGTAAAAGAACAAAAAATCTTCAGATGTATAAAAAGGATGGGGCTTCCTCATCCCACAGATTAAGTCTTTTGGGTCTCCTTCTTCCTCCTGGGAGAAGTCTGTTCTACTGTCCTTTAATAAAGCTTCTTACTCTCTACTCTACACTTGCCTTGCTTGTTTCCCTGGTGTTACACTTCAGCATTTAGGGAAGCAGGACTTGTCAAGGTATCAGTGATGGACATTTTTCTTTCTTAATGCTGTATATCTGTTACTCCAATGTACTATTGAAGCCAGCATTAGACAGGCAGTCAGTATAGATAGGTAAATGGAGTCAAGTCAGGTCAAGGAGGCCAAATTGAGTGAGTCCAGGAAGTTGGAGACTGCCTCCTAAAGGACTGAAACGCCTTCAGAGCTCTCCCTCCACCCTATCAAGATAACCTGCTCCTGCTTCAACCTGTTGCTAAGGTAACTTCTCTGAGGAATTGCCTCTCCCTACAGGGAGTTATAAAGTTGTTAATTAATGTGTCCTGGGCTGCTCCATCCTGCCTTTCCCCCTTTCCAGGCCTAGTCAGGTATACTGGAAGAAGAAATATAAGGGGGAGAGGGCCGGAGAACAAAAGAAACCTAAGACATAAAAAAGCAGAACACCTCACTTATTGGGATACCAGGATACCAGCTATAGCCCCCTTCTCCCGGGAGAAGTCTAATGATAGGCTCAATTTTGAGACCCCCAAAAGACCACCAGAAACTAAAATCAATGTAAGCAGCAAAGAGGCATTTATCGTGAGCTAACTTGGTCCTCTGCGCACACAGCAACTGGTGACGCAGAGAGGCCCTGAGCCCAGGGTTTGCAACAGTTTTATACACTCTTTGGGGAAGGCATGGACTTCACATACATCATAGCACCTCTTAGCAAATCATCACACACCCCGGGAAAAATCATAAAACAACTCTAAAATATGATTAGCATATCAAATGGCGGGAGAGAATCTGGAAAGGATTATTGGTTAGTTCAAGGGGTTGATGCACTTAAAAATGATTGGTTGAAACCGTGAGGCTGTCCGCAAGGCGGGTACATGCCAAGCTGCAGGGCTTCTGGTTTAGATATTGGTCACTGCACCTAGGTGGGGGCCATCTGAAATTTCAGATATTTCAATATCTTGGCCTATCTTAGGCAGTCACCATCTGTGACTTTTCTGAGAACTGTTTGTGCAGAGCTTTCTGTGGTATTTCCTGACTTTAGGACTCGGTAGGTCAGGGGTTAAGTTTCAGAGCAAAATGAGGTCTCAAGTAAAAAGAGTTTGCTTAGGTCTTTCACTGTGTTATCCCTTTTTAAATAAACCCTGCTTTATATACTTGCCTTGGTGTGCTTCTCTGATATTCAGACTTCAACATGTGAGGAAGCAGAACTCACCCATAACCCGAGGTATCACTATTTTATTGTAACTTGCTTTCCATTTTTTTGCTTCCTCACCATTAAAGGGATTAAATAGTTATAGCATCTTTATTCTGCTAAACCAATCATTTCTTCTTCCCTCTTTGTACATTCTTTATATAGAGAGTTCCCTTATTCTATAGAGAAAAAACATCAACACTACTCTATCAAGAAGTTCTACATTAGCAGATTTAAATACTATGGATTGAACAAACTGTGGGGTAAAAATATATATATATATGTGTCAGTATGCAATGTGTACAGATTTTGCTTTTCTTGTCATTATTCACTAAACCATATAGTATAATTACTATTTACATTGTATTAGGTATTACAGGTAATTTAGAATTGATTGAAAATACATAGGAGGATATGCATAAGTTTCATGAAAATACTGCACTCACCATTTTATATAAGGAATTTGAGTATCTGAGAATTTGTTTTCTAGTTGGTTCATGGACCCAATGTTCCCTTAGTAACCATGGGATGAATGTATATGTCATATTGCCTAAGACCTTTCTACATAACATTTACAGCAGCACCAACTTGTTTCTGATCTATTCCATATCATTTTATGCCCAACTACTATATCTAATTTTACTAACTGCTTGAACAGTTGCTTCTTTCTGGAAAATAGATATCTAGAACAAAAATAAATGTCTTTAGGTGGTTACAAATATGCCATAAGTACAATCTGTCTAACATAGCTCTTTGACACATTTTTGATGTTTTCTTTGAGTATTTTTTATAAAGATTTTAGAAACCCATTGACGTTTTAGCTTTTTATTACCAACTAATATGTAAAGAGAAATATTTGCTCCATTCTTCAAGCCTTATCCCTACATTATTCCTCCCTTTTTTTGAAACATGAGACTGAGGAACAGGTGAGATAAGGGGCATAATGGAATTTTTTCAGATGGAGTAGGAGTCAGAAATTAAGCAAATATAAGTAATTGACTATTATCCATTTTCATCAGTGTAAGTTATTTTGAATAATGATTCAGCTACATACAAATTTTAAAGTCAAAACAGTTGGATAGATTAAGTAGTCACAATATGGGCTATTTCACACTGAGTGAAGTTCAAGTCTAACCTTTCAATATTTTGAAAATAATTTTGTCCCAAAACAATAGACAAAATGAATCTGTGCTTATTTTATTTTTGTGTTTATAAATACATAATTTTTATAAACATGGAAGACAAGTGCCTGTATCTGCTTAATGTTCATCTAGGGTTTACCTATACCAGTGATTTTGCTCAGTAGAAATGTGGAGCTGAAGTTAATTTCCATGCTTGTGGAAAGTTTTGGGATATGCTTTAGGATGGACTGAGCACTGTTTAAACTTCTAGGTGTGGTGCAACTTGTTTCTATTCTTGGTCAAAATTTGCTGTAGTGGTTGGTGCCTACTCAGAGGAAACTGGAGTGTGACACTGAGGCTAGCTGTCTAAGCACATAAGTCATCTAGAATGTCCCTTCACTTCAGAGAAACAGCTAGCTCAGATTTGTGGATAGTTAGATGGCACCTCTGATTAGGTATCTGGCTCACAAGTACCCAGGACCAACAAAAATTGTGGGTGGTTATCTGAGATCTGGGTCTCCTTGCTTTGTTTCTCCTTATCCCCATGCCATATTCTAGCCATGCCATATTCCCCTGTGCTCCCTTTGAAATGAGATGGGAGTAGACTTGCTGCAAAGCACCTCAGAATACTAGTGAAGTGGGGGGTGGGGAGACAAAAAGACAATCAATATAGATAATAAATAATTGGGTCCAGTTGGGAAGGTGGGAGCTGATTGGGAAGAAAATCAAATGCTGCCCTGCCCCACTTTCATCCAAAGTGTTCCCCCTGCTCCTGCTCTAATCTGTTGGCAGGGTAACCTGCCCCAATAATTGTTTTTGTTTCCCCCTTTTTGGCGCATTCTCCCAGAACTTGTCACTTACACTAGATGGAGGGAGATAAGGGGGAAGTGGGCAGGAGTACAAAGAGAATCTAAAATTTATAAAAGGGGCAGAACACTCCCACTTCTTTGGATACCAGTCTTGGCCCCCTTTTTCCTCCCCAAAGGAGTCTGTTATTATTCTTTAAATAAAACTTGCTTTCTGTGCTTGCCTCTGTGCTTCTCTGCTGTTCAAAATTCAACATCTGGGAAAGCAGAACTTGTCATTGGTAACCAGCGGTATCACTAGTCCATCACTAGTACCTTTTTCCCTCAATGAAAACCCTGAGCCCTAGGGATCCTATGAGTGGCATCATGCTGAGTTCAGAAAAGGGAAGGGCACACTGACAGCACTAGAGCACTTCTCCTGCTCTTTCTGTAACCAAATCTTGGTCCTTGTTCCCAATGCCAATTAATGCCAATTTAATAATGAGGACACGGTTTTGAGGAAAAAAGAAAGTGTGCAAAGGAGAAACACAGGAGACTCAAGGCCCCAGAGGCTGTGATTCTCCCCATCAGA
The DNA here is from genome assembly GCF_021218885.2 of Marmota monax. Lineage (NCBI taxonomy): Eukaryota > Metazoa > Chordata > Mammalia > Rodentia > Sciuridae > Marmota > Marmota monax. Next base: position 306,085 of record NW_026694470.1, on the reverse strand, counting down.
GGAACAGGGGGATTTAAGGAGCTATTCAAAGGCTACATTCCAAGTGTGCTCTGGTAGGGGGTCCTGGGTCACCCCATAGTGTGTTAATTTAGGAGATATTCACTTCCTAGATCTGTTAGCAGACATCTCCTTCCTGTGGAGCACAGATAACTCATGGTAATCTTGTTCCTCACCCCCAGGTTGAGGGGGAGAGAGCAGAAGAGAAAAAGAAAAACAAGTCCCTTTTAAACATAAGCCTCAGAGCTTATATTCAAAAGGTGAAGTAAACTACTGTTGCTTTTCCATGAAGTTTTAATTCCATTCAGGAGACCACAAGGATGACTCAGGTTTATTCTTCACTTGGAGGGATTTCACCAAGATGTTCTTGTTTGTGAACAGTTGACAGTTGAACTTTTCTGTAAGGGATAGTGGAGCCTGGACTCTCCTGCCATCTAGCACATCCTTTTTTTTGTTTGTTTGTTTTTTGTTTTTTTTCTTAGAAGAGTTGGAGAGAAAGAAAGATTTATATTTTACCAATTATTTTGTATATCCTAATAACAGTGATTAAAAGTAATTGCAACACACACAGCTTGATACCTCCTTTGCACAATTTAAAAAGAAATATTTTACCAAGAGTAATACTGAAAAACCAGCCTCTACCTCAGAGCAAAGCCTGTCCAAGGAAGAGACATGACCTTTGTCCTTGGAAAGATCCACAGAGAACTCCTAGGCACATACCCACCCTGCTAAGTTGTTTATCTACAAATAACAGAAGAGATCTGCTGCACCAGGTGTCCCTGACTCAGTCAGGCTAGGTGGGGATCCATAGCAACCCCTAGCAGCCACCAATCAGCATGAGACAGGGAAATACCTGGGATGCCAGATGACCCTCCCAGTAGTTTATGGTGGTTGATAACATGTTGGGAAACCATGTAGTTCAGCACATACACCCCTCTTGGCTTAAACCAATCAGTTCAAATGAATCCCCCTCTTGTAGTAACCAATCACCCCTACCCAACTTATTCCCGCCAGTGAATGTGCTAATCATGTTTTAGAGTTGTTATTTGATTTTCCTGCTGTGTGTGATGATTTGCTAAGAGATGCTATGATGTATGTGGGGGTCCCTGCCTTCTCCAAAGAATGTATAAAAACTGCTGCAAACCCTGGGCTCAGGGACTCTCAGCATCACCAGTTGCTGTGTGCACGCGGAGGACCGAGCTAGCTGGCAATAAACACCTCTTTGCTGTTTACATTGATCTTGGTCTCTGGTGGTCTTTTGGGGGTCCCGAATTCCAGCATAACAATACAATGCTTTCTCAGTTCTAAACCTTGTAATTTTTTGATATATAACTTCTAGAAACATTTTTTTCTACTTATTTATCCTATCACATCTACTCTGAATCAAGTAACATTAGATTTTTTTCTAGTCAAAATTTCAGGAATTCTGTCAGGGTCAGTGATGCATACCTGTAATCCCAGAGGCTGGGAGGCTGAGGTAGGAGGATCATGAGTTCAAAGCCAGCCTCAGACAAATCAAGGTGCTAAGCAACTCAATAAGACCTTGTGTCTCCAGGGAACAAAATTGCAATATATGCAGATGAGGGGAGAAATAAAGAATGTCCTCACACTTCTGCTCCTTTCAATACTTTATTCACTCAAATTACTCAATACAATTTTACTCTATCGGTTCTTAATCAAGAAAATGACAATCCTTTAATGCTAGGCATTGCAATAGACATAATCAATTCACAGCAAACAATTCTAGATTAATTCTAAGCACTGCAAACACACTTAATCATGACAGGCTAATGGCAGACATTCCCTCTGTGTGCTAAGTTCAAAAGTCTTAATCCTTAGGCTTTATGTCCAGTAGATGCACACTCACCCAGACCATGGTGATCAGGTCCTGAACCAAGGCAGGCTTCTCCTTTCATGGAGTGGATGACTGGTTGAGAAGAGGGTCATTGGGAGAAGTTATGGCTCTCATCAAGGTCCAGATGAGCCAGTAGAGTTTGAGAGCAGTGAGGATCATGCAGAGGATCAGGAAATGATGACAAATGATAGGATGTCAGTCCAGGTCCTCATCAGGCTCTCCAGCTCAAGTGCATCCTTGTTTCTGCTGGCTGAATCCCTGTTCATCAGGTCTATTATTTATACTAAATTTGGGGGCTTTTTTGACCCCCCTTTCAATCCTTATCAGCTACCACCGAATTTCTCCATGACATTATTTACCTTGAGGTCAGAAACATCTGGTCTGATGGTCTCCACCCTTGATCTTCTCGCTTTTTCCTCTTATTAGGCAAGGACAGCCTGTCAGGAGCTTCACTCTCTTTAACAGGGTGAGGAGAAGTAACTTGTTGGAGGCCATACTGGAGGGCTCTGTGGATGTTCCTGGTGAGTTTTTAAAATGGAGTTGCTTAGACTCAGGCCTACAGCCATCCTCACACCCTATCTCTAAATAAAATACAAAAATAGTGCTGGGGATGGGGAAGTGGTTCAGTGGTTGAGTGCTCCTGAGTTTAATTCCCTGGTATCCCCCCCCCCAAAAAAAAAAAATCCAGAAATTCTGTTCTTTGATTTTTCTTCTTTTTCTCTCCCCCATGCTTTCCACTTCTCCATTTCCAAGCTGGCTTTTCACAATTTTTTTTTTTTTTTGGATTCTTCTATTTATAGGACTTCTTGGCCACATTTGCTAGATTACTTTGTGTTTAAACTATTTCTAAAATATCTTCACTTGAATTTTCAATTGTATCATAGCTTTTTTTCCTTCTAACCTACCAATCCTTACGAATTGCCATCTGGATTAAATCAAAATCTGTTCTCTTTTCTCCAATTTTATTTTGTGTTAGATGACCTAATGGACATGAAGGGCACCCATAAAAAAATAAATCCTCCTGTAATCCTCTTGTTGTCAGCTTTTCCCCATGAAGGCTAGCGCAAATATTAATTCTCTCAATACCTAAAGTTCAGCCAAGAGGGGCCAAAGGGGATATGAAAATTAAATGTAGAGACACTAGGAATTTAAAACTAAAAGTGTCTGTAATACAGAAATAAAAACCTGGTTATCTAAAAAACCTATCTAAAGTTCTACTTCACTCCAAGTCAGGAATGGAGAGCCTGACTTTCCTCTTTCTGGTTGAAGTAAATATTTATACACTTTAAAGTTCACTTCATGGCATTACTTTGATGAACATTAAATGTTCATTGCCTACGTGAAAATAATACACAATACAGAGAAAAAGAACTTACAAAAATAAATAAAGGTTAGCTATAAGTGACTGAATATATTTAAATTTTGGTGGTAGTGAATAGATAATTTATCACTAGAGAAGTGAAAAGAAGATAAAGTTTTATGTCTTTAAAATATGTATAAATATATTAAATAATAAAACAAAGAGCATATTAAGACAGATGGTGATCTAAAATTAATAATAATTCCCAAAGAAAAAATTAACAGAAGGGGAAAAAAGCCATACAATTTTTAAAAATTAAGTTCTTTGTTTTGAGATATCTGTGGAATGATAGGAAGTTGTAAGATATAATAAAAAGAAATGTTATTTTACTGTGGTAGCATATTGAAAAAAAAAAAAATATATATATATATATATATATAGTGCAATTACATAATCATGAAGTTGACACTAAAAATATACATCTTTTTTATTCAGACTTTATGCATTTTACTAGCACTCATTTGTGTATATGAGAGAGAGTGTGTGTATGAGATATATTTAGAGAGAGAGCATGCACTTAATTTCATACACTTTATCATGCCTGCAGGTTCATGTAGCACCATAGTTATGATATAGAATAGTACCATAATCAAAAAGATTCCTCTTGTTGCCCCTTTGTTTTAGTCAACTTTTCATTAATCTGACCAAAAGATCTCACAAGAATGATATGAAGGAGGAAAAGTTTATTTTGGCTTATGGTTTCAGAGATTTCAGCCCATAGACAGATGATTCTGTAGCTCTGGGACTGAGATAAGGGAGAATATCACAGCTGAGGGGTGTGGTGGAGGAATGCAGCTCAAGACAGACAGAAAGCAGAGAGAGAGAGAGCTCAGCTCATCAGAGTGTCCCAAAGGAACATTTTCAGTGACCTACTTCCTTCAGTCACATCCTACCTGTCTACAGTTACCACCCAGTTAACCCATATCAGTGGATTAATCTACTTATTAAGTCATGCCTTTCCTAATATAAGAATTTCACTTCTGAAAATTCTTACATTTTCTCACACATGAGGGACATTTCATATCTAAACCATATAGTTTTATAACCACACTCACTTCCCTCTGCATTCTGACCTCCCTACCACCACAAGAATAAGCACTGTCAAAAACCAATTTGTTCAAAAATGAATTTCCATATTTTGTCTTTAAAAAATGTTACACAATAGAAAAAATACAGTATGTAAACACTATGAACTAGAGTTTTTCGTTTGTTTATTTGTTTTTTTTTTTTTTTAAGCCAGTATAATTTCCTGGAAAAGCACAGCTTTGTAAATAAATAATTCACTTATTTCTATTGCTGAGTGGTAACCCAAGATATAGATGTACCACAGTTTATTTATCTACTAGAAGCCATATTAGATTTTTCTATTTTATACTGACAATAAATAGATCAACTATAAACATTCATGTTGTCTTTTGTCCCCATATTTTTATTGGTGTATCATAATTATGATGGGATTCATTGTTACATATTTGTAGATGAACACAATGTAGCAATATAATCTGCCCAATACCATTCCCTGGTATTTCCCCTTTCCCTCCCTTCCTGACTCACTCTTGTTTCTTTCCTCTGTTAAACTGATCTCACTTCAATTTTTATGAGATCCTCACCAACAATTTTTTGTACATTTCTCTCTTTAGTTTCCACATTTGAGAGACTATATACAACTCTTGACTTCCTAAGTTCGGCTTACTTCTCTTAACACAATGTTCTCTAGTTCCATCCATATCACTGAAAATAAAAGAATTTTATTCTTCTTTATGGGTGAATAAAATTTTACTGTGTATCTATACCACATTTTCTTTATCCATTTATTAAATTGGTGGACACTTTGGTTCCATAGTTTGGCTATTGTGAATCCTGCTGTTATAACCATGATTATATATAGTATGCTAAATTTAATTCTTTAGGATAAATACTGAAAAGTGGTAGAATTGGGTCATATAGTGGTTCCATTTCTAGTCTTTTGAGGAAACTCCATACTGATTTTCCTAGTGGTTAATAATTTACAGTCCCACCAAAAGTATAAAGGTGTTTCTTTTCCTCCACATTCTCTTCAGCATTTATTACTGTTTGTATTCTTGGATAGCTTCCATTATAACTGGAGTGAAGTGAAATCTCAGTGTAGTTTTGCTTTGCATTGTCCTTATTACTAACAATTTTGAACACTTTTTAAAATAAATTTCTTGGCCATTTGTATTTCTTCTTTTAAGAAGTGTCCTGTGTATTTCAATTTTCCATTTATTAATTAGATGATTTATTTGTTTGGTTTAAAGTTTTTGGAGTTCTTTGTATATTCTAGATGTTAATCCTCTGTCAAAAGAGTAGCCAGTAGATTTTCTCCCATTTTCTGTATGTTCCCTCTTCACATTCCTGTTTCCTTTGCTGTTCAGAAGATTTTGTCATTTAATTCCATCCCATTATTTAATTCTTGATATTATTTCCTGAGCTTTAATAATCCTCTATTGAAGGATGTTGCCTGCACTTAAAAGTAGAGTGTTGGTTCTATGTTTTTAAGGATTTGCATAGTTTATGGTCTAATTATTAGGTTTTGATCCATTTGAGATTATTTTTCTGCTGGCAGGGAGATAAGAGTCTAGTCTTATTCTCCTATATAAGGATAACCAGTTTTCCCAGCACCACTTATTAAAAAGGCTATCTTTTCTCCAATGTATGTTTTTGACACATTTCTCAAGGATCAGATGACTCTATCTGGTGGGTTTTTCTCCATGTCTTCTATTCTGTTTCACCTATGTAACTGTTTTATGCATGTTTTACATATTTTTTTATTACTATTGCTCTGCAGTATCACTGAATTCAGGTATTGTGATACATCTAGCATTATGCGATTGGTTTAGAAATGCTTTGGCTATTCTGGGTCTTCTATTCTTCCAAATGAGTTTTAGGACCCCTTTTTCTAGTTCTGTGAAGTGCATCATTGATATTTTGATAGCGATTGCATTGAACCAGTGTATTGCTTTTTGGTAATATAGCCATTTTAATAATATTAATTGAGTCTATTAAAGAACATGGGAGGTCTTTCCATCTTCTTGTGTCTTGTATTTCTTTCTTCAGTGTTCTGTATTTTTTTATTGGAGAGGTCTTCCACCTCCTTGGTTAGACTTATTCTTAGTGAAATTTTTAGGCTGTTGGGAATGGGATTGGTTTCCTCTTTTCTTTCTTTCCTGTTTTCATCCATATATAGAAAAAGCTATTTATTTTTGTATGTTAATTTTGTATTATACTACTTTGATGAATGTGTTTATTAGCTCTAGTAGTCTTCTGGTGGATCTTCTAAGTGTAGGATTATATCATGGGCAAACATAATAATTTGAATTTTTTCTTTCCTATTTTTACTCCTCTAATTTCCTTCTCTTACCTAACTGCTCTGACTAGAATCTTTAGTACTATACTGTAAAGGACACGTGAGAATGAATGTCTTTGTCTTGTTCTGGATTTTAGAGGAACGGCTTTCTGTTTTCCCACATTTACTATGATCCTGACTTTGAGTTTGTCATAAATAGCATTTATGATGTTGAGATAAGTTTTTTTCTCACTAATTTCTTCAGTGACTTTATCATAAATAAATACTAAGTTTTGTCAAAATTTTTCTTTGCATCTATTTAAACACTATGTGATATTTGTCATAATTCTATGTATATGGTGAATTACATTTATTAATTTATGAATGTTAAACCAAAATTGCAACCCTGGAATAAAACCAACTTGATCATGATGTACACTCTTTTTAATACGTGGTTGAATATTGTTTGTAATGTTTTATTAAGGACTTTGTATTAAGTTAATCAGGAATATTTGTATGTAGTTTTCTTTCCTTGATGTATTCCTTTTTTGGGGGGGGGGGGGCGGGGACAATAATGGGGATTGAACTCAGGGGCACTCAACCACTGACCCACATCACCAGCCCTATTTTGTATTTTATTTAGAGACAGGGTCTCACTAAGTTGCTTAGTGCCTCGTTTTTGCTGAGGCTGGCTTTGAACTTGTGATCCTCCTGCCTCAGTTTCCCAAACCACTGGGATTATAGGTATACCTCAACCATGCCTGGCTCCTTGATGTATTCTTATCTGGTTTTGATATCAGGATTGTACTGGCTCTTAGAATGAATTTGGAAGTGTTTCACCCCATTCAATTTTATGAAAAAGTTTGAGGACCACTGGCATTAGTTTTTCTTAATGGTCTAGTAGAATTTAGATGAGAATCCATCTGGACTGTTTTTGTTGTTGTTGTTGTTTGTTTGTTTGTTTTTGTTTTTTCTGCTTCTATGTCATTGCTAATTATTGCTCTGTTAAGATTTTTTTTTATCTCTTCTTGATTCAAATTTGGTAGGACATATGTGTGTAGAAATGTGTCCATTTCTTCTAGTTTTTTCAATTTATTTGAGTATATTTTCAAAATAGTACTTATTAATCCCCTGGATTTCTGATGTCATGGTGATTTCTCCTTTTTCATTTTAAATATTATTAATTTAAAAAAATATATATTAATTTGAGTCTTTTCTTTTATTTTGTTAATTTGGCTAAGGGTTATCAGTGCTTTTGTCTTTTAAAAGAACCAACTCTTTGTTTTGTTGACCATTTGTATTATATTTTCTATATTTCATTGATTTTGGCCATGATTCCTATTCTTCCTTTCTTCTAGTAATTTTTTAATTGGTTGTTTCTTGAATTTCCAGCACTTTGAGACCTTCCATCATCATTATGTTGTTTATGTGAGATATTTATGATTTTCTTATGTAGTCAATCATAATTATAAACGTTCTTCTTAGACTCACCTTAATAGTGTCTCTGAAGTTCTGACGTATCACTATTCTTATTTGGTTCTAAGAATTTTTTAGTTTCTCTACTCATTCATCATTTAAAAGTGTTTTATCCAATATCCACATATTTATATTGTTGATATAGTTTTTTTTCAGGGGGTATTGATTTATAGTTTCATTTTATTATGATTATATGCAAGAAATTATATAATTTTTTATTTGATAAGAATTGCTTTGTGACATAAAATATGGTCTGTTTTATAAAAGGTTCAATGAGCAGCTAAAAATAAAAGTAATTCAGCTGTTTTTTGTTGAAGTATTTTATAAATCTCTGTTAACTTAATTATATTTAAACCACTTTTTAATATCTGAAGATTTTTTACTGTTTATGTTTAGATGGCCTACATGTGAGACTCTGTCTTCAGAATGGTGTACTCTATTTTTTATCTGATATTTCATCTATGTCAATATTTTTAGAGTCAGCTGCTGCTGAATTATGAACTTTAGGAGATATCAACTTACCTTAATGTTTCTGATTTCTTCTGTTCCTGTGCTGAGTTTTATATGTCTGTTGGATTGGATTTCTCTTCCATTCAGTCTTCTCTTGCCATAATGTTTCAAGAGATTAGATTATTGTGAATTTTTCAATATATTTCCAGTTGGTTTTATAGTGTAATTTCCTTGATAGTTCTTCAGTGATGATCAGTTTATTTTGAAACAGTGTATATTGTGTCAGGGTTTGAGAATTTCACTTTCCCTGTCAAAAAGTGGGATCCTCTTTAGAGACCTGGCAATTGTGTTGTACACTGCAGAATACTTGTGGTATACCCTTAGTGAAAGCTCTTCTTCACTTAAAATCTCTCTATATTCTAAAGGAATGTGGATGTGGTCTATATTGAGACACCTCAATAATGTTGTCTCCACAATTTTTGTGTTAATTTTCTCTTTTTTGTACTGTATGAATATATTCATGAGTGAGACCTGAGAGCCCTCTAGATATATTTTTTTTTCCAGGTCCTGGTCATTAGCTTGGTGATTTTTCCCTTTCATTTGTTTTTGTATTATTGTTGAAATATGACTGTGGGGCTGGGGATGTGGCTCAAGTGGTAATGCACTCCCCTGGCATGCGCGGGGCGCCGGGTTCGATCCTCAGCACCACATAAAAATAAAATAAAGATGTTGTGTTCACCGAAAACTAAAAAATAAATATTGAAAAATTTCTCTCTCTCTCTTTTTCTCTTTCTCTCTCTCTCTTAAAAAAAAAGAAAGAAAGAAATTTGAGTGTGGTTAATTTTTATGTGGAGCAATGTACTGTCTCTTGGCTAGATTGAGCTCAGCAGCAGAACTTCTACCCTGTGAGCTCATAGTATCCCAGTAGACTCTTAACACCTCACAAGAAAAGGAGAATTCAAACAGAAGGAACAATAAAAAGAAACAATGTACTGCTTTACAATAAGTACTTATTGCTTCCTATGACATATAAAACACTAATTATGACAAAAAAAAAAGGAATGGAGGTGTCAAAAAATGCGATGCTCAAAAATAGTAAGTAACAATGAACTAGATCTAGCCTTAAGAAGTAGGTGTCAACTGTGCCATCCTCAGTACTAATAACAATAAAATGTGAATGGTGTTAGCAGCAAGTATGTAAACCAAATAGTTTATGAGCAGGGTAAAAACACAGCTCATTAAGATGAAGGAAAATGAATCACTAAAAAAGAAGTTTAGAATATTTAAAATGTAGGTACAGAGACAGTAGAGCAGATGTAGCAAGTAATGATTATAGAGAATGAGGAGAAAAAGTAAATAAAATTAACAAAATAAGTAAAAAGAGCACAAGAAAATTTGTCTATTTAGAGGAAGAAGAAAGGAGAGAAAGAGAAAAATGAAAAACAGAAACAGCGCAAATAAAAGCCAATATAAACAAACCAAAAAGCACTAGTGCACAAAAGACAGGACATAGAAAATAATAAACACTAAAAATGAGAAAAAGAGAAGCATATATGTGTATATATCCGTGAACCAATCAGCATGGAAAGAATACTAATTTTAGAAGAAAATGGAAAAAAAAAATTCTTACTGAAAATGAAAGAATTGCCTTTATTCAGATGGTCAAAACTGTGGACAAGGATGGATGATCATGGCCTATGCCGGACCATCCTTGATATTTCTTCTTGATCTATGTACCCCTTAGCAAGAACAAGGGATGTGAATTGTAAACCTCCCTCTTTTTGCATTGTTCCTCAGGCTGTCAGGTGTAGTGGTCTAAAACTGAATCTCATTGAATTAGCTTTTATCTTCCCTTCTCATCATATAAGGTAGGACAGAAGAGAGAGGTACTGTCAACTGTAGTTTTGTCCAGACTCTAGGGTTGGGGACTATTGCAGATTTCTAAATGGGAAATTCCAGCAACTGGCATTTAGATCTAATTGGGCCTTTGGTACTGTAATAGTCAATGTTCTCTAGAGAAACAAAATGAACAGGATCCATATAGATCATATATATGATTATGAAAAGGGATTTGCTAGATTGGCTTATATAACCAGAAGCTGGATAGTCCCACAATGGCTGTCTGCAGGCTGGAGAGCTGGAGGAACCTACAGCTACACAGTCAAAGATGCTCAAGGCTCAGAACAAGAGGGATCAGTGATGCTACTCCAGTTCAAGACCAAAGGGTTCTGGAAACTCCTTGGAGAATCACTGGCAAAATCTACTTTGGAAGAGTGAAAGAGCTGTAGTCTGATGTCCTCAGGCAATTGCAGCAGCTATCAATAATCCATTCAATAAGAATCAAGCTTTCATCTGCTACTACTTTCTTGTTTTTCCAATTTTTGTTCAATCCAAACCCTCAACCTATTGGACAGTGTTGCCCAAACTTAGGGTGGCTCTCTGCTTTGGTTTGTTATCCTACATGCCAATCATTTCTAGAAATATCCTCATTGACACACCCAGAAGCCTCTTAACCTTAGGCATCTCTGAATCTAACCAAGTTGACAATTCAGATTAACTATTATAGGTACTTTGTGAGTAGTATTAGCTCTGGAAAGAATAGATCAGTTCACCACTAGGGCTAGGTTGATGCTGATTTGTGCTGTAAGCCTCTATCTCAGAAGCTTCCCGAGAATCTTTTACTACAAGGGAGCCAATCCTTCACAGGTATCGTACACTTTACCACTCTTAAGTCTGACCTTCCCATGCTCATTCCCTGAGTGTAATCAATCCTACCTGTTCAGTTTCCTGACAATCTTAGTCTGGTCACAGGACCCGCCAGACTAAGGAAAAGCTAGTTGCACTCCATTTTGTATCTCTTACTCCATTTTGTATCCCCCTACATACAATCTTCTCTTTACCTGTCTCAATCATGTTCTGCTAGGTATGTTATGCTCAAATTTGGGACCCCCAAAAGACCACCGGAGACCAAGATCAATATAAGCAGCAAAGAGGTGTTTATTGCGAGCTAGCTTGGTCCTCTGCGTGCACACAGCAACTGGTGATGCTGAGAGGCCCGGGCCCAGGGTTTGCAGCAGTTTTATTCACTCTTTGGGGAAGGCAGGGACTCCACATACATCATAGCATCTCTTAGCAAATCATCACACACTGCGGGAAAATCATAAAACAACTCTAAAACATGATTAGCACATTCACTGGAGGGAACAAGTTGGGTAGGGGTGATTGGTTAGTTCAAGACGGGGATTCCTTTGAACTGATTGGTTTAAGCCAAGAGGAGAGTACATGCTGAACTACATGGTTTCCCAACATTTTATCAACCACCATAAACTACTGGGAGGGTCATCTGGCATCCCAGGTATATTCCCGGTCTCTTGCTGATTGATGGCTGCTAGGGGGTTGCTATGGATCCCCACCTAGCCTGACTGAGTCAGGGACACCTGGCGCACCAAATCTCCCCTGTTATTTGTAGATAAACAACTCAGCAGGGTGGGAATGTGCCTAGGAGTGCTCAGTGGGTCTTTCCAAGGACAAGGGTCACGCCCCCTTCCTTGGACAGGCTTTGCTCTGAGGTAGAGGCTGGTTTTTCAGGTACACCCTAAGCCACACAATATGCTCTTGCTGGGACAGTATGACAATGTTGTCTATAATCTTCCAGGTTCCTGCAGATGTCTCGCTGCCTCAGCTTTTCACTTTCCAGTTGACAAACACAGAACACTTTTTTGGGGGGGAGGCGGGGGAGTGGGTACCGGGGATTAAACTCAGGGGTGCTTGACCACTGAGCCACGTCCCCAGCCCTATTTTGTATTTTATTTAGAAACAGGGTCTCAGTGAGTTGCTAAACACCTCGCCCTTACTGAGACTGGCTTTGGACTCCAAAAATTCCTTCTTCAGCCTCCGGAACAACTGGGATTACAGGCATGCACCACCCCACTGGGCTCAAACGCCACATTGCTGTGCAGGTTTGGTTTTCACCTAAGTTTGGATATTGTTCTGTTCTACCAGTTTTTCCATGCCAAAGTTAAGGAAGATAAAATTATTTAATGTTTTTAGCAGACTGTGTAAGATTTATTGGGAGTGGGTGGGGGAAACACCATGAACTCCCTGTAATTCTTCTAGGCCCTCCCTCCAGTGTGTCCCCTAGCTCCCTCTCGTAGTTTATATCACATAGTTTATGACACATCTATGTTTGGGTTATTCCTTTGTTCTATGATGAAATGGCACAGCTGCCACTGATGCCACCACCAGCTTGACTCCAATGTGCTCTTGTCCTTTGATGCACCAGAATTTCTGAGTCTCTAAGCACCTCTGACTGTCCACTGTCAAACTTCAATGAATTCCCTCTTTCACCCATGTTGCTGTGAAGCAGTATTTCCACTGCTTGAATCCCAAGCCACAGAGCAACTGGAATGTCAGCCTTCCTCTAATGCACTCTCTTGAATCTGCCTCATATAGCTGTCTTTGTGGGAGAATAAGTTTTCATTGTTTTAGAATAAATGGGCGACAGTGCAAATACTGAATGACATGTCAATGACATGCTTAATATAAGAAACTGCCAAAATGTTTTCCAGAGTGAGTGTACCATGTTCATATTAAAAGCAATGTGTGAGTGAGCTAATTTCCCACATCCTCACCAATATTTGTCCTTGCACTTTTAATTTGAAGATCCCAAAGATTACTTACTTACAAACTCTCTTTGATAAAATGTCTAATTATTTTATAATTAGATTTTATTCTTTTTCCCTTCTTTGTTTTCAGAGCTATGTTTTCTACATGTTATTATATTGTTTATAATATGGTTTTCAAATATTTGATTTGCAGTCTGTAGTTGGAATTTTCATCTTCTTTATGGAGTCCTTTCTGAAGCAATTTTTTTTTTAGGTCAGGTTGAATTTATCAATATTTCTTTTTATTGATGGTGAACTTAGTGTCAAGCCTGAGAACCAACTTATACAGGACCTTGAAGTAAGACTAATGAGTTTAGACTTGGAAATATTAAGTAGATAAAAGAGAGTAGGAGTTTATTTTCTTTACTTTAGAGCTTTTAAAATTTATTTTGTATCACACACACATACTTCTTTTAACTGAAAATTTACATGAGACTGCACTCTAATAAACAGATAAAAGTAAGATGCTGATTAAAGTAGAAACAAGGCTCAAGCTCCTGAGTTTTTGAACTTTTTCTTGTTTCTCTGCTACACCTGATGCTGGAATTTCTCCAGAGAAACATCTTCTTAAGATGCAAAAATATCCTACTTCAACATCATAAGCCAGAATCTGGGTTCCTAATCCAGAGTATTCAATTACTATTTTGTTTTCTAGGTTTTTACTTTTATAAGAAAGATTTAAAAGGTAAATCAGTAAACTGATATCAGGAAAAAGTTAAGGAAGATATAATTATTTAGCATTTTTTTAGCAAATTATATAAGATTTATTGGGAGTAGGTTGGGAAACACCATTAATTCCCTGTAATTCTTCCAGTCCCTCCCTCCCGTGTATCTCCTAGCACCCTCTCCTGGTTTATATCACATCATTTATGACACATCTATGTAGTTATAAGTGATCTATGTGCCACCCCTTCAAATTCTATGCTTTGGGGGAGAAAAAACTGTGTAATACTTTTAATTTATCTAGCACTGGAGTTGGTGATTGAAATGGATAGATATTTAATAAATAAATAACATTAGTAAAATATATACTTTAAGATCTGAGGTTTTCAGTGAATTAGTAAATTTCTTTAAAGTCTCTGATACCTAAAAGGCACTTTACTCTTTGCTAAAAATATTCTTTACCTAAATAAGCTACAAGGTTATTTTACAATGCTTTTGGAATAGGAGTTGTGATACCTTGGACAAGAGCAATAAAGCTGGAAGGCAGAAAAAGAGTTTTCAGCAAAACCCTTTAGAGCTCTCTGCATCTCTCAGTTTGTATTTGATACCTAGAGAATTACTATCTTTGCTTGGCCCTTGTCCTTTTCTTCATAACTTGGGTTCCTCTTTGCAATGATTTTCAGGGATTCCCCATGAGATTGACCACAAATGACTACTTTGGCAACCAAGAGCTGCCCTCTGGGTGACAGTTTAGTTAAAGTCAGCTGCTGAGGTCCAGCCCCCATGGGGGGAGTGAGGGTCCAGGGGGTCGTGAAGGAGGAGTGGCATCAGAAGGCTCGGGATGACAGGTTGCAAGTTAGGAGCAACCTCCAGAAGACATCTCTCTGCCCCTAGAGGGACCTTTATTTTTATACCTTTTTTACAGGTGTTTTTTCAGGTAGTTAATGGACAGCTTCAAAGCCTGAAACTTTTTTGATTTACATAATTTTCAAGAATTACAATCTTTTCTGGCATACATCGATTACCTAAGATATTGAATACATTGTTCAAAATATTTTTCTGTAACCTTAGATAATCATGATTAAGCTTTTACATTTTTTGCGTAAATCACTAGGTGCTAAGTGATGCAACTAGACTACATAACTACTGACCTATTATTATTCACTTCTAACTTTAAAGCATACCTATAATTATTTCATTAACCTTTAACTTTAAAGCATACTTATGATTATTGGTAAGTTTTCTTACTTCCAAAGTAAAATCCCAGTAAAACGCACTTAAAGTAGTGAAAGTCTATTATTTAAAAGCCTACTACTCTGAAATGCCTCTAAAATATATCTGTGTTAATTTTACATTATTCTATTTTTAATTTCCAAGGTAATTTCCTTTTTTCATATGACCTATTTAACTGCTTTCTTAAAGAACTTCTTTGATCCTTGGTCAAAGCACACCAATTCTTATGTCTTTGTAATCTTTAACTAAAGGGCGGGCTTTACACCTCAACTCATTTGTCATTTGTATTAACTATGTGTTTTCCATTTTCATCAGAATTTTCTGCATAAAGCAAAGGAGGGTCTATTGGTTGGGAAATGTATTTTTATTAGCCTCTTGTCCTTGAGGGGATACCATAAACTACAAATGGTGGTCCTTGTACTGTTGGCACAGAAATTGTTTCTCTGTAGCTAGGCTATTGTACAAGTTGTGGCTTTAGGATGGGATTGGGTGGGCTAGTGTAAATTGTTAACCATGGGATAAATATTTATTGTTGTTTAAGCTTGAGGAATAACACCATTGTTTGTATCCTGAGAGACACTGAAATGTACCTCATGACATGTCTCAATTGCATCCTTAGTCTCATTCTGGGAATTTTCCTACAATCTCAGACAATATGTAAGAACTTTTTATTATTGATTGACGTGTTCCCTGTTATCCATATCATGAGTATCATAAACAAAACACTTAACATTCCTAATGGTTCCAGTTTCCAGATGCTGCGGCCTTCCTGCAGCATCCCCCACGCTGTGACCCTGTCAGACAGCAGGTGCAGAAACACTTTCACCAGTCAGTTCTCACTTTACCATGATTGATTTAACTCTTGTAGATGTTAAGCCAACTTGGAAGGCAGGGCAGCTAAATGGTTGCCTAAAACTTCAACTTATGGATACTTAATCATATCTGGAAATAACACACGATGGGTAAAGTCTTATCTTTTATATGCCCTCCTCTTAAGGCATTCAGTTTTTAAAACTAACACAAAAGTAATCTGGGTTAGTAGGTGCTTCGATATATAAGCATTGAACAGATAATCAAGTAAGGCCTGTTTAAAAATGTGTGAAATTATGAGCCTATCTTTGTCTAACTTGAATTAATAGTATTTTGACCAAAGTATGTTACAATTTTAGAAAACAAGAATGAAGGTGTTGTATAGTTGTAAATATAGCAAATATTCATTTAATATCTGTTAGCTAAGCACTAATTCAGCCCCTACTAATGTCTGTAATGAAGATTCTATGCTCATGTTTTTTACATTCTGGATGAGCAGGATAGAACATAAACCATAAAAAAAATTGAAGACGAAAATGTCAGATACAAAGAAAAATCAACACGTTATATATTAGCTGTTCAAACAGATAATAATTAAGATATCAATTCAGTACAGGGAGATACCACTTTGGCCAAACTTAGCATCATTTGGAAAGAAAATATTAGAAAAGTGAAGTATGTTATCTGGGATTTTGAAAATGGAAAGTGAAACCTAACATAGGGGAGTTCTTCAGGTTGAGAGGTGCCTGAGCACTAGGTTCACATCACCATTCCCCATATAAAAAATAGCCTAGTGTTTAAACTGGTTGGAGTTGGGTTAATAGCAGGGGTGGTTAGAAAATGGAATCCTCTAAGAATTTTATAAAAATGAGACACATAATCTTCAGAAACAAAAAAAAGTCATACAGCTTCAGACATTCATAAGCCAGTTTAGGAAATGACAAGACCATGGGTTAGGAATTGGGAAGATGTCTGTTGAGATAAATAAGTAGCAAATACTTAAGAACTGAAGAATTGATAGTATTTGTCCAACTGAATCCTAGACACCAGTAAAAGTTACCTGATATTACATTTTTGTAGTGGGAAATAAAAACTTGACTATAAGATTATCAGAATTTTTCAAAATGCCAAGATAATTTTGTAAGTCTTTAAAAAATGTAGAATAAAATGTAATAATTATCTAGCTCTTTCAAAGTATATGTGAGAAAGGTTTCTACAATATTCTTCAAATTTTGCTAATGTTTATCTCCTATAATCCCAATACATAAGAAAGTACAGGGCTCACACAGAAGTCAAAATGGATATATTTTGCCCAATGTATGATATTTATTAGTGCAAAGAGGACATAAAATGTACTTTTGTATATTTCTAATTTCCCAGCATGCCCTGAAGTTCACTCACAAATGATACTAGCATTTTATTTTTTGAAGAATCTATTTAGTTTTACTTGGCGAATTAAGTTATTTTAAGTCATTACATGATATTGAAATATTTCTACTCAATATTGAAATATTTCTACTCAATATTAGAATTAATTAAGTGCATTCTAAAATCAGATTTTAGCTTTAATTTCTATGTGATTTTAATTACTTATAATTTTACAAAACATCATTTGACTTACTATTACTGTCATACTACATAGTATGAATAAAAATCAATAATCTTAGTCAGAAATTTTATCTTTTATAAAGACAATTCCAGTCTCATTTCTTTTTCCTTCTTACTTGACAAGGGTTAGATTTTCATTTGGATAAAATAAGGTACTCCAAAAGGTACTGAAGCAATGTAAAAATCATTCAGACTTTATGAGTTTAACAAAACCCATGTTTTCTCAACCTGCTTGTAAATGTTAATATTTCATTGTTTTGTATTATTTTTTTTAATTATCAAATAAAATTCAGTGAAAAGTTTCTTACATTTTTTATTGAGTAGCATCTTTATAAATAATCTTAGGGTTCAAGTCAATAAACTAAAGGAATTCAAACCAGGTTTCAGGCTCTTTTTTTCTTCATTACACTTCTGTAATTTTCAATGTAATATAAATTGTCTGGGGTTATTATTCAAATTGTGGATTCATTTACACATATCACTTTCAGATATCCTTAATTAATGTTGAACCAGGAAACTCCATTGAACCAGCTCCTCAGTGATCCTGAAGCCAAGATCATTGTGATAAACACCTTGTCAAGACTTCTTCTCTATCATCTGACATTAGGAGAAATTTCACTTGCTTTTTTGGCCCTGTGCAATTTAATTTACTGTAAAATCAACATTGGCCAATTCTATAATTATTTCAAAATTTAAATCCAGAATATTCTTCAGGAAAACAAAACAGTTTTAAATAAAATAGGCATAAAATGATTTCCCATGACTATAATAAATATATTCCTACTAATTTCAAAGCAAGTAACATGAGGCTTAGTAATAACCAATCAGGGTGCCTTTTGTAGTGTTAAGCAAATAGGTAGTACAGATATTTACCACATTGTTAATAAATCATTTTGGCCACATTTCAACCTTGAAAAACCATCACTCATCTCTTAATCATGCTGTGACTTCTTGTCTAATTCAACCAATTTAAAATATGCAAGTGGTTTGTACAGATGTTAGATTTGTGAGAAATGTAGCTTTTTGTGAGAAATATACATAATCTTCTATAGTTTAATATATATGATTTCTAATCTTCCAAATAAAACATCACGTGAAGAAGCAAACTTACCTCTGAAAGACATGGCAATAGACAGAATTCATATATTTTTAAGAATGCTCTCAAATCCTTTGATAGCTAGCTTTAGGTAGTATGCCTTGTATTTTTTGCATGGCTTTATTTTTAGTAACTCCTGCCCTACTTACCCTTTTGAATGAATGCACAGATGCTTCTGGCTCCTGTTTAGGGTACTGGTGTCATGTTGGAGCCCAGGCACACTTCTCAGTAGTGGAACACCCATTTTTGCTCTGCTAGCCCTCTTCTAGGACACCCTGTTCTTCACACCACTCAGATGCTATGAGAAGTTTGACTCCTGGTAATGATTTTCTGTAATCATGATAATACTTCTTCAGCTCAGTTTTGTTATCTCCCAGGATACTAAACATGGTGCATAGTCTCTCATAATATGATTTTCAGAAGTCCTAGATGATAGAGAGAATAGAATTATATGTTGTAATGGGTTCATAGAGTAAAGACGTTCTCATTAGGCATCAATTCATATGGTTTAAAATTCTGCCAAGCTGGGAATTCTGCCATGTCTTTTTGTGTGGTTGAGGAACTCACAGATATATTTATACCAAATTTGGCAGTCAATCTGACCATTACATTGCCTGTACTTACAGCAGGATCTGGCAGAGGCAGACACTTCATAAATATGTAAAAAGTAATTTAAATATTCACTGATTTCAAGAATCTATTATTATAGACTCTGGAAGAAAAGCAATAGAATTAGAATGTACAGAAGAGTTGAAAATCTACCAACAAGCTAAATCTAGATCTAGTGCTTCAACAAATATTTGTGACACTTGAGATTTGATTAATAAATTTTTGAAGTACAAAGTGAGTATTATTTGGGCTCAAAAAGATAAACTGGTATATTAAATTGACAGATTTCCTTGATGGCACGCCAGAAAAATAAACAACTCACTCTGCCTACTTTCCATAGGAATTTAAAAACTCCTTGGTGGTAAATAAAATATAACAATTTTCTTGGTAATCCACATGGTTTTTTCTGCATAAAATTACAAATGTACGTTCTGATAGATATCAGAAGAGATGGAGTCTGTGTTGGAAAATGATGATTCTAAAAGATGGACTGAAGGCCTCTTAATTGAAAGCTTAAAATTTAACTTGTGAAGCATTCAGGGCCAGAGAATGCAAAGCTCATGAATAGCCCTAAAAACCCAGGTTACTTCACATGTCCCTAAGTGCAGGTGTATGATGTCATACACACACACACACACACACACACACAGGCATGGTGAATTTGTGGTATCAAAACTAAGAAAATAACACCATAAGTAAGAAAATAAGATTGTATTCCTTCTTCAGAACTTTGCTACTTCTTGCAACAGAAAGGAAATAGAAAATGTTAGAGAATAAAAAGGTTACACAAGTGCCTAATGTTTACCTAATTGGCAAAGAACAACACAGCATTGGAGAGGAGAAACCTCTGCAGTCAAATGTTACACAACCAGAGAACTCTGGGCAATTTCTTTTTTGTGAGATGAATACATACATACACATACCCTACCTTCGCACAAACACAAAAATACACCCTGCAAAGAGCCAACATATCAGACCCATGCGAAACCAAGATTTATTGGCAGTTAACAAAGGATTCAAGAAAAGATCAGAGCAACATCCACTGAAAGAATATCTTTTAGGTTCCGACTTAATCAGACACTGAATCCACAGTTCCCCTTTTGTGCTTGAAATGTGTTGGATTTAAATCACAAGCATTTAGCCCGTATTTTAAAAATTAATTTTCTGGATACTGTAATAACTAGAGGAGCTAATAGAGTGAGAATTTTTATTTCATTCTTTTGTTTTCTTTCTTCAAGTTTATTTATTCGTTTATTTAGAACCCAGAGGCCTTTGCTTTACCACTGAGCTACATCCTCAGCCCACTTTATTTTTTATTTTAAAAAGGGTCTCACTAAGTTGCCTTCGAGCCTTCTTAAGTTGCTGAGAGTGACCTCAAACTTGTGATCTTCCTGATTCTGAGCCACTGAGATTACAGGCATGGGATACTACACCCAGCTGAGATTTTTTTGTAAACATCAAACTCTATCATGGGAAGAAGATGAAGGAAAAGAACCTGAAATGGGGAGGAATATACCAAGCACATTTTGCTTTATTCACCTGTTGACAAAGAAACATTTCTCATTGGCTGGGGGTCTGTAAGATCTGTGTAAGCAGAGACTATCTTGGAAATATTAATTAGTGGACAATGATTTCAAAAGCCCATACAGTAAGGAAAACACTGAAGTATTTAAAATAACAATAGTATTACTGATGATGATGATAATTAAAAATTTGAAAAGGAGAAATTTTCAGTAGGTTTTGACTATACAAAAAAACAAAGACAACAACAACAAAACAAGACAACAAATCTCAGTTCTAGGTTATGTTCCATAAAACCCAACTAAGTAAAATTTAAATACCGGCTTTCTAAAAGAAAATTAAAACATATTACAATGGCATGAAAAATTTTTGTACAAATAGCTATTATGAGAGGAGATCCTAAGCAAAAATTTTATTTTTAAGTTCAATCAAAACTAAGGTATAGGGATGGATATATTCCATAATCCAGGAGATGTCATAAAGCTTTATTTTATATTTATAAGGATTTAATTTTGTATCAGTCAGTAACAACAGGTTCTTAGGAAAAATATAATTCCAAGGTGAAAAAGAAATTCACTCTATTTTCTTACGATTCTAAAGTCAATTTTTTCTTATTGTGTCTCCTCCTATGGAAAACAAGTTATTATCATCTACTTAGTTTATTATGTCTGAATTTAATTGTGTGGCGAAATGTACACATATTAAGTTGGAAGAGATTTTAGAATTATTCTGTCCCAATGATTCATCAAACCATTTAAAGTCTTTCAGATCAGAGAACAGGAGAAACACAATAAGCCTCAGACTTTCATACCAAAATTCTCAGTGAGTACAGAGTACAAAGGTCTTCTCCAATGACACAATCTCCATTATTGCCTCTAGTGCTTCTACAGTAATGCTGTACCTCTATTATCCAATTTCAGAATCATCTAAGCAACTACTTACAAAGATGCTTAACAAGTTCTTTCCAGTTGCTAATAATGCTTTTCATGGAACTGCTTCTTTCTGCCATCATAAAGTTTCCATACCAGCCACTCCATTCTACTTCACTTTAAAGTAATTTATCACTTTCCTATACTTAATGTTCCTTCGATCTATTTGGTAGTTCCACTGCATAGTAATCGAAAATATTTTTCAATGCATTTATTTTATTTACTTATTTTTATGTGGTGCTGAGGATCAAACCCAGGGCCTCGCATTTGCTAGGCAAGCACTCTACTGCTAAACCACAACCCCAGCCCAGTAATCTAAAGTACTATAGAAATATAATGTGTTGGGGATAGGTGTTCAATGTTTCAGTCAATTTTAGGGCAACTTGATTCTTTGAATATCTATGTCTATTTATATATTTTTTATATATTACATATCTCAATCTTTAATCTAGATTTAATAAAAATTTGAATATTTTTGCCAGATTATATTAGACTTCAAAAAAATTTTCAAAGAATCCATACAAACTTCAACAGTTCATCAGGGATGCACAATATTTAGGTAGTCTAATATCTAGGAGAAAATAAAATAATAAAATATTGCTTTTACTTATCTATAAAAACAAAAACTATAGTTTATTTAGAAAGACATCAGCATGATCCATGTAAATAAAATGAAAATTTTCACTGAGTACTGTTGGTTAATTCTTAGTGCTAGTAATGTTCTAAACACTCATCAAAGATTCAGTATTGAACAAAGAAAACATTGGACCAACATTGGCATAGAGGGAAAATTCAAAAATAAATAGAAAATGTAGCTTCTGGCAGTGGTAACTACTTTGAGGAAAAAAAAATTGAAACAATGGACAAAGGTAAACATGAAAATTCTGGTACAGAAGGAGGTTAAGAAAATTCCTCTTAGATCAAGATATTGATTTTAGCAGGGGACCTGCCAGTAAATACAACCAGGGTTCCTAGGGGGAAAACACTACTAAAAGGAAGATAGCCAGTGTGATCAGCCCTGAAACCTGTGACTTAACAGTAACAAATTAGATAAAATAAATGAAGAGCTATGAAGTATTCCACTAAGTATTGTAAAACATTGGTATTTATAAAATCAAAGCACATGCTTTTCACAGTGAAATTCATAAGTATCTTTTACTGTTCTTTTCCTTGGCCACTCAAAAATGAAATCTTGCCAAAGGAATATAAATTGAGAGAAACAAAAACATTGGTAAAATGGGAAAGATAATTTTCAGAATTCTTGAGCTATTATGGTCAATGTTATTACAAAAATACTATAAGCAAAGCAATGATGTTGACAATGGAATAGACCTGAAGAGCAATGCAAAGAATTAAAATGGTAACAACTGCATATAATTCAATTTGGGTGGCATCACATATTAGTGTGGAATAACATATTTTTTTTCTGAGAAAATTGGGTCATTATTTAAGAAAAATGGATGAATCGGTACCTCTTTTCACACATTGAAACAAAATTAATTCCATCAGAATTTGAAAGTTAAGTATTAAAAATAAAACCATAAAATAATTGTAGAAATAATGATGAGAGCTCAATTGGTAACTTTAGTAATGAATAATATCCTAAAATATCTACAAGTGATATATGGAGATTAAAATATGAATGTGAAACTAAGAATATTTTCGACAGAGTGGGTAACAAAAATATGTAGGGGTGTCTTACAATTCACTATCAAAAGATGCAAAAAAAAAAAAAAACAAGACGTCTTCACAGAAAAAAATACAAAGTGTAATCCTAGTCCCAAACTGAATTTTATTTACCAAAATTCATCTGGAAGAAATATTAAATTAATTAGGATACAAATTACATTTTTAGAAACTTTTAAGGTCTTTCTATATATCTGTAGATATGTTATTGTTATATATGTTATATATAGATTGTGATTGTTATCTGTTATTTGTAAGTGAATGGTGAATTCCATAAGCTGATATTGATAATATTAGTTGGTATAAATTCTCTATAGATCAATTTAGCTCTCTACGTATAATGGATGCTTTGAACATTCCTCTTCTGCCAAAAAAAAAAAAAAAAAAAACCTTCTAGGAATTTACCTTAAGAAGATTACAAGGAATTTTTACATGTATAAAAATGTGAGGTCATTGATGAATTATTTAAAACATAAATGTCAATATGAAAGTATTGTGTAAATTATAGTTTAAATATGAAGGGCTATTGTGAAAACAATAAAATGATATTTTTTGTTAAATAATAGGATGGAAATTTACTTTATATTAAAATGTGTATTTACAGTTTCAATTAATTTTTAGAAGGGAATGTTCTTTATTTCCATGTTCTTAATGAAAAAGATAGGTAAATATTTTTTCACAAATCACATAGGCAAAAGATTATGAAGTCTAGATTGCACTGTAACTTAAGTACACATTCATAAATTCACACTTCTATTTCTCATGACAGCATTTCATTAAAAAATAAAACTTAGAACACAGTAATGAAAAATGAAATTGTGTTATTTGCTGGTAAATGAATAGAACTGCAAAACATCATGTTAAGTATAATAAGCCAGACTCATTAAGTCAAGGGTCAGATGTTATCTCTCTTATATAGACACTAGAGAAGAAAATGGAACTTAAAAAGTGGATATCATGAAAATAGAAGGGAGATAAATAGAGTAGAGATAGGGGAACAAGGGGGAGAGAAAAGGGAGAACTGGGGATAAAATCATCCAGATTATGCTATATGAATGTATGAATGTATTACATTAAATCCCACTTTCATGTATACTTATAATGCATCAATGAAAATATATACATAAATAGAAGAACGATGACCAGAAGAGTAGGGAAAGAGAATCAGGGTCAGGGGGAGGAAGGGAGGAAAAAGACAGATACTGGGGAAATAAATGGAGAAAATTATGTGCATGTATGAATAAATCACAATGAACCTCATTATCATATGTAATTATTACATAATTAAAACATTAAAAACACTAGTTTATATAGAGTAATATGTTATGGGTCCATGACCTTACTATATGTGATATTTATATGTTTAGCATGTGCCCCACCTCATACAGAATCAATATAAGGATCACACTCAAAACATTATTGCACCTTTTTTATGTGTACATCTGTGTATTATATATTCTAGAAACAGTTAATGAAATAAGGGTATAATGATTGTATATAGGTGATTTTCTTCTTTTAAAAGCAGCTTAACTTAAAATTGTAAAATTTTCAAGATATTATAAAAAATGCAAAACATTAATTGCTTACCTACATAAATATATTTTACCAGGCTTCATTATTCACTCTAAATCTTTCCAAACTACTGAGTGAGAATAAATACCCCATTACTATATTATTTTTGTAAGCATACATTTATTCTATAACTATGTTATATTTTAAAATGTACTCAAATATCAATTCCCCATGTAATTTTGACTGCTTTTAGGATAATTTCCATAATATTCTTTCTTTTTTTTTTATTGGCACATTATAATTATACATAATAGTGGGATTCACTATGCCATATTTTCACATGCATACACTGTTTGCTCAATTTCCTTTCACAGTATCTTTCCTTTCATGCCTCGTCTCTCTACCCCTAATTTATTTTCTTACTGTAATGATTTCCCTTCTATTCTTCTTCATATTATTTTAGTTAGTAAATATGTGTGTGTGTGTGTGTGTGTGTGTGTGTGTGTAAAACCATCCATCCATGTTGGAATATAAGTGGGATTTAATAACTATTAAAAGAAAAATTAACTTTCTTTTTTATAGATTTTTTTAAAAAATATTTATTCTAATTTGTTGTATATTACAGAAGAATGTAATTCAATACATATTACAAACATAGAGCACAATTTTTCATGTCTCTGGTTGTACACAAAGTAGAGTCACACCATTTGTGTCTTCATATGTGTACTTAGGATAATAATGTCCATATCATTCCACCATCTTTCCTACCCCCCTTCCCCCTTCCTTTTCTCCCTATCTAAAGTTCATCTATTTCTCCTATGATTCCCCCCATCCCCATTATGAATCAGCATTCTTATGTCAGAGAAAACATTTGGTATTTGTTTTTTGGGGAATGTCTTACTTCACTTAGCATGATATCCTGCAACTCCATTCATTTACCTGCAAATGCCATGATTTTATTCTTTTTAATGCTTGAGTAGTAGTATTCCATTGTGTATATGTTCATTCATCTACTAAAGGGCATCTAGGTATGTTACACAATTTTGCTATTGTGAATTGTCCTGCTATAAACATTGATATGGTTGCATCTCTGAAGTATGTTGTTTCTAAGTCCTTTGGGTATAAACCAAGGAGTGAGATAGCTGGGTCAAATAGTGGTTCCATTCTCAGTTTTCCAAGGAAATTCCTTACTGCTTTTCATATTGGCTGCACCAATTTGTAGTCCCACCAGCAATGTATGAGTGTGCCTTTTTCCCCACGTCCTCACCAACACTTGTTTTTGTTTTTTTTTTCTTAATAGCTGCCCATTCTGACTGGAGTGAGATGAAATCTTAGAATAGTAGTTTCAAATCTTAGATTTGCATTTCTCTAATTGCTAGAGATGTTGAACATTTTTTCATATATTTGTTGATTAATTGTATATCATTTTCTAAGAAGTGTTTGTTCAGTTCCTTGGTCTATTTATTGATTGAGTTATTTGGTTTTTTTGTTGTTGTTGTTTCGTTTTTTTTTTTTTTTTTGGTGTTAAGGTTTTTAAGTTCTTTATGTATCCTAGAGGTTAGTGCTCTATCTGATATATGAGTGTGGTAAAAATTTGCTCCCATTCTGTAGGCTCTCTATTCACATCATAGATTCTTTTGCTGAGAAGAAGCTTTTTAGTATGAATCCATCCCATTTACTCATTCTTGGTTTTAATTCTTTCACAATAGGAGTCTTATTAAGGAAGTCAGGCCTAATCCAACACAATGGAGATTTGGGCCTAATTTTCTTTTATTAGGAACAGGGTCTCTGGTTTAATTCCTATGTCCTTGATCCACTTTGAATTGAGTTTTGTGCATCATGAGAAATAGGGGCTTAATTTCATTGTGTTGCATATGGATTTCCAGTCTTTTCTCCAATATATGTTTTTGGCGACTTTGTCTCATATAACTAACTTTGTGGGTTTGTCTCTGTGTCCTCTATTCTGTACCATGGGTCTACAAGACTATTTTGGTGCCAATACCATGACGTTTGCCTCCATCTTGCATAAATATTTAGGTTGAAACATAAGATATTAAAATATTTAAGAATTTTTTTATCTGCAAATGTCATTTTCATATGCCATAATTAAAATATTATGTTAAGAAATATATTCACTTGTGGTCATTTCCTATATTAACCAGGCTTGTAAATAATAAATAGTTAGTATAATTTTATTTTAAAAATAAGTAATTGAAGGATCATCTGGCAGCATATGTATAAAATTGAAATGATACTGGGAAGATTACAATGGATCCTGCCCAGGGACAACAACCAAATTTATGTTAAAAAAATAAAAGTAAATAAGCAAGTAAACAAAGAACCTATTGGCTCCTTAAAATATCTTTTCTCATGGTAGAATGAAACCATGAATTTGGGTTACCTGTACCCGAAACTCCAAGTTGGTATTAAATGACTACATTAGTAAAAATCTGAAGAAAGTTGAAGCAAGGCCCTTTGTGGAGTTTATCAATGTAACAGAATGATTTCATTTCGATAGTAGTAGCATTAACTTTTTAAAATCATGCAATGCATTAAAAATGAAGGGAATGTAAAGGAAGTTTAGGAATAGCATGTAGAATTACTTAAGAATTTAAACATGTGATTAGGTATTATGATACAATACATAGTACAAGCTGATGTAAAGTAATGGAACATATTGCTTAAAATAGCTGTATGTAGGCACATACACATGTAAATGATGTCCACCTATTTTATGCTTGTTGAAATCAAGAAAATGAAAGCTTTGAAAGCACTTGTGTCACATTTAGTACACAAGAAATCTATTAGTTCTTATAAAAGCAAAAATTTTACATCTAGATATATATGGCCATTTTTTTTAATTTTAGAAGATACATTTTTGAAATGTATGACATGTTATATCATAAAGGTTAGTATTCAATATGGCATTATGTAAAAATGTGAATGTGTAACCAATGTGATTCTGCAATTTGTATTTGGGGTAAAAATGGGAGTTCATAACCCACTTGAGTCAAATGTATGAAAGATATGTCATGGGCTTTGTAATGTTTTGAACAACCAATAAAAAAAATAAAAGTTAGTATTCTCTGTAGACAAAAATAATCTAGCAGAAATGGAATGAATGCAAATTTTTCTCAAATATTTTACTATTCTGTAAGTTAAAATTACCATTAAGAATTCTGCATCATGGTGAAATTTTTTTTTCTAAATTTGTGCACCAAAGTTTTATCCTCCCACCGAGGATTGCTCAGGAAGTGGGAATGAATTAGGAAAGAGTATATATTTTATAAGATAGAGGTGGAAGGGAAAGGGAGGGAGAAGGGGAATTGCACGGAAGATAGGAGACCCTCATCATTATACAGAATACATGTATGATGATTTGAGGGAAAAATAAGAAGAAGTGTGTCACATTAGATTGGGTAGAGAGAAGTGATGGGAGGGGAGGGGAGAGGAAGGGGGGATAGGAAGGACAGCAGAATAAAATAGACATTATTATTGCTGGATGTATATACGTGACTGTATGACCAATGTGATTCTGCAACCTGTACACTCAGAAAAATGAGAAATTATACCCCATCTGATTCAAATGTATGATAGATCAAGATTATTGTACTGTCATGTGTAACTAATTAAAACAAATAAACATAAAAAAAAATTTAAAAAGATCATCTTCAGTTGTTGACTATGCTGCTCAATCCCTGGTTAAATTTATTAATGAAATGGGATATAGAAATTGCAGTAGGTCTTAGGGTGTGTGTCTCTGTGTCTGTCTGTCTTGTGCTTGTACAGTTCATTTTTTTTTAATTTAAAATATGCTGCAACTATCAATACCACCAAACAGAATATTTCCAGTTACTCTCCATTTTCCCTCTGAATACTAAAGTTAGGCATCCACTAATCATACTACTAAAACAAAATATAATTTTACAATTCTTATTTTTTCTAATTTATGTCTTTAAACAAAGGAAATTATAAGTATATATTTATTCACATTGACATGAGGACTTTTTAATTCATTATACCTTGTGGTGAGCCGTTCTAATAGACCGTGGCCGCCATTAGAAGATGGCGCCGGCTTCCACTGTGGCCTGTGATAAACAACTCCTTATATGGAGAATTGGCACGCAATCCCTTACCACCCTATGAGAAAGCTCCACGTGGCAGCTTCGCATTGGGGCTTGAGATGCTTTATTAAGGCTGGGAGGGGCATCCGAGGGTTAGAAGAAGAAATATCAAGGGCCTGAATAAACTGTTGAATGAAGATTCCCGAGTTGCGTCTTCCTTGCGGGCAAGGGGTCGCGACAATACCTGGTTGTCTTTATTTATCCATGTGTATTCTGGGACTATCTGGTGTCATTTGCTTACTTTTTATAAATTTGATTCCACTTATCTCTTTTGTGCTACTAATTTTAAATATATGACTTTTTTTTTCTTTTTTTTTTTGGAGTGGGGTACGAGGGATTGAACTCAGGGGCATTTGAACACTGGACCACATACCCAGTCCCATTTTGTATTTTATTTAGATACAGGGTTTCACCAAGTTGCTTAGTATCTCGCTTTTGCTGAGGCTGGCTTTGAACATGTAATCCTCCTGTCTCAGCCTCCCAAGCTGCTGAAATTACAGCATGCACCACTGCACACGGCGATATATGACATTTTTTAATGCTATAAATATCATTTTCTATAATTGTAGTTAAGAAACAGAAGTGCTTAAGTATATACTCTGTTTTATTAACACATAAATGTTTTATCAGTTATTTCTGCCTATTTGTATGAATCCTGTCTATAGACTGTGACCACTCTTCTCTAGCAAAGAGCTTTCCTTACTATTTCTTTCAATTTATGTTTCTTTTTTTTTTTCTGGGAACATATTTAAGTTTTCTTATTTCTTAAAGACAGTTTTGTTAGGCTGGATGCATTTGTATACACCTGTAATTCCAGGTTCTTGGGAGTCTGAAGCAAAGAAGATTGCAAACTTAAGGCCAGTCTCAGCAACTAAGGAACTTTAGTGAGACCATCTCAAAAATAAATAAATAAATAAATTAGTAAAAACAAAGGGCTAGGGATGTAGCTCAATGCTCAGTGGTAAAGCATCCCTGAGTTCAATCCCCACAACACCCTTCCCCCCCACCACACACATTTTCAGATATAAGATCCCTGGTTATCATTATCTCCCAACTACTTTGAAAATGGCATTTCACTGCAGTCTGTTGTTCATTGTGGTGAGAAGGCCACTGTTAATTTTCACTTAAATGTAATAACTTATATGAGTTATTTTTTTATTCCAGCTTTAAAAATATTCTCTTCATCTTTGTCCTTCAACATTGTTACTATAAGGTGTCTCAGTGTGGATATCTCTGTGGTTTTCCTACTTGGAGTTCATTGAATACTTGTGTATATGAATTGATTTGGGGGGAGGGGCATTGTACCAAGTATTGAACTCTGGGACACTCAACCACTAAGCCACATCCCCAACCCTACTTTGTATTTTATTTAGAGACAGGGTCTCATTGAATTGCTTAGCACCTCGATTTTACTGAGTCTGGCTTTGAATGCATAATCCTCCTGCCTCATCTTTCTAAGCTGCTGGGATTTCAGGGGTCTACCACCATGCCGGGCTATAAATTGATATTTTTAATCAAAGCTGGCAATTTTTCCTCCATTGGTTCTTCAAAATTTTCAATGTTCATTTTTCTCTCTCTTCTCATTCTAGTGCTCCTACTATGTATATATTCATGCATTTAATATAACACCATATTTGTCTGAGATTCTATCCATTGTATGCTCTTTTCTTTTTGCTGTTAAGTTGCATAATCTTCATTATCTTTGAAGTCTTTTTAGATTCTTTGAAATTTTCATTCGCTTGTTTAAATTTGACATATGGGATTTCTTACAGTTTTTGTTTCTTTTTTTTTAACCCTCTGTCTATGAATTATCATTATTGCTTTCTTGTGTCTCATAATTCAACTTTTTGGCAAAAAGTCAAAATTTTAGACAATATATATTGACAACTATAAACTGATGCTTCTGGGGCTATTTTGATACTGTTTTCTTTTTAGTACATATGTATCCAAAGAATGAATATATATATATATTCAAAGAATGAATATATATATATATATATATACATATATATATATATATATATATATATATATATATACACATACACACAAATAAATAAATATATATATATGTGTATATCTACACACACATATATAAACACCTCCTACTTATATACACATACATATAAATTATACATACACATATGTGTAATATGTGAGTTTCCTACATTATTTTAGTGTTCACATATTGAAGTAGATATTACGTACATGGTTGTGTATAACTATGCTTGTACATATGACCTATTTGTGAATGTGTCCTTTCCTCAGGTTCTGGCAGCCTTGCAATGAGCCATGCTGTGCTTCTTTACACAGTTCAGGGTCTTGCAAGAACATTCAGTTTGTCAGCAAAATTCAGTTCCTTATAGTTTAGGAATTGAGACCTTTAGTTTCTGCATGTTTCCTGTAATTTCCCAAATTTGTGTGTTTGACCCTTTCCATAGACAGTTCCTAACATGACTTTTTCTTCCTCAAGGCCAGTAGGAAGCTTTAGGAAAGTCTCTATCTGACTCTATCCCTTTCTCTCTCTCTCTCTCTCTCTCTCTCTCTCTCTCTCTCTCTCTCTCTCTCTCTCTCTTTCTCTCCCCCCCCACACACCATCTATTTCTGTTTGTTTCTATTTTTCTGGATGATCATAACTGACACAGCAGTAGAACAAATGCATTACATACGCTGCTTGACTTACAATGAGTTTATGTCCTGATAAACCATCATGAGTTGAAAATATCTTAAATTGCAAGCACATTTCATACATCTGATTTGCCAAATATTATAGTTTACCCTACCCCACGCATGCTCAGAACACTTACGTTAGTCAGAAATTAGGTATCAACATGAATTTACACAGGTGTAAAATTATATAGAATTTAAGGAACTCAAAGGCTTGAAACACAAAGTAATAATAAGGAGATAGAAATATTAATTACCTTGATTTGATCAGCACACATTGTATACATGTATTGAAATATTACATTTTTATTTTCCCTAAATATGGCCAATTGTTTTAACCAAAAATTTATTTTAAAAAGTTTAAAGAGATGGAAATGCCAAGTATCCTGATTTGATTTTTTTTTAAATATTTTTTAGTTGCCAATGGATTTTTAATTTGTTTATTTATATGTGGTGCTGAGGATCAAACCCAGGGTCTCACACATGCCAGGCACATGCTCTACCACTGAGCCACAACCTCAGTCCCTTCTGATTTGATCTTAACATATTGTGTACATGTGTGGAATTATCACAATGTATCCTATAAATGTGTACAGTAAAAATAATAACACAAATTTTTAAAAAGGTAAAAAAGATGGCACAATATAAAGATGAAAAATATATAGAATTTATTGCATACATATATAAATAAGTACCTTGGGAAAATCTGAATAAAATTTGGATTATTTAATGAATGTCAAAAAAAATAAATTAGGTATCAAAAGACTATCATACAGCATATCACTAACCTATGAAAAGGAAGCATCATTTTTCTGAGTGCATATAGCCTCACATTTTAAGTCATGACTTTCTGTGTTTTTTATTCATGAATGAGTTTATGGTGTCAAAGGGGAATTGTGCACTTTTAGAAATCCAGGTAGAGAATGGCTGTAATAAGCAAAATACTCAAATTTCAGCTGTGGATTAGTGAATCGTTCCCGTGTTCATCTTATCATTACTGTCTTCCATTCTTCGATTCTAAGTAGATGGAAAACTGAAGTTTAGCATTTTTTCATACCATCTTCTCAACAGAACATTTGAGATATTCAGGGGATTTTTGTAGGCTCTTTATGTGAAAACTTAAGAGAAACTCATTGAACTGTTTCATTTTCCCACTTAACCTTGAGAATTCATTTTCTGCTTTTAAGCAAAAACAGAAAAGATAAAACTACTCATAAAACTTGTTCTCTTTCTAGCTGTTAAGAAGCACAACTTTGACTTGATTTAGATAAAGGACTACTCAGTTCTTTCTGCAGACAACACCCTCAATATTAATGGAGTAATAATTAGTGGGTAGTAGTAGAGTGTTCCTAATTCTTAAATCCTTGCCATATAACAAGTGATGGCTGGGCATAGTCTGGCTGCCTGCATTAGTATACAGTTAACTAGAAGAGGCGAAATGAGGTTTGGGAAGAGAGACACATTTATAGGTTGCATGGACAATTTAGTTGGAATATTTATTTACTCCAGAGAGACAAAACAAATAGGAGATTAAGAGGAAAGATAGACAGATAGATAGGGAGATAGATGGATAGATGATAGATAGATAGATAGATTGACAGATAGATAATTATGATAGGAATTGGTGCACATAATTATGAAGTTAAGAAGTCCCAGGCCAAGTTTTCTGCTTGGTGGAGACCCTGGATTCTGGTAGCATGGCTAAGTCCAAGTATGAAAGATTCAGAGTCAAGGAAACAAATGCTGTAATTCTCACTCCAAGGTTGAAGGTCTGAGAATCTGGGGAGCTGCTTATCTAAGTTGTGAAATCCAGCAGATGGAGAGCCTGGAATTCTGAAGACCAGGGGCAAAAGAAATGTGTCCCACCTCTAGGAGAGAGAGAGAGAGAGAGAGAGAGAGAGAGAGAGAGAGAGAGAGAGAGAGAGAGAGAGAGAGAGAGAGAAAGAATTAGCTTTTTTTTTTCTTTGTTCTGTCTAGATCCCCAGCTGATTGTTGACTGCCCACATTGAGGGTAAAACTTTCCCACTCAACCCACTGATTTACATCCCCACCTCCTCTGGAAACACCTTACAGGTAAACCAGTTTTCTGGTATTCCTTAAGCCAGTCTAGTTGACTCCTCAAACTAACCATTCACAGACTATTACATCCAAATAAGAAGTAAGGATACAGTGAAGTACTTCCTTGCAGGTGTGACTTGTTAGAACAAGAGGGTATGGGTCAGAAATTTGAAATTTATTATAAATTATTCTTGCTTGCAAGACAAAAAACTCTTTCACAGGCAAAACGTCCATTTTATTAACACATGTTATGCTACACAGAAGGTAGCATATCATAGTGACAGGTATGCAGAAGAGCTTTACAAACTTTTGGGAGAAATTGCTGCATGGATGTATAAATTTACTTGCTAGTGAATAAATGTGTGAATTTATTCATGTATGAATGAATCAATAAATGAAAGTAATTACAAGCTCAGGCCAAGAGTCTGTCAACATAATGAAATTTGATCCACATCCCTAAAGGAAGTCTGGTGAGAATAAGGCAAAGCATTTCTGTGTCTGAGAAGCAATGGAGACTTTTACAACTCACTAACACAAAGGTTTTGTTCACAAAAAACATGATGAAAATTAAAAAAAAAAAATACAACAGGAGCATTAATAATGACTCAATTGCCAATATAAGAGTATGTAATTGGAGCTCAGTAAAATTCTTCTGCCCAAGGAGGAAATAGGTCCCTGACAGTGGAGAGAGACTTAGCTTATAAATAATAGTTAAATGACTGTAGTTGTAGAGCTTATATACTTTCTGACAGGTTCTCCTTTTTTCATTTTTAAGTCATATAATGCACAGCTAGTATCTCAGTGCTGAGCTATATTTCTTTTGAATGATTCTTCAAGGGTTGGAGAAAAAGTAAAAATTATAATTAACAATAGTAACTAGATGTTATGAAGGATATTCCTAAATAAATAATAATGCATTCTGGCAATGGAATAACATTTAAATACAAATAATTGGCAGTAATTGCATTAACACTAAAGTTAAATTTTATGAGTTTATGAGATTATGACTGCACTATCATCTAAACTATACCTCAAAATTTTTGAATGACTTATGTAAAAAATTAATGTATTTTAAGTATGCTTGCTTGATTGTGAATCTATAGATGATTTATTTTGTTTCTACTAGTTTTTCAGTATTATACAAATGATCTATCATGAGCTTATATAAACATTAGAGTAAAAAAAAACTATATTTATTTATTTGTATTTAAAAACATAGTGTTTTTATAGGTCTATTTGATTAATGGTAAATTAATGCTGATCTGATAAGCCCCATGGATAAATTTCTCAGAAATTATTTTAAAGTGTGTGTGTGTGTGTGTGTGTGAGAGAGAGAGAGAGAGAGAGAGAGAGAGAGAGAGAGAGAGAGAGATAAATAGATTGTGATGTGATATTCTTAGGAAAAGAGTTAAATAGAAGAAGCTTAACTGATATTTATTAAGTGAATTAATGAGGTAAAAAGTTGGAAAAAAATTCACTTTTTCAGAAAATATTTTGACAGACAATTCCTGAATTATTTACTTTTATCAAGGTTATAATTATTGTACAAAAATATTTTTCTCACTAATGAATGCATTTTATTAGAATTTTTGGATATACAAAGAAAAGGGGCAAAGTACCACAAGGAGAAAGCAAGTCTGTAAACTACTCACTAAATCAATATGTGACCTTTGGCAATTCATTTCTACTCTCTGGACCTCAGAGTTCCTGTTAAATATGATATTGGCAGCTTACCAAAGAACCTGTAAATTCTCTGCCACTTTTGAGCCATGTGTTTTATGAATTTATTTTCTTTGGAATATTTATAAATGCCAAAATTTTCAAACAAAATATCAGTACAGGTCTTTTAAAGAACAAAGTTTTGGGGCTGGGGATATAGCTAAGTTGGGAGAGTACTTGCCTTTTATGCACAAGGCCCTGGGTTCAATCCCCAGCACCATAAATAAATAAATAAATAAACAAAGTTTCCTTGATATATTTAATATGATAAAAAACCAAAATTTAGTAAAGTTATATTAAACAAATTAGCTTTTTAAGAAGAAAAACATCTTGTGACAAAATGTCTGGATCAGAATTATGATCAGTATCTTATGGTTTTTAGTGTATTAGTTTAGAACTTTTGAAGCAGGAAAAAAATCAAAATCGTATACCCTGGGTTCTGTGTCATCTTTATATATCCTGATGAAACACACACACACACACACACATATGTATATACTGATTATTAAAAAATAAATTTCATAAAAATTGACTACCTACCACAGCTA
Organism: Marmota monax; assembly: GCF_021218885.2. NCBI lineage: Eukaryota > Metazoa > Chordata > Mammalia > Rodentia > Sciuridae > Marmota > Marmota monax. Next base: position 270,196 of record NW_026694470.1, on the reverse strand, counting down.
CATTTGGAATATACCACTCTTTAGTTCTTAGACATGAAATTTTTCCCTGTGAGATTCTCACAACCTTAAAGACAAGCATTACATTTCATTTACCTTTATAATCCTCCCCCTTGATCCCAACATCAAAGTAACAAAATATTTAGTGATTTGCGTGAATGAAACAAAAGAGAATGCAGTGGAAGGTATAGTATTGACTGAGAACGAGTTAGCTTGATATAGAGGAATTATTTAAAATAGAAAGGAATGGAAAAAGTAAAAAAAAAAAAAGATTGCACTGAGTATGAGAAAATATTTTATTTCCTTCCTTCCCTCTCCTGCATCTAAAATGGATCCCTGTGAGGACCTGCTAACATATATAATGATCATTAGACATCCTTTCCTCTGACCTACTACAGCAGCTAAAGTGGACAACATTGAAGTACACTGAAGTATTTATTCGTTTTTATTATTGGCAATATTCATCAATTTCTTTATCTCTTAGTTTTGACCCTCATATATTACTGTTTACTTAGTGGACCACCACCTGCTTTTGTCAGAGAAAGTACATGTTGAACCCTCCAAATGATGTTCAGGGTTTCCAAATTCCAAAGTGAAAGCCACTGCATCTTCTGCTTGAGATAGTCACTTGGGAGCCACCAGAAAGCACTGGATATAATTTAAAATTCAGAACACAGATGATCCTCTTACGATTTTGCTTCATATTCTGTAAACCACAGATGACAGTAGCACCCACACCATAACATATTCAAAAGATAAACTGCATTATGTATAAAGTGTTCAGAGCATTGCCTTTTCTCAATTAGAAGGCAATAAATGAGTTTATTATTAATCAGATTTCTTTCTGCCCTTACCTTTCTTCCCTTAATCCAATTCCACATATCAAAGAAGAATCACTAATGAAAAATTATTATCCACTTTTTGCTTTGTTTTCAGGGGTACAAAGGTGAACAAATGAAGCAGATGCATACTCCCAATGGGCCTACATTCATAATGTGTGTATATAAATGTGTACCTCAATATCTGTATGTTGTGACTGCGACAGCAGGCAATATGAACTAAGAAATTAGGGAATGATATACTTCCATGTGTGTAAAGGATTTCATGAAGGTGACTTCAATCAGGGAGGATATTTGTGGGTTACAATTCTAATTGCAGGGAGGAAAGGAAGCCTGAATTTTGGATGGCATCACTGAGCTGAGATGCAATGGGTGGATAAGAAGGTACCAATCATCCAAAAGAATAAGAACAACCCCAAAAGAGAATATAGAATAGAAAATTAAGGTGGGAAACAACTTGAAGTATTCAAGGGACAGAAGAATAATGAGTGAAGCTGACACATTGTGAATCAGATGATGTCTTTGTGAAAAATGTGGGGACAGCAGGGTTTGAGACAACTTTGGAGAATGAAGTAAAGACAATAATGTGTATATAATCTTGTTGACAGTGAAAGGAGTTTGGGTTTCACTCTAAGATAAAGGGAAAAAGGCTTTAAAATTTTAATGCTATGATCTGATTTGTGAGAGGATATCTATGAATGTTAGGTGTAAAATGGATTGCAAGGATGCTTGAGGAAAGAACAGAAAATAAGCAAAGGGTAGCACAATAATTCTAGTGATATACAATAGAGCTTTGGTTAGGATGTGATGAAAGAGAGTACAGGGGGCCTGCTAGATGGTGTGCATGGACCAAGAGGAATGAACTAAAGTTTTGTTTATGCTTTAGAAATGGGATACATCTAAAAAATTGAATATGCTGATAGAAATAAGCAGAGAAGAGAATTGATGATACAGAAGAGAGAGGGTTGACCCAAGGGAATCAATCCTTCTGATTAATTTCTTCTATGACCACAACACACCTAGTACTTTCCTAGGACTTCAGGTGTGGTTAGTAAAATGTTTATCAAAGCACAACCCATCTTTTGCCTCAGAATAAGAACCAGAGATACTCAAAGAGGAAGAAATGACTATGGTGTTAAAGCATACCAGAAGAACAGAAAGTAAAGTAAAATAGTGCCAAAAAGATAACAGGTTTATAACCTCTTTGCATATTCTCCTTTGAAATTATTGCCATAGAATTAGCCTGCTCTAACTGAGCCAGATTAACAAAATGACTTTGTTTTAAATTGTACCATAAAAGAAAATTCAGTCAATTTGCCCATTAGGCAAAAAAACTGCTGATCATCTTCTTAAACTGTAATCATCAGTCAAGATTTGTCTAATGTGTCCTAAGATGTCTTCCTCCCTCCCTCACTGAGAGTAAGCAACTGAGAACTGACCAGTGGGTAGAATAAACTCCTGAAGATGCAATTCAGAAATTAAACTTCTCAATATGTTATTTGTGTGGTAATTACAAGATGAATTTAGAATCAGTCCTAAACCAAAATTCCTTTCAATGCAAGTAATAGCAAATTGAAATATGGCTGATGCTTCAGGGACAGGAACAGCTCTGGTTGACCCTGTTGATGTAGACCACTGAGGCAAAAAGATAGTAGATCACACAGAACTGAATAAAAGAAACTTCCTACTTCAACTTGATCTATGATCAATGGATTAATCCAAATTAATCTTTGGTCATTTAGCACAAAAAAATCTGCTTTTCAAGGAGCAGAGATTGGGTTCTGCTGCATAAGGTATTCCTTTCAAGTCACATATTCATAATACATTATTTTAAGTGTATGACATTCTAGAGTGTAAGAAAAGTTACCTACAGTGATTTCAGAACACTCATATATTGCTTTAGCTGTTCCCATATTCACATTATTTTATTTCCCCATGTGTCAGGTGCATCACACATGAGTAATTACTACAACTAGTGATTTGCCCTCTAGTGTCCTCCGATTATAAACTATTTTATGTATCTAATTCAGTAAAACTGTCATCAGCTCCCTGATGAATGATTACATTGTAAAACAGATTATTCTTACACATTTGCCAAACTAGCATTTTATATGGGCATCCATGACTGCATTATGGACACTAATGTATCATGGAAATAATTCAGAACACAGAAAGAGCTAAAAGTGATACAATGCATTTCCTAAGAAGCAAATACTTTTCCCTTCCCCCCTACACTGTACTGTGTTTTCCTGATGTTCCAAGGGGCTAAAAGGATGATTTGAAGTCATCATCTGACAAACATCAAAAGCAATGCAACAAATATAGCAATGATTTAACTTCCCAATAGAAATCCTCCAGCCTCTTGCTCTATCCTTTCCCCATACTCATAGAGGTCCAGTGAACCCAATAATGGTCAATGAGACATAAAAAAGATGCTTGCTGTGGATTTTCTGGAAAGGTTTTGGCTTCTTACTAAAAGAGAGAAAACTCTTAGCTAGGTTCTCTGTCACATACTAAATGATTCAACAATTTGAAATATTTTATTGACAACTTATTTCCTTGTACTCTACATCAAATCATTCAGCATGATAAATAAGACCCATTTGCAACAAGATCACCAAACCATCACTTTTTATTATCTCTACTATTATAAACCTGGCCCAAGAAATCACTAAATGTAACCCAGCCTAGAGAAATCGATTCCTATCTGGTCTCCCTTTGTCTACTCCAATTCTTCAATCTGTTCTTCTAAGAAGAATGACATTTAAAAATAAATAATAAATAAATCTGATGATATTACACTATGGATTAAAATCTGCAGGAAGTGACCACACAATGATAGTGTAATCCAAACTCCATTTTTGAGGCTTCTGTTTTTAGCTTTAAATTAATAACAAAGATTTACCTTTCTGCCTCCTACAACCACAACAACAGACAAAATGTATGAAATATATGAAACAATACATTTCAGCCATTGGGAAAACAATAGTCAAACAATAATTCATAAGAGAAAGGAAAAGAAAGTTATGAGCCTTAGAGTTGTACAGGCTTTGTGCATAGAGAGAATTTCTAGGCCAAAGCACAGGGAGAGAGAGTTGAACTAAAGTTTGTCATCGCCCTCATTTGTAGAAAAGGAGTTCAGAGACTGGGAGGTCAAGGAAATCAGAATTCAAAAACAAAAGAAAACTATGCAAGAACTCCATAATTCTGTGAGATTTCTCTTGAGTCTGAGTTCCTATCTGCTCATATATGTGAGGAAATTACTGAGGTGGAGAAAGAACCACTTGAAAGGATAAGGTAGAATAATCTTTGGAGCTTATACAAAGCTGGGTTTAGTTCATATTTCTAGTCAGAATGAAAAGCCTCATAATTCACCTCAGAGAGAGTACCCAGAATGTCTATTAGTAGGGCCAAATTAACCATAGTCAGACTACAGGTTGTTCAGGCCTCACCTAACAAAGTTTTAAAATAGACTTTGACAGAATCAAATTGATCCCAAGTAATACATGTTAAGGCCCAAAAATATTTAAAGGAATGCAAAAAGAAAACAATCCACCACCCAACAAAGTAAAATGCAAACATTCTGGCATTATTTTACACTGGATTATCTGCTTAAAAGATATGTTGAAGTCCTGATATCTGTGATATGATTACATTTGGAAACAGAGTCTTTGTAGATGTAATCAAGTTAAAATGAGGTCATTAGGATGAACCCTTAGTCTAATGACTGGCATTCTCATAAGAAAAGACAAATTTAGGACAGATATATACAGAGGGTAGATAGCCATTTGAAGACAAAAGCAGAAATTGGAGTTATGTTATCATAAGCCAAAAAATAGCTGTGCTACCAGAAGCTGGAAAAAACATGAAAAGAAGCTCCCTAGAGACTTTGAAAGGAGCACACTCCTGCTGTTTTAGGCAACTTTTTCACTGCTATGACCAAAAGCCTACGCAAGAATAATTTTAGAGGAGGAAATAAGTCTATCCTTGGTTCATGGTTTCAGAGGTCTCTGTCCATAGACAGCCAACTCCATTTTTCAGGGCTTGAGGTGAGGCAGAATATCTTTGAATATCAAGGAGGGTGTGATAGAGGAAACCAGCTTCCTACATCACCAGGAAGCAGAGAGAGAGACTCCCCTCACCAAGGACAAAATACATACCCTAAGGACAAGTCCCTCACCTCCTCCAGTTGCATCCTACCTGCCTAAAGTTACCACCCAGTTAATCCCTAGCATTAAGCACTGATTAATGTATGGCTTGTATAACCCAATCATCTTACCTCTGAACTTTCTTGCATTGTTTCACACATGAGGCTTTTGGAGAACATTTAACGTCTAAACCATAACTCCTGCCAACACTTTGCAAAATTCTAGCCTCCAAAACTCTCCGGGGGAATACCTTTCTGTTGTTTTAAGCCACCCAATTTGTCAAATTTTTTTGTAGTTACATTTGGAAACTAGTACAAGTAACCAATCAAAATTTATCAGGCATGCAAAAATGTAGGAAAATTTGAGGAATAAAATTAATCAATAGAATAAAAGACCTAATAAAATTAGGAGACAATGAAAACTTGTTAACTATAAATACACTCCATCTTGTTTAAGAACTTAGAGGGAAGACTGTGCATAATGAGAGATGGGAAATAGAAAAGGTGCAACATCAAACTTCTATGAATGTAAATTAGAATAATGAAAAATATACTAGTTGTGATTACTGGTAGATTGCACATTTTAAAAAAGATTAGTGAGCCTGAATATGTAGCAAAAGAAACTATCCAAAATGAAATGGAGAAGAAGAGTAAAGAAAAAAGATTAACAAAGCTTCAGTGATCTATAGAACAAAATATCATGGGTATGTTGGTAATTAGAGTTCTATAAAAAGGGAGGGAAAGAAAGACAAATAAAATTAAAGATAATGGCCAGATCTTCCCAATTTGATGTGAACTATAAACCTTCTCATCCAAGCAGCTCAATGAAATCAAAGTAAAAAACCTGAAAAATTTGCACAAAGGCACATCATAATCAAATTGCTTAAAATTGTGATAAAAACAAACTCATTAAAACCACCAGGAAAAAAATGACACACACTGAGGTTTAAAAATAAAAATGGTGGCAGAAGTCTCGCTGAAAACAATTCAAGCCAAAAAGCCATGCAATAACATCTTTAAAGTGTTCACAAAATAAACAATAATCATACAAACACACACACACACACACACAGGCAAAAGACTGTCAACTTAGAATTCTGCACCCACCCACCAAAAATAATTTTCAAACTTCATTTTTCAAATACAAAGCTTTCAATTTTAGTTTTTGTCTCTGTTCACTCTGCCTCCATTCATTTATATTCTAGTAAAAACAGCTCATTTCCAGTATCCTCAATGTATGTAAATTCATTCTCAACTGAGAAACAGTGCTCTTGCTGTTTCTTTGCCTGGAATGGTTCTTTCCTTAGACTTTGCAACCTGAATTCTATCACCATTTAAGTCTAAGCTTGGTTCTTCTTTTCTCATTCTAGCTATGGAGGCTCCATGATTCAAACAAATCAAAATTGACTTTGCAGTAAGTTTCTAGAGCTTTTTATGAGGTATATTTGAACATTTTTTTTCAATATACAAGGAAAGGTTTAAACTTTGTCCTCAAAAAATCCTGGAATTATAAATTTTTCAAAGTATGCTACCTAATAATAATAAAATGATTTACTTTGCTGATATGAAGACTGATAGTATTTTGCTGATGGCTTTGAGAAAAATTAGAAAAGTTAAAAATAACTCCAGATTTTGTGATCTCTATGCCTGAGACAATGAGATGAATGATATTTATTTATTTATGAAAATGAACACAAGGAAAGATAAAAAACATGAATTGGCCATCAACCATGGGAAGGACATGTAAAAGATAATCACATGTTTACTTCTCAAGAGACACTAGACCCAGATGATTTTATTGATCATTTTCAAACAATCCTCAAGAAAATGAGAATTTCTGTGTTCATTAAATTTTCTTAAAACATAGAATATTATAAAACACTTCAAATTTCCTGATCTGTGGATATATTTCCAAACAAAACTCAACAAAAAGTAACAGTACATCACTTACAAGTGTAGACAATATTAATATATACTAGAAAACTGATTACAAGAGCATATTTCCAAATAATGCACTCTAACCATTTTTTTTTTCTTTCAGAAATTTAAAGCTGACTTAAAATTGAGAGTTCTGTTAGTGTAACTTACTTTATTACTATATTACAAAATAAAATTATTTCAGTACTTAATGGGGAAAAATAATATTTTAGAGGTAAGAAAACTGAAATGTATAGTGGTTAAAAAACCCTTTCAGAATAGAAGAGATCATATGTGACATTTCTGAGATTTAATTGCATGTCTTTCTGTCTTTGAAAATCCTTGCTTTGGATTAGGTAATATTTGGTTGTTGCTGAGTCTTGGACAGCCCTGAGTAAATGAAATGTTGTCTTAATAAGATATTTCAAATTGTTGAATCATTTAGTATCTGACAGGAAACCTGATTAAGAGTTTCTCTCTTTTAATAAGAAGCCAATATCTTTCCAGAAAATGTTGCATGATGATGCCATTCATTGAGTTGGAGAGCACAGAAGTAGGTATGGGACTTTGGGAAGAATGGGATTTTATGTTTTACAAATTTGGTTTCCCAACTGGGAAATTTAACTTATACACTTTTAATTTGATCAACTTTGGTTTGTTTGTTTGTTTGTTTTATGTGTGTGTGTGTGTGTGTGTGTGTGTGTGTGTGTTTCAGTACTGGGCATTGAATTCAGAGCCTAGAACATGCAAGCAAATGCTCGGACTTTGAGCTATATCCCCAGACCTCATTTTAATATTTAATTTTATGTCCATTTATTTTTTCATATTCACTGTTTTTGCTTATACGTTTTGCTTCCTCTATTGTCATTTGCGGCATGTGTCTTTTTTCTTCTTCCCAATACTTTTGAAATTTTTCTTTCATTTATATTCCATTAGAATTTATTCCTTAAGATTGTATTCTCCTATCAGCATCAAAAATTAATCAATATGCATAGCTGGCAGAGAGGTTTTTAAAACACACATCTGACCATGGTAGACCCGACACAGAATTCTTCCATAGCTTCTAGTGCCTTAGGATAAAATTCATTACTACAATTTATCTTATGTCAGAGTTATGCTTTTTACAAATTTTACTCATAATGCTTCTACAACAACACCACCTTTAAATTGCTTTTATAAAGTTCCACAAGTAGAATCATGTATTTTCTTTATTCTTTTGACATGTTCTTGCTGTAGCAAAGCTTCACTCTTGATTAATTTCCACCTCACAGCCGGTGAGGGAAAGAAACTCAGTTGACAGCAAATCAAGAACCTGAGCATTTCGTGATACCTATTTAATTTAAATGGAATAATGAAGAGTATTTTAAAGATTTTCAAAATCTTTAAAGATCTTAAAGGGTTTATCTTTTAATCTTTAAAATCTTTTAAAGAGTTACAAAATGGTTCTGGAGTAAATTCACTACAATTAAGGTGTTAAATGGCCAGAGTGCACCACACAATGGGGTAAAGAGAGAAGTCCCTGCAAAGAAGACTATTTTCTTGAACAAAATACCAATATGTTAGTCTTCATGCTCCAGACTTGAAGCCTGAAAACATGCTATGTCTGTAAGTATAGACTCCATCTTTTAAGGACAAAATCAAAAGTCAGGAGTTAAATTCAGTGGAGAAAAAAGAATGGGAGGATCTGGGGTCAGTTTTAGTATGCATTACTGGAGGTCATAGATTATTTTTCTGGTGTACAAGTGAATGATTAGTGTCTTTCATGTTGCTATCAATAAATACCATTTTGTAGGAATGTGCTAATCAAAACGTCCCTTACTTCTTTGGCTTAGGTCCACTTCAGTGGGCTGCCACAGAGCCCTAAGCTCCTGTTTATTGCATTCTGCTTTCTTGTCTAAGTCTCACTCCAGGATTCAGACTCTTCGAAGCTCTTTAGCCAGAATCCATTTGATTTCTACTATTGATTCTCAGGTATGTCATCCCTTATGAGATTTTTAGAAACCTTTCCGTCTTATGGTGTTGTGGGAATTAAATAATCCCATTTATGTCTAAAGTATTTATGGGGCTTCACAGAGAGAAATACTTAAATCCTAGCTAGAATGTTTCCCTCTCAGCAAGTCTGCATGGGAATCTAAATGATCAGTGATCTAGGTAATCAAGAAAATTAAGCATGATTTAAATCTGAGGGTTTCTCACCCATGTTAGAAGTCCTATGGCTACAGAAATCAGAATCTTTTCCTTTACTTCATGTGGATACTGACAAAGTTTATTCCTCTCAGTCTTGTAGTTCTAAATTTTCTTTGCTGAGCAAATTCTTAATGTTTTCTGAAACTTTCTCAAAATGTATAATATGGTTGAATTTTGGTGTATTCAAGTACAGTCATATTTTTGTCCAGCTTCTCAGAACTGGCTCCAAATTAACATCAATGGTATTGCAGATATTTTCAAACTCTTTGCACATAAATTTATGACACATCTCTTTGATACCAAATATAATTAAGATATGCACTGTGTATTAGTTTTATTGTTTTCAGGTATAAATTTTGTCTATGTTTTAAAAATTGGAATGCATTCTATAGTTGATGCTGAAAGACAATTTTAATGTCAGTCCTTCCCCAACCAACTTGTCTCCAAGCTTCAGTGTATTCTAAAACATAACCTGTCTTACAGTTGAATAATTACTAAAGGCTAATCTTTTTTTAAGTCTAATATTTATGGCCAACTTATGATAGTATTCTTGAGACAATCACATATTGCCTTTGCATGCTGTTAAAAAAATGTGCCATATGTAAAGATAAACATTTGTAATTTTCCTATGTGCCATACCTAAAAAGTTTGGGAAACATGAAAGTAGGAACTTCACCAAGTTTTCTGTTACATTCTTTTATATCAAAGAAATAGAATAGTGGTCTTCTTGTTGCCTCTTGAAGTAAAATTGTGTTAAGCAGCATAAGGAAAAAAAAAAGTAAGTGCCTACTTTTTCTCTCTGTAACAATAAATCATAGAATCTGTAGCTCCCCTGTTGTGCCTTGGGATGGTTCTCACATATGTACACAATTACTCAAAGGATCTTGGCAACAGAAGATTCAGTTGTAAGTTCAATCCAGCAATTTAATGATTTCAGGGCCCAGATTTCTAAATTCTCTTGACCTTCTCATTTTGAAGGCAGGATGGATGGCAGCTAACAATTAGCTCTCACAGCATTATTCTGATAAGGGAAGCATGGGGACCTTCTGTTTACATCTTATTAATGAGAAGTACATCATAAATTGCAAGGAGTCTGAGAGGAAAAACGTAGCTATCCTCTGTATAAGTAAAAAAGAAGGAACTTGGAAATGCATGTTAAACAAGTCAACCTAAAATATTTGTAACTTTTTGTATAGAGATTTCATTTTAGATCTAATTTTAGGATTGTTTTTCCTTAGGATTGTTTTTCCCATCATTTTTAGTAGCTACAAACTTACAAGGAGGAAGTTGGCTGAAAAATATACTCAGCTGAAGACATAGACCATTTTGTTTTTGATAGAAAAGGATGATGACTCTGATAATAGTTCCAAAACCTAAATTGTAGAACAACACACACACACACACACACACACACAAAATCACTAGCAGGGAAAAGTTCTGGATCCTCACACAGAAACAGGGGACAAGTACCCAGTTGGATTTTAGTGTGGTTACAGATTAATACATGCTATAAATGATATTATGTTCTGTACTTTTTGGACCAGAAAGTCCACTGTGGTTATCTATTCTTATCTTAATATCATATGCCAATGTATGAGGGGTAGATAACTCTCCCTTTAGTTCAAAGACATTCAAATTAAGTGACTATACTAGAAAAAGTGGTATCCTCAAGAAACTGTACCTGTGGAGCTTTACACATACTAACATTTGGTTCAGATGTGCTGCAATTTGATTTCTACAATGGGTGAATATTGCCTATGAAAGAAAACTATATCACTGTGAGTGAAGTGTGTAATATGAGGGGCTGGTTTTCCAAAGATGACTATATCACTGCCCCTGATTCCTTAAAATGTTTTGAATATAACTTACCAAAGCATTAAAAAAGTTGAGTATATGCTCTAGCTCTTCAAGAATGGGCAGACCCTGAGATTTCTTTGATCAATAGAATACAGAAGCTATTCTACTATGTCAGTTGAGACATAGTCCTATTATGGGTTGAATTGTGTCCTCAAGACATGATATATGCTCAAGTCCTAATCTCCAGGAAATCAGAATGTGACTTTGTTAGGATATAAGGCTTTTATAGATATAACGAGATCCTAGGAAGGCCCTAATCCAATATGAACAGTGTCCCTATTAAAAAAGAAAGTAAAGACATAGAGACAGGTACATTCATCATTTACTATTGATAAGAAATGAGGGATGCTGGTGGCTATTAGAAATGGGAAAGAGGCATCAACACTTTCAGAGGGAGTGTGGCCTAACTAACAACTTGGTTTTGTACTTCTGTTCTCAGAACTGGAAGACCAAAAACAAAACAAACAAACAAACCATATCTATATCTATATCTATCTATCTATATCTATCTATCTATCTATCTATCTATCTATCTATCTATCTATATATAGATATAGATAGATAGATAGATATAGATAGATACTTATCTGTTGCTTTAAGCCATAGAATGTGTTTATCACAAAGTGTGTGACACTTTGGTACTGGAAACTAATACAAGCCCTTTGTTGACTTGTCAGCCTCTTGGTATGCTCATTTTCAAGATCTTGCTTCTCAGAATCACTTGCTTTGAGAATTTCAGATCATTTGGAGAGACCACATGGAGGCAATATTTAGAAATGATTGTTTAAAACCCAGAGACATGTTCCCTTCTGACAGCAAATGGGTTTCCAGCCAAAAGTAGGAGCACTCTTGGATATCCACATCAGCTGAGCCTTCAAATAAATATCGTCATCTCACCTCACTCCCACTGCATCAGAGATTCCAAAAGAGAACTGCCCAACTATGCCGGGTCAATTCACAAACCCTGAGATAAAATAGAAACTGTTACTGAAGTCATTAACTCTCGGGGTGTTTTATTATAAAACAACAGATAATGAGAATCATAAGCTCAATGTTAACACTTCTAAAATTTCCCTAACTCTTAACTTTCAATAAAAAGCTGAATTTTTAATCTGGATACTATTGTTTATTAGCCAGGATTTTCAACCATTTGAATTTGAGTCATTTTTTTTTTCTTCAATACTGCATTTTGAAGGGAGTTTAGTTCAAATAGATTAAATAATTGCAAAACAAAACAGTAATAATTACAACTCAATAATTCCTCTAGTATAAAAATGTGTTATAATGTCCATAAAAAGCATCTAGCATTATTACATTATCACTAGGCTGCCTTACAGCATGTCACTAACTAAAACAAATACAGCTACTGTTATTGCTATGACCAGACCTATAACATATATTTTTCTTGTTTGTCTAGTAAGCAGGACTTTTGTCCATGTTACGAGATTCTTGTGAAGCTATGCCAGTTAATTGCAGCATGTATCACCCTGCCCTGCAAGGTTAGCTCAGTTAAATCTTCCTTTGGACTGTAATTACCATCACATCATTTACACTGAATCAATATTTACTCACATACCTCTGATGAGTTCTTGGTCTACCTAAGTAAGGTATCAGGCAAGTCACTGTTTTCTGCCTTTATGGGAAAATGAATTAAGCATTACATTCTAGTTTTCAAAAGTACAAATCAGAAAGGCTCATGAGAAATTTAACTTATTCTGAATCAAGAGATAATCTCAATCTATACTGTAATCTTATGTCCCATTACCATTTTTCATACCTTTTCCATTTCAGGCACACTGTAGGAACTGTTCTCCCTACCTTATGTGTTGATTTTTCAAATTACTACTAAAAGCTTTACAATCTTTGGATTTTACATAGCCATTGAACATATCTTACAAAAATTGTAGAATTTTATGCATATAATTTTGTGCATTTAATAACAAAATGTTCTACATAGATGCTTCTATTTATATTATTTTTTTTCTAAATTAAATATTTCCTCTTTTCTCCAATGTTTGATCATTCAGATCATAACCATCTCACCACCAAATTTCTGGACTACAATTTCAAGGAAGGCTCTTTTTCTTCACCAAGATGAAACTTGTCATGCATTTGAACACCTACTGATATTTACCTCCTATTTTGTGCCTTTAAGGAGTTTACCACAAATTTTAGTTATTGATTCACAGCACTAAACTCACATCATAAAAATTCTACATATTCAGTGTCACAAGGAACTAATTGATTTCAGCATTTCTAGAGTCATATATATATATATATATATATATATATATATATATATATATACTCAATATACTTACTAAGTAAGTAGCTGACTAACAGTCAAAACAGGTTGTGAGGAATTGCTTTCTTTATGATGCTCATTAAGTCAATAATTTAGTAATAGCAAAAACTTTGACAAAGTCAGCACTTGTACTTTTTTAGAATGTATGCATACTATGCAGATAAAAGGAGCAAAGCAGTCACTAACTAATAGAACTAAGAACATGATCTAACCTAAATGGATAAACATTGGAATAAACAGCAAATGGGAAGATAAAGAACTATTGTGGTATAGTCAAACAATAGAATACTACAATTTTTTTAAAAAATGGACCTCTGATGAGTAAAATCACTTGGGTGAGTCTCAAAAATACTTTTAGCAAATAAGTCAGGTACAATAAAATGCAAATTGCATTATTACATTTTTTAGAAGTTTAAAAACTGGAAAAAATGTGTTGGTAGAAATATATTATTTCCAACACTGGGGCAATTCAATGGAGCAAAAATAAAACAATTTAAGTATAAATTAACATACCCACAATTGCATGGAGGAAATTAATATAAGGAGAAAAACAATGATTATCTATAGAATACTTGTAAAATAAAAAGCAAGTATGATTTAATTGATCTATAATGAACGTCCAAATCAACAGACATTATTCTTTTGATGCTTATGGAACATTTGCAAAAACTGACATTTTAAACTGCATGTGAGAATTCTCAAAAATTTTTAAAAATAAGTATAATAATATGTCCTTCATAAAACTATACAGAACATATTTTCTAAACATAATAGAAACAATGACTAAAAATAGTTTCATATATATGTATACATTGCACATATATGTAAATATATATATATATATATATATGTATATATACACGTATACACACATAGAGCAATTGATACAAATATTCAGACAAAACACACTACTAAATAACACATATATTAAAGAGAAATAAAATAAAAATGGAATTCAATACATAAAAATTAAATTAATAAAATTAAATAAAATAAAATTCAATAAATAAAAATTAAATTAAAATAGAATTCAAAATGGAAATTTTAAAATGTGAAAACATGTGACAATGGAAACTCTGTATATCAAAATGTTGGTACTTGGAACATTTAGAGATAAAAGACAAGTAAGCCAGAGTAACTGATCACAATGAAGCTCATTGATAGCATGTGGCTGCTGCTTGGTTCAAAAGATTCTTGTTTTGTGTGAATGTAGTCACATGCTGACATAATTTTTTATTTTATTTTATCTTGTTAGAGTATCCAGGGAAAGAACTTTTTGTGACATCTTCCAAGTGATAAACATTGGGAACAAATTTAAAAAAAAATTATAGTGCATAATGACAAGGCAAGAGAAAACATGTCTACAAGAAAATTGCTCCAATGCAATGGTTCTTTTTTTGTTTATTTTTTATTGATTTTATTATTTTTTAAATACACAACAACAGTGGAATGCATTACAATCCTTATTACACATATAGAACACAATTTTTCATAACTGTATATAAAGTATGTTCACATCAATTTATGTCATTATACATGTACTTTTTTGCATTACAATTCTTAACACACATATATAACACAATTCTTCATATCTCTATTTGTATATAAGGTATGTTGACACCCAGTTCAAGTCTTCATACATTTACTTTGTGTAATGATGACCATCACATTCCACCATCCTTGCTAACCTCCTTCCCCATCCCTTTCTCTCTTACCCCTCTTCCCTATCTAGAATTAATCTAATCCTCCCATGCTCTCCCTCCCTACCCCGCTATGAGTCACCCCCGTTATATCAGAGAAAACATTCGAAATTTGTTTTTTCGGGATGGGCTGAGTTCACTTAGCATTATCTTCTCCAACACCATTTACCTGCAAATGCCATGATTTGTTCTTTTTTAATGCTGAGTAATATTCCATTGTGTATAAATGCCAAAGTGGTCCCTGTTACAGTCCCACCAATGAATTTAAGCTACCTTCATGCTGCCATTAGAAATTCTGTGGGTGGAGCTCTGTTCTGTCTTTAATAAAATATTTTGATCCTTATGCACTCTCAAGTTCCAGAAACACACACTAAGTGGTCTAAAAGTTTGAGTATGACTTTCTATCTTTACAATTCAGCTGATTTTTTTAACCTTATAATACTTCACAATGGATCTCTTTTTTTGTGCATAGCAATAAATTTGGCATCTGTCAAGAAGATTCTATAAAAAAGAAAAGTCTGAGCATTTAAGAATACAGTTACAAATACTGGGAAAAGAATAAATAATGAAAAGAATAAAGAGAAGTGTCATCATCATATGGTTTTTATATATTAAAAAGAAGCATACTCAAGATCATGTACAAAGCAGGATAGTTATTGTT
Source organism: Marmota monax (assembly GCF_021218885.2). NCBI lineage: Eukaryota > Metazoa > Chordata > Mammalia > Rodentia > Sciuridae > Marmota > Marmota monax. The sequence continues at coordinate 254,586 of NW_026694470.1, read as the reverse complement.
ATTATGTCAATTTTAATCAACCAACAGCTCTTTCCTTATTCTGGATTCCCCCTGCTGCAGACCAAGAGAGAAAAGCTTATACCATTCAAGAAGTAAAGGATGTTGTAATTTGAATGGAAAAAATCAGATGAACAAACAGTAAGGCAGAATGATGTAATTGTGAAGAGGTACCCTCAATAAGCCCCCAAAGCAGTTTGCTCCAAAAGTTCACAAACTCTGATTGGATTTTATAGTTATTGTTTTTCCAGAAACAAAAGATCTTTATTTTTGCTTTCATAGCACCAGTTATGTTGATTTCCTCTCTAAAGAAAGCCTAAGCTCTAACAAGATAACAACCAGCCATATAAATCTAATAAAAACTAGAAAACTTGATTTTCTACTAAAAAGCATTATGGTGAATAATTAAATAGAGTTTGATTGTTTGCTGAGCCTTTAGTATCAATGGTGCTTTAAGGGAATAAAATGTGTTCTGTAAATGTGATTTTTGGGTTTGGTGTGAAAATAACCATTTGAATGCCTTTTGTCAAAAATAGAATCTCAATTTCCAGTGACATGTGGGACAAATTTTCCAATAATTATAACTAGAGTGCAGATAATAGATAACACATGCAGTTATATTTTTTTATCCCTTATCCTTCTTTTGTTAGATGTAAGATTAAGCATAGATAAAAATGAAATCATTAGACTTTTCTCCAGATATATATCCATCAGACTCATTGAGCTTTGAAATTTACCAATGAAACTTTAAGTTGTAGTCTCTTGCTCTTCTTATTCTAATTGATTGAGTGGAATGAGTCATTTATGAGTAAGTTTGAATTCACCATCAACTGAGGACAGATAATACTTGTGAAAACATCTGAAATTTAATACGTTCAAAATGAATTTCAATTTGTTATTGGGTGGATTACAGTGAATTTAAAGGTAGTGTGATCAATTATTATGGAGTGGAATGATCCTCAATAAGTCCTAGAAAAACCAATTACTTGAGATAGACTTGGAGGGATATAGGTTTGAATTTATGGAGGAGAGGAGATATGAGAAAATAAATGCAGAGAGGTGAAAATTAATGTGACTTAGTGCAAAACAACTGTGAAGAGACCACACTGATTCCTAATGATAAAGCTGATCACTCTTTCTCAACATTTTAATTTACTAAAAAATAAACAAGCAGGTTTATGAGAAAGACCAGTTGGTCTCCTTTGTGTCTGGTGAAGGTTTTTTACTTCAGAAACTTTAGATAGATGGGCTTCACCCTGTTGAGAAGTCAAACATGAGAGAATCATGTGTTAAGGCTCTAAAATTAGATTAACTTGCTCTGGGGTCTAATCATCACTTTCTAACTAGCTGACTGTTAACCAATGCATGGTGTCTCTCTGCCTCAGTTTCCCAGTGCACAATACGATGATAAATAGCATAGTTACTTAGAAGAGTTTAGACAATTTCCCTTACTATCCAATGACCAAGATACATAATTGAGACTTGGTAATTTTCCAATAGCTGTTATCATTCTATATATATTAGCATTATAATTATAACAATCAACATTATTAAAAGAGAGAGAAAGAGAGAGAGAGACAGACAGAGACAGAGACAGAGACAGAGAGACTGAATAAACTGTTCAACCTTCTTGGAACAAAGAATAAAATTTCAGCACCAAGGATAGCTTTATTCCTACAGTAGCTAAGTTGAACAGGGGCAGGTGAAACAAAATGAATCTCAGGTTCTGTATGGACATCTGTTCTCTTTTTAAACAGTTACCCAGTCTCTTGTTGGCTGCTAATGTGCAATTATTGAGTGGCTGATGTTTCATTATACATTATACTTGGAGACACACAAGTTTTTCTTATTTTCCTTTTTTTTTTTTTTGGTTTTGTTTTGTTTTGTTTTTCAGCATTGATGCCTGTCACCTAGTTGATTTTTGCACAAATGGAGCTATAACGCTTCTATTATCCTAACTGAACCTTTCATGAATATTAAAATAAAAAAGCCCTAGATTCCAGGCTTTAATAACAATACTATTTAAGTATTTTAAACTGACTTTTTAGAATAGTGTATTAGAACATGAGTGCTTTGGGAAGTAGACTCTGAGATGAAGATCAGCATGAAAGAAATTTATCAGGAGTACTTTTAGAATGGCATCCTGGAGACAGAAGGAAGGAATTAAGATAGTTCAGAGAAAAAAGATGAGCTACAATGTCGTCTCACTGAAACAATAGGCAACCAGAAACTCATATAGTCCTTCAGAATTCTTATTATTTGGGGGGAGGAAGTAATTTTTATGCTCTGTCATTGAATAGTCATTAGTTATGATGTATCTTAGAAACTGTGACTTTGGGATAGGTAACTTTCTTAGCCAAGAAAATTCCAAAATACAGCTGGGATTGAAGAATAGCTTCAGGCAGCCCTTTCAACTGCCAAGGGAATTAAACTGATAGGCTACACATCACAGTGAGAAAGAGAAAATAAATACAGATTCATATCTATCTATCTACACACACTTATTGTCGCGACCCCTCGCCGGCAAGGGAAAACACGACACAGGATTCTTCTTTCAGCAGTTTATTCAGGCCTTGATTCATGTATCATCTTCTAGTGACCCCCCCACCGAGTGCCCAAACACAGCCTAATAAAGCCTCCCGCATACCAATCCCAAGCTGCCACGTGGATCTCTCTCATAGGGTGGTAAGGGATTGCGTGCCAACTCTCCAAAAAAGGAGTTGTTTATCACAGGCCACAGTGGAAGCCGGCGCCATCTTCTAATGGCGGCCACGGTCTATAAGAATGGCTCACCACAACTTATGCATGCTTGTATACACACAATTAGACTTACATATAGATAAATGTATTTCTTTTAACAGAAATCTGATCACTATAGCCAGATAAATTGCATAGTGACAAAATAAATATCAGGAAGAGTAAAGAATATGCTTCAATGCATATTCTTCTCTCTTATGATTTATTTATTTATTTTGGTCCTGCAGATTGAACTCAGGGCCTCAAAAATGCTAAGCAGATGTTCTACCACTGAGTTACACCCCCAGCAACTTATGGCTTTTATACAATAAATAGTATTTTTAAGAACTAATAAAAATTAGCATTTTCCATTATTATCCTACAACCCTCCCTGATCAAAGTTTATCATCAAAAAATAGAAGAAAGAAAAAGGAAAACAAAATAATTAGCCAGGGATTTATAAACTACATGCAACACAGTCTAATTTTAATCAACCTGTATCCACCCACATGACAATGATGAAGAAACTAAAAATTTATTCTAAAGGAGTCAAGAAATACTTTGAATGTGCAAAGGTTTGGGAATGGACTGGGAATGTTAGGGATTCATTTGGGCAGAACTCACCAGTCTCCATGAGCAGTCCATGGCACTGTATTCAAAAGGCACAGCAAGCCAAGATCTGATTCAGATGGCCATTGTTAACACAGGGCAGAACATGGCATCAGCAGAGTGTCCAAGGCAGTTTCTCCTGGAATATTTCATATTGGAAATGGACAGGAATTGGTCACCAAGCTAATGTGTTTCCTTGTCCTTTTCCCCCTTATTTCTAGTCTGAAAAGTCTTAGTAGGCAAAGAAAAATGGTTGATTTTACAAGTCTAATTGTGGGAACAGATTATGGTAGGAAGTCAGGTCAATAAACCAATAGAAAGAGAAAGTTAGGAGCATTTTCTTTTTAATTAGAGCAAGATCTATAGCTAAATAAGAACAACTTTATAGTTTATCTAAGAAGAAATTGAGAGCTATTATATGTTTTATGGGCACTAATTATTCTAGTCATTTCTAGATATTTAAGTTTTAGTTTATCTACAATCTCAGTTGTGTTGTCATTGTAGATGGTGGAATAGTACTCTTTTAAGAATTATAATTTCTAGGATAATACTGACTGAATGTTCTGTTCACTCTCTAATAACACTGGTCATAAGCCAGTGGAGATATATAAATGTGGACCATTCCTTTATGAAAATTGAAAAATAATCCTTTTGTGAGAAATGTTTGAATGAAAATCTGGGAGATAGACATCCTGACACTTGCATATATTCAAATACTGACTCATATCTCCTTTCTTGCTTGCCCTTTTCTTCACTTAAAAGCAAGTCATCTTCTATTTTTAAGATGTTTTGTGTACACAAAATCTGATCAACAAACTATGCAAATAATTTCTCTTTTTATGGATGTGACATGTTTAAGCAAAATAAATTGAAATTCTTTGATGGATGCTTCACATTACAAGTACTCAATTACAAAAGGTTTTGGAAAGTAATAAACTGATAATTTTGGTGAGCTTTGATCTTTTTTTTTCTAAAATATTCTTCTGAAAAAGAATAAAAAGATGATTTGATTAAGCATTTAATTTTTTTTGAATTTTCTTCTATGGACAACAAGATTTTCCTTGGCAGCACAAAATGTGTTTTCAGAAGAAAGAGACAAGTAATGACATTTTTCTCAGTGTAATAATGGCTTGTACTCTACCATTTACTCCACTTATTTAGACACACCTGAAATCAGTAGTAGTGAGCACTTGGCTTTTGCTGTGCTTCAAAGTAAATGCAAAATCTTTCATCTTCTCAGGTTGAAGCAGTACCATTTATCATTAAGTGAAACACTGTACTGTGAGGATAGTTTTAGCTTAGCCTTTTCTCACCTTTCAACTTCTCAGCTAGAAACATGCCCATTTGTCTTTAGGAGAACATTACACTAAGAATGATTTAAGCTTGAAAGCTTTTTGTTCCTAAAGTAGCAGTGCCTCAAAACTTAATCATAGATCTTTATTCTATTCTCTCTCACTCTTTTTTTATTCCCCATTCTTTATTTGGGATTAGCTTCTGCATTTCAGAGAAAACATTTGATCTTTGACTTTTGAGGATTAGCTTATTTCACTTAGCATGATAGTCTCCAGTTCCATTCATTTACTGGCAAATATCATAAAGTCATTCTTCTTTTTAAGAATAGAAGAAAAGGGCTGGGGTTGTGGCTCAGTGGTAGAACACTTGTCTAACACGTGTGAGGCCCTGGGTTTGATCCTCAGCACCACATAAAAATAAAGGTATTGTGTCCAACTACAACTAAAAAATGAATATTAAAAAAAAAGAAGAAAGATCCGTGGAGTAGGCAAAAGGAAATGCAGGGAAGGGAAAGACAATGAAATGAATCTGACCTAATTTTCCTATGTACCTAATAAATATACCACAGTGAATCTCACCATCATGCACACCTATAAAACACTAATTAAAAAGAAACTATAAGTAGAGAGCAAAAAGATTAATAGAACAGAGGGGCAGGAAAAGGGAGAGGGAGGAGGGGAGATGAAGGGGAAGTACTGGGAAGTGAATTAGAACAAATTATATCCTATGCTTTTATAATTATGTCAAACTGAATTCTACTGTCATGCATAACTAAATTGAATCAATAAAAAACTTAATCACAGATATATGGAAGTTCAAACAAAAAAAATCTTTTTAAGAATTTGCCTCCATTTATAGGACAACATAATCGTATCCTAAAATATTCCTACCCATATCCTTTTCTGGGTAAGTGTCTGTGCTCTTTGTTGAAGCACTTTGATTATAATGTAATCTACCTATGGTTAGGTTTAAATTGTTATAGAGCAGAAATTAAAGAAAGCATGAAGAAGAAAGTTTTTCATATGTTTCTGTTCCAACTGCTCTGGAAAGAAATTCTATATAATTTTCTTAAACTTTTATTTTTTAGTTGCGGATGGACACAATACCTTTATTTTATTTTTACGTGGTGCTGAGGATCAAACCTAGTGCCTCATGCATGCTAGGCAAGGGCTCTACCTCTGAGCCACAACCCCGGCCCCTGTATATAATTTTTTAAAAAAGAATTTCAAACATACTTAAGGTACAAAAATTAATTGCATGCACTGTTTTATTAAAATTTTAATATATGTTTGTAAATGTATACATTTATCTAATCTATAGAAGTTGCATATATATACATGTCAGATTAAAAATAATCAGCCAGTAGCAAGTTCTAGATATTGATTTCAATTATTCCCAAATAAGTATATAGTTATCTCTATTAAATATCAATTAATGATACCAGTAAACAAGGATGACAACATTTCAAGTCATACACCAATTTTCAGAATTTCATAGATATTCAATGAATCACTCCATTATGAATTCTGACCCTATTACCAGACTAAATGAGGAAAATTCGGTAATTATTTATAAATATTTGTCTTAGGTAAGTATGAGTATTGGCATCTCCTCAAAAGAATCAAACCAATAATTACAAATAAAATTTTGTTTTCTTGAGTAAATGAATCAAATAAAAAGCACCTACAAGTTTGGTGCTTATTATTATTTTTTTGAGTGAGGCAAATTTATTCCAACTCAAATCACATTACTTTAATTCCACAGAAACATGTACCAGGCAATGAAATAATCCTACAGTAAATGGAGAAAGAGGACATTCTCTTGGGAATCGTGGAGAATTTCCTGCAAATTTGAATATATAAATAAATAAAACTTGACCCTCAATATGTATTACTAAAATATAGTTCTTGGGAATTAGTCAAACCAATATGTGCTCAAAAATAGTAAAAACAAAGTCAAGTTCCTTTTTCTCTGATACAATCCTTAAGGTCTCTTTGTTCCATATACTTCACACATTAAATCTAAGATTAATGTAAGGATGCATTAAAAAGGCACAGTGATATATAGATTTGTACTATGAAACTAACTCCAAAATATAACCTTTCCTCTCTCTTAGGTACTACTATTAATTTTAGTCTCCATGGTTTATTTCAAGAATAAATTCTATCTACTATTTTTATACACCTAGATCAAATGAATATCACTAATTAATGATGTCAGTAAGCAAGTATAACATTAGCTGATTCTTTCCCTTCGATGCATTGATATGAACTTGACTGCAATGCCAGTCTTTTTTACTTCATTTTAGTTGGATGATAAAAATATACCATAAACCCTTGAATAATGCTAGTTGCAACTCCAATATGAATCCTTAGTGGTGCTTTTCTGATAATTTATGTGTGTGCTTTCTGCTTCCAATGTGGCACCTTGATGCCTCATTCTCTAGAGGGAAGGATCATGTTTCTGTATGTGGTAGATGAGACAGAAGGCCTCTGTCAATGCCTTTCATAAGAGCCCCTGATCCTATTCATGAAGACTCTGCTCTTATGACTTAATCACCTCCCAAAGGAAATGCCTTCCAATACTATTGCATTAAGTTTCAGCATGAATTTTTGAGGGAACAAACATGTTCAGACTATAACACTCACATGACTGACACCTGAACTCAGAAGACTGTGATTTCAAACTGTAGAGTCAACATGTATCCTCTCCTTGCTTCCTCAGACGGTGGTAGTTTCACAGTAGTCAGATTTCTTATATGGCTACTCAGGTCTCCAAGTAAGAATGTTCTGGAAAACAAAGCAAGAAGCCCCAGAGTCTTTTATAACTAAGATTCAGAAGTTATCTGTATTGTTTCCACAGCATTGCATTATTTATAAGCAACCCAAGAGCCTACTCAAGTGCAAGAGGAGAGTACAGACAATTTACTTCCTAACATAGACAGTGTTAATGGAAGAGAAATATTATGCGATTGTCTTTGAAAAAGTATAATCTGATACAAAATATATTGAGTATAGGTCCAGTACTAAGCAAAACCATAGCATTAAATCACAAATAATGCTTATGTGCTTAGTTAACAAATACCTACTAACTGTCATAAACTTAGTAAGCTCTGGTTTAGGTGTCACCAGGATTGAATAAAAACTAATTCATGGGTTTTGCCCTCCTGAAGTGCATGATTTAATTAAACATAAAAATGGCTGCAAAAATTTTGAAAAATTATTTTTCATACTAAAGGGTATTCAGTGATGGGGCTCAGAAAGAAATCAAGTAGAGACAGTTTATGGTCCTGGAGTAGGAGAAACCAATTCAACTCATCAAAGAACCCTTATGTGGACAATGACAAATAAGAAAAAAAAATAGTTGTTTCTTTCAAACCACATAAAAGATAAGACAACTATGAAAAATGAGAACATAAAAGAATAAGGTAAAATCTCAATGGGGAGGATAGAAAATGACTTATAAAGAAGATAGCATTTGACAATGCAAAGATTTGATAGAGAAAGGGAAGAGAAAGGTCCATGATTTTCTAGACAAAGCCTATATAGAAATGCTCATGTAGTCTAATGTGGCAAGAGTATCTGCTTTTAATAAAATGTTGAAAGATGAGAAAAAAATAATATGATCACAAAGTGTTGAACACAATTCTTTCAAGAAGGGAATGTTTACAGAGGTAGTGGCATGATGGGAGATGAACTTCAAGAACTCATCTCAATACAGAAGTAGGGAAGGAAACAGTGGAATAGGAACAAGGTAGTAATAATGAAATCTACTTAGAGTCCCTTTCAGTGGTTGAAATGCTTGTTTACTTTTTATTCTAATCAAGCCACTTTTTCAACTGGGAATTGTGTTTATAAAAATATTCCACAAAACAAATTTGTTCCTTTAAAACATCATTTTAAGTAGTTTCTTTAAAACAATAATAAATGATTGTTTTTTTTAAACAATAGTTGATGATCTTTATTCTTTTTGAAATTTCTTTACTGCTTCTATGATAATTCTTTAGTGGCTTGGAAAAAAGTTGATATTTTAATTAGCATGCTATTTTAAGATAAAATCACTCACAACACATAATATAAAATGAGACATATTGAGACTTTTCCACAGCATTTATAGTCTTATGCATTCCACATCAGGGAATATTGACTCTTTGCTCAGGATATATTGGCAATTCCATATGAGACAGGGTCATCTTTAATAGAAACTAAGTGAAGTTACTAATGTCAATCTATACAATAAATATAAGTGGATAAATGTGTATTATAAAACATGGGTATATATGTTAAGCATGTTATATTAATGATTAGAAATACATGTTCATTTCAAATTAATAATCTTCATTTCTTTATTTCGAGATAAAGAATAAATGTTGACACAGATTCTAGGATAGTTTTGATATGCTCTGCTCTATCATCTTCCAAACTCTTACAAGTGCATTAATGTCATTTTGTATGTCTAGCATGAATACTTGGAAATAAAACTATTAAGAAAGAAATGGAGAGGAAAGAAGGAGCAACAAAATGAAATTGTCTTTATCAATGAATATGGGGATTTAATGTTTCTTTTGACAACTCTCAGAGGGTTAGTGTATGTTTTCATGTGGAATGGGATCTTGGCTGTTTTAAGCCTAAAATAACTACAATCAAAATGGACATCAAAAGTTCTGTCTTGGTGCTTAGAGGTTATTTCTGAAACTTATATGCATTATCCTCAATAAGAAATCAAAAATTACATACATTGCCAAGACAATACCAAGAAGTAAATGTATCAAGTTATAGCAGCTATCCGACTTGAAGATTCAATTAACATGAAACATGCACAATAAATCAATGTGTATTTTATGTAATTTCTACCATAATAAATAATTACCTTTCAAAGAAAAAAAAGATACCAAAACATTTGTTTGTTGAAAGGCCCCTTCAAGCTAAGTGCTAAGTACAATTCATTTGAACACTTTTCAATGTTCACCTTTTTCAGGTTACTTAATTCGAATGATCCATAGTCTTTATACCAGAAGACAAATCTGTTCATCAAATGGATTTTGGAAGGAAAGCAGAAGAGAAAGATGAATGTCTATAAGTTTGGAACATAATGCTCTGAAGGAGCAAATAACCTTCTGTTTTCTCCTGACCATATTTCCTATGCAAAAGCTTTTGATTTTCTGGACATTTTTTTTGTAAATGTTGAAACCACTACTTGCTTTTCTGCCCTGGACCCCAAATCTAATGTCCTTTGATATTCTTTGTTAAATAACATTTACTTGACATTAAAAAATCCACTATATCCATCTCCAAAGAATATTTTAAATGTTATAGTTACCAAACTGGTGGTGTGCTTTTTTAAAACAAATTATTTTGATTGATTGGTTAATTAATTTAAGGGCAGAGATCAGAAAACAGTAGTCTATACACCAAATCTAGTCTAATCCCTGTTTTTATATTAAAAAAAAGTTTTATTGTACCATAGTCAGATCTGTTGGTTTAATTATTGTTTGTGGTTGTGCTTGCACAATACGGTTAAGTATTTGCAACAGAGACAAAAGCCTACAATATCCACTAAATGATTCTTTACAGAAAAAGTTTACTAATTTTTGAGTTGGGAACTTATTGAAACAAGGAGACCAGTTGCATAATGCAAATATAGGGTACCGAAATTCTCCAGAAGAGTGGAGAAAGGGAGTGAAGGTAACTAGGGAATCCTCTTTATTTTATTTTTTTAATTCCCACTTAATAGTCACATAATGTTAAATTTAAACTAGTTAAATATTCTACACTAATTAAAAAGTTTGAATATATTTTATCAGAAGGCTAAATTAAAGAAAGACTCAGACTAAAAAATTTTTAAAAATTATATAGCTTAATATAATGAAGAATCTGAATCTTCTTCCTCATCAAAGATGTCTGGGCCACGCAGACTGATTCAAAGCAAATTCATTCTTTGTTTTTGTTTTAGTTATTTTTGTTATTATTATCTTTGACAGAAACCATGAGGGTGAAACTCAGAATATTCTAGGAAAAAACAAGTTATGTTTATCAGCTGTTTATCCCCTCTTCTCTAGGGCTCAGTCATTTCTATTCTTTCTTTCCCCCATGGCTTTAAGAAATGGGATTTAAAAAAAAATACAAAAGACTGATAGTTCTGAACAATGCAGGCAATTTTTTGCTCTTTTCCTTAAATTTACTTTGGAGATGAGTTTAAGAACTTTTCTGTTGTGGTTTGGATATGTGGTGTCCCTTAAAATAACCCTGTGTTATAACACAAATGTTTGGAGGAGACATGATTGGATTCCAAGAGCTGTAATCAAATCAGTCCATCCTAATTTGAATGGACTAAGTGATAACAGTAGGCAGGTGATTGGGTGAGGTTGTTCACTGAGGGTATGCCCTGGAAGGAAGCTTCCTTGATGCAATGAATGGAGCAGCACCTCTCACCATATCCTTCTACCAGAATGCTCTTGCCTCATCTTGAACCTGGAGCAAAGGAGTCAGCTCTCTATGGACTGAACTTCTGATATCAGAAGTTACTTACTCCTCTATGTTGTTCTTGTTATTTTGTTGTTGTTGTTTCTGTCACATTGATGAAAGATGAGTTAACACACTGTCCTTGTTCTTATGGAATGTACACCATACTAGTGCTTTTAAAATTCTTATTCCTTTGTAAAAAAGTTAATTTAGGCTAGGTATACAAAACATAAAACTGAAGCAAACCGGTGGCTGATAATACATTATTTTCAAGTTATTGTATGTTCAATATTTTACCTGAGTAAGTTAATATCATTTGATGAGAATTATGTCATGCATGCATTTTAGTTACACAGCTGGTTTTCTATTACTGCAAAATGAGAGAACAAATGGACTGTTAAAGACAGAGATTTTCCCAACAACAAATAAGAACCCTTTGTGCTAAGCATCTGTTGAAATGAAAAGCAAGAGGACTCAGATTTAAGCACTCTGAGGCTATGCTCAGTGATAAATTGCCTATAGTAATGCTGTAGGTAAGGGTATTTGAATGACTAGAGCATGAAATACAGGCAGAAACTAAGAATAAACTTTATATACTTACTCCTCACCAATTTTTCCTTATTAGGTAAAGTACAGTCCCATGAGAAAGAATTGAGAACATGTCATGTGAGAAAATCAGTTTTACAAACACCCAGTAAAAACTAGAATAGTGGTTCTAGTGTCAGCCTCTTATATCCTTTTGGAATGCTGGCTCATGTTGAGGTGTGGATGGGTGTTAACAAAACAAAGCAAACAATTTATCACTGAACCCAGAATGTTACATAATTATAAACAACTTTAAGCATTCATAAATAATTTACATAATAATAATAGTAATAGTAACAATAATAACCATTTCTTTTGCAATGTATTTTATCTCATTGTTTCTGGCCTCTATGTTACCAACCCCACAGCAGTTTGGTCCATTAGGAATCATAGTTGCCAATAACAGAATCCACTATAGATAATTTAATCAGAAAGAGATTTATTGGGAAATATAAAGAGTTTGAAGAACATAAAAGGCATGCCAAGAAAGATCCTTTAGGCAAGATTCACTGCTCTCTCTATGACTGGAAGATCTGATTGAGGAAACTACTTACATCAATATTGTTTCCAGATTTGTACTTTCTTCCATGCTTAGGAAGGAAACTATAAAAAACTGGAAGCCAAAGCTGCGGTTTTTTGTTTGTTTGTTTGTTTTTTGTTGTTGTTGTTTTGATGTAGGGATGTAGTACCAATACTGCCTTTGTCATGATCATAAAGTAATAGAATCAGGAATTTGTCTTCCTAGTGGCTGACTCTAGAACTCAGCTGTCTTTGATAAACACAAGCCAACAAAAATGACTACTCTTGGTCCAATCTCTTTTTCCATTTTACTCAGTTCTGAGTTCCATCCCATATGTGTTCTTTCATTAGTAGAAGCTAAACTATAATCATCTGCCTTTAGAAACAAGAAACAATAGAGGCTGAATATGATATGAGGCTGATATGTCTTTAACATGTTTTGTTTTGAATTCTACATTTGTTATGGTTTAAATATGAGGTATCCCCCCAAAAATTTCATGTGTGAGAAAATACAAGAATATTCAGAGATTATGAATATTAAAATATGTATATAATATATACAATATTATTTGTTACATATAATAATTATATATTACACATAATATTGTATATATTATATATAATATTATGAATTATATATTACATATAATATTGCATATATTATATATAATATTATGAATATTATAAAATGATGAGATGATGAAATCTTTGATTAATCAATGGATTGGTTCACTGATATGAATTAACTGGGCATTAATTGTAGGCAGGTAGGATGTGATGGGAAGAAGTAGGTCACTAGGGTCATGTCATTCCAGTTTATATTTTTTCCCTGGTAAGCAAAGCTCTCTGCTTCCTGGTTGTCATGTCCTGAGCAGCTTTTCCCTGTCATACCCTCCTGCCATGATATTCTGACTTACCTTGGGCCCAGGGCTATAGAGCCAGTTGACCATGGACTCAAACTCTGAAACCAAGAGCCAAAATAATTATTTCCTCCTCTACACTGCTCCTGTCAGAAATTTTGGTCACAGCTAATTGAAACAACATTGGCATAACAGAATTTAGACCTAGAATATCACAGAAACATGAAAAGTATATTTAAAATATAAGATATATATATACACACACACACACACACACACACACATTTTTATTGGAGAAAATAGCAAACACTGGGTTGTGTTGGAGTTGGCCAAAATGCTTTGATGTCAACTATTTAGAATAAAACTGGGATAATACATGAAACGAGTATAGAGTGGTAGAGTTGATCTTAGATATAAGGATATGTTATGGTTTGGATATGAAGTGATAACTGTAAAAACTCACATGTTAATGAAGAAATGTTCAGAGGTGAAATGATTAGATTATGAGAGCTGAAACATAATCATTGCATTCATCCATTTGCTTCCTTAATAGTTTGAATGATTACTGGGTGGTAACTGTAGGAGATGAGGGATAGCTGGAGGAAGTAGGTCATTGGGGTTGTGCTCTTTGGGATTATGTCACTCCCAAATTCATATGCTGAAATTCTTGACCTCTTGTTGATTATATTAGGAGTGACCTTATATGTCCTATGAGGAAATAAATGCATTATGAATAGTTAATATGACATATTAAATAAATATTCTATACTGGATGGTTTAATTAACGATTAGATCACGAAGACAGAGCCACATGGAGTAGAATTAGTTTCCCCTTACCAGAGAGATTCAAGAAAAATCCTTCTGCTCTTCTGCCAAGGAAAGTAAAAGTAAGAAAGTAGCTGTCACGAGTAAAGAGCCCTCTCAAACAACAAATTTACCTTGATCTAAGATTTCCTGGCTTCCAGAACTGGGAGAAACAAAATTTCTGTTGTTTATAACTGACCTAAATTAGAGTGTTTTCGTATAGCAACTAAAATGGATTAAGAAAATGTGTTTCTATATATTGTTCCTAAATTTTGTGGCAATATTTCTAATTGTTCATGCATGAGTTTAAGTCTCAACAGAGTTTCTATGGTAGAATTTAGCAAACTAGGACCCATGAACTAAATTCCCAGTTGCTGGTTATTATAAATAAGTAAGGTTTCCTTGGAACTCTGCCATCATCACTTATTTACATATCATCCATAAGTACTTTTATACAGCAATATTGAGCAAATTTGAATATGAAACACAGCTAAAATTATTTTACTGTCTGATCTTTTACAATAAATTTGGCTGAAATTATATATAGATAGATGATAGATGCATATTTATTTTATATATGTATCTAGCTATATATGTGAAAATATTTAGCCATTTTTACTGATTTTATTAGCATATCATGAGGTTCTAAAAAAGTTAAGTGTTGAACTATATTATATAGCTTTTCAACTACTGAGATATTTACAGTATGTTTTATTCTTTTAATATAACAGTTTATAATACAATAAAATATTGAAATACCATTTTATCACTAGGATAATCTCCTGTTTATGATTATTTATTATAATATATTGAAATTTAAATTAAAAACTGTATTTGGGATATTTGGATTTCTATAAATAATATTGTTTTATAAGTTTTGTGTATTATTTCTCTAATTTTTGTATCATAGCTGACCTTATATATCCTATGGGGAAATAAGTGCATTATGAATAGTTAATATGACATATTGAACAAATATTCTATACTGGAATGTTTAATCAAAAAATGATTCTGAACTTTTGTAAGCCTACTACATTTTTGCAGCATTCTTATGCTTATTTTCAATTTCCTCTAACATAGTTGATCTATTAGTCTGTTCTCTGAATCTTGAATTAATTTGTCATTTTCTAAAATACATTTATTTCATGTAGCTTTTGAAAGTTCGTTAATAAGTTGTATACAGCAAAAGTCATCTATATACACAGCTCCTAGCGTGTCATGAGAATGTTTACTTCCTCACATCCTAGTTAAAACTAAAAGATTATATAGCCAATTTAAAAGTATGATAGCTGGAAATGGCATGTCATTATTCAGCAATTTCCAATTCCCTGAACCTGAGAAGGTAAATAGAAACACAGCCGGATTTCCTCTTCTGTGAATGTTTTATTTATATTCTTGAACTACTATTTTTTAATCGCTTTCCCCTTATTTTCATTGATTATAAGTATCTTTTTATAACCCATACAATGATAATATTACAATTACAATAATCATAACAATTTTCCAATCTGTGACTTTTCTTTTAACTTGGTTTATAGTTTGAGCAGGAGTGGGAGTGGATATGGGAGATGATAAGATCTAAAATTATTTTAGTTCTATCCATGAATAGGCAATTGCAAACTTTCTTCAGTGGATCCAATTTTACCTCTTGCAATACACAGGCTGCAATACACAGGCTTCCCATATTGTACACATATGTTAAGAACCAGGCTGCTATGTTCACTTCTTATTTTATGTAGCTTCAGGTTCCAATCATAGTTTAACGTGGTGATTTTTTTTTTACTTTAATCCCTGGAAATTCATTTTTTCTTGCATTTTAAACCTTTTTTTTTTTAATTTAAAACATTCAGTATACAATGTTTTAATGTTTACAGTGGAATGAAAAGTTTACAAAATGTGTTCAATTCATAGCATAACTTTAAGAAAGTCTTATTTTCTGCTTCTGTCTTAATTCTTTAATTCTACTGTGGTTTTCATATACAGTCTGCCCTCCATATCTGAGTTCTATACCTACAAAACCAATACATTAAGGAAAACAGCCACATCTATACTGAACATATAAACTTCCCTGTCTTTATTCCCAAAGCAATATAACTACTATGTAACTATATTCACTAATGATTAAATACAACAACATATCATTTACATTGTATTAGGTATGATAAATAATACAGGAGAATATTTACAGGTTATATGCAAATACTGTGTCATTTTATATAAGAGACTAAAGCATCTGTGACTTTTGGTATCCAGAAGAGGTTATGGAATGATCTCCCATGGATAGTGAGGGATGATTATCCCTCTCTCTCCTTACACACACACACACACACACACACACAACTATGTTTACCTCTAGTCACCTTTTGAGGGTGGAATGGGGATGGGCAGTGTCGAATTCCCTAAAGGATATTTTCAAGACTATAAATTCTCCAGATTGTTTCTTTTTGGCTAGATCCTTTAGGTTGGAATTCTGAGGGTTTTCTTTCTACTTTCTCTTCAAATATTCTACTTTTGTTGCTAGTATTTTTAAAATCACAGTATTACTTATCCTAGTGTGATTAGCTTTATTACAACCTGTTAAATTCAATTTTGGCTTTATTGAGTTTTTTTTTTTTGAGAGAGAGAGAGAGAGAATTTTTTAATATTTATTTTTTAGTTTTCGGTGGACACAACATCTTTGTTTGTATGTGGTGCTGAGGATAGAACCAGGGCCGCACGCATGCCAGGCGAGCGCGCTACTGCTTGAGCCACATGCCCAGCCCCCTTTATTGAGTTTTTTAAAGAGATTATATCAAATAAATCCTGTGTTTGGGCAGTTATTGGGGTGTCATGTGTATTTGTGAGTGTGCATATGTACAGTGGGTCATGCATGTGGGTGTTTTCTTATAAATGGACTATTCTGTTGAATTCAAATACCCGTAAGTACACACTTATGGACACTTGCTGAGCATCAGAAGACCACAGAGGTTCTAGGGATGAGAATCCAGCAACAGTGGTAATATGAACTTGAGGGTTTTTTTCCTTCTCATTATTTTCTCTTTTTTGTTTGTTTGTTTGTTTGTTTGTTTTATTTTGTTGTTTTTCTAGCAAGGATGCAAATCATATACATGAGATCAAAAAATCCAGGATCATACAAAAACATAATTCCCAGGGTTTTTTCCCTTTCACAGAAGTAATGTTGGCAGTCTCAAAGCCCATATTCTTCACAAAGAATGTTCGTATCTCAAGGCCTATATTAATGGGCAATCATAATTACAACAGTTTCTTGGTTACTGTCTTTTAAGTTACCCGAAAGAAAGTACTACACTCTGAAATGTTTCTTCATTTCGTATTTAAGATTTTTAAAAATTTGTTTATCTCACTAATTTTAGAGATTTGCAGAATGAAAGGTCTAATTAATTTAATATCTTTACTGTACTTCCTAACATGTTTTAATATTCTGTCAAAATAATTGATTTTCATTTAAATTATTTTTAACAAAGTTTATTAAATCAATGAAAAAAAACCACTGTGGCCTCCAGCTGTGATACATTATTAAACTTTAACACATCAAATTATTCAAAAGTGTAGAGCATCTTTTTAAAGATGTTAATCTCCATTGGCCTTCAGCAATGAATGGATGCAGTTTTACTGTGCCTTCTCCAAAAATGTTAGCAGTGTCTAACACTCATATATCCAGCTATACCATAAAAGATATCTTCAATGGTATGTGGGACATAGTTGTACCTTACATATTTTATTTTGTTTATCTTTTCTGTTCAGATATCTGTGAGCATATAAATTTAAGGTAGCAAATCTTTGGTATCCTGCTGGGCATGTGATACTTGGGAATCCCAAGCTTCTTCATAAAATCCCACACTTAAGAATAAAAGGCATATCCTATACTTTATGTTATCTATAGGCTTTGCTATAATCTCTACCCTAACTCATCTGATGTTATTTTTATCAGTTACATGATGAGAATGAGTGATTACTAACCATTATGCAGTCATGGAAACCACACATAATGGGCCTGGTCTGCCAGCAGCTGAATGGTCAGGGTCTCTAACCTGTGTGACCAGGTAAGCTTGGTCTACTCACACAGGTTTTATCTCATGTCCCTAGCCACAACAGAAGGTTAAGCATGAGTAGCAAGAAGTGAAGCCTGTGAACCCCAGAAGGAAGCTGAAGATCATTATGTCTTTCTGAACCACTGACTCTAACCTAATTACATTTGTATTTTGAAACTTTTTGGTCCATCAGTACTACTTGAAGTTTCAGAGAAATTAGTCTGATCTTACCCAAATACATACAAGATTCATATCTAAATGTACCTATGCATCTGTATAGAAACAGGATGATTGTATTTCTTATCTTGTTCTTTTATTTTCTGAGGAAATTTCTGTGATCATATATATTTTCTTTGCATTTCTTAAGTTCTTAAAAGTTCTTAACTGATATACCTCTCCAGTGGAGTTTATCTTTTTTTTGGAGGGGGCAGTGGTTAGGGTACCAGGGATTGAACTCAGGGGCACTTGATCACTAGGCCACATCTCCAGCCCTATTTGGTATTTATTTAGAGACAGGGTCTCACTGAGTTGCTTAGTGCCTCACTGTTGCTGATGTTGGTCTTGAACTCACAATCCTCCTTCCTCAGCTTTGGGACCTGCTGGGATTACAGAAATGTGCCACTGTACCCAGCAGAATTTATCTTTTATCAATCAAAAATTTTTGTTCATTTCACTAAATTCTTTTAAACTTTTATTTTATGTCATATTCATAGCTTTTCCACTGTATTTTGTTATTTTTTGCATAGTGAATTATATCTTTTTTTCCAAGTTTTTGATACTATTTTTGTTTCAGGTATGTCTTTTATAAATAGCTAGGTTATTTTGATTTCCCTGAATATTTGCATGATGATAGTAACAATAACAGGTAAAAGTATTGTTCACTTGATAATAAGAAAGGACATACCAGGGAATATTAATTCACATCATCCTAACTAATGTAATTTGATAGACATATTTAGCTTTGTGCTATGGCATAAGAGAAGTTATAGCTCTACTATCAGAGAACTGTAATGTATCA
Organism: Marmota monax; assembly: GCF_021218885.2. Lineage (NCBI taxonomy): Eukaryota > Metazoa > Chordata > Mammalia > Rodentia > Sciuridae > Marmota > Marmota monax. The sequence continues at coordinate 235,655 of NW_026694470.1, read as the reverse complement.
GAAAGTTGGAGGTGGCAGATGTACCTAGACAAAAGAATTTTATAAGCGTCTAGAATTGAATGCTGAATTATATCTCATACATTGGACATACTCTGGGACTCAGAGTGGATGGGAAGTATAATGAATAGTTTAATTTTAGATACATTAAATAATAACCACATATTCAACTTGCTGTTAACCTACTACACATTTGTCTTTGCCATGCTAAGTGGTTAAGTATTTTGTTGTACAATAATTTAGAAGCAAGTATGCATTTACAGACTGCTAGATAAAGACATGTTTATGTGGGCGTGTGTGCAACGATGTTGAAAGAAAGCTGACACTTTTTTTCAGTAGCTCTTTATATATATATATATATATATATATATATATATATATATATATATTCACGTGTTTAATGATCATAACTATTCTGAAGGCAGAAGGAATAGACGTGTAACAAATACTTATTAACCACTTTTGTGCAAGACCATACCCTTTTTACTTATTCATGCATTCATGAATGTTTGTGTATATGAATACCATTGTTTCAAAAATAGTTGTGAGTCCCCTACTATGTGCCTGACAAAATTAGAGATAATTGAATGTAGATCAGACAATGAAATCCTCATGACAATCACTAAAATATCATCGTACAATTAACAGTGGACAAAACTCAACAGAAATAGAATAGTGACACCTAAGCCAAAAAGTCACCATAATTTTCCTAACTGTAAGGTTCATGCTTTTTCCATTACTATTGCTTTCCATACACATTTGAGTTGCAAATATCACTTTACTTTCTCAAAAATTTAGACATAGTAATTTAATATACCAGATTTCAAGTATTCCTGCTTGATGGACTCATTGGCTAATGAAAATAACCAAACTTTATCACTACTTTTAAAGTCACAGTTACTTATTTATCTCTTATTTACTTACTGTATGTGTGCATTTAACATATGATCAAAGGTACTGGATTTTCCTGTTTCTCAGGCATGTGGCAAGGCCATTTCCAGCAACTGTTTTAACCAATACTGTATATACATCCATCATTCATTTCAATTCCTCAAAATGTTTCATTTTGAATACACTAATAATATGGAAAGAGTGATAATGCTTTTCATCAAGCACTGTTGGAGAAATTCTAATGAAACTAATTTCAACTCCAATATCCCTGATGAAAAGAAACAGTATAAAACTTATGAATCTAAAATAGAGACGATTTATATCTCTGAAAGTTCAGAATAGGCAAGGGCAACAAGATCAACTCAGCACTATAGAGCCTGAGAAGTATATAGACTATAAGCAGAAAACTATTTCTTGATGTCAAAGTCCTCACTAACAGCAATAAATTCATCTCCTTCATGTTATATGGCCTCAGAACATCCATTTTCTTAGTTATCAATGCACATTAAAAATCCCTGACAAGGTGACACTTTCCTGGAGATTTGAAACTAAATAGCTGCTGTTATATTCTAATTAGAAAGTTATTGATATACATGGGATTATGTAAAAAAATGATAATGTTATGAATAGAGATAAACCAAGTCACACCAGTCCAAGGAACACCTCCAGGAAATTCAGTCTCAAAAGCTGAAGACAACCCTCCAGTGGCCCTGGAGACATGCCAAGCCTATTTAAATCACCATGCAATTTTAACCAAGCCCAATATATTTTCCAGTGAATGAATGTCATCTGTCCAGATTGAAAGATAGCCATAGCAAACCCTCTATATTTTGTTTCATTTCACAACCAAACTCATTCTTATGCTTATTTGGGATGCTGGGTGATGCTGTCAAAAAATTACAGAAGAAAAATATACGAGGTGCATTAGCTAATGAGACATCTGTCTACTATTTTTTTTCCTTGCATTACAGAGAATGCACTACCTATAAAATATCTTAAAGCTCTCTCTTTAATTGCTGTCATTATAGACCTAATGTTCAACTCCTCCCCATCTGGTAATGTTTAGCTACTTTTTGTATAAAGCCTAATTTACAAAAGGACTTTAATGCAACCAAAAGAGCAATGTGTTTTAAATAGTTTAAAGTAGAAACTAGGAAAATAATAACTCAAGTATATATTTTGATAAATTTTAATTAAAAGTTTCTCATGTTCAGAAAATAATAGAGTATTATAATAAACATACATAATCAATTCTTATGTTTAACAAATTCTTTCCAAACTATTTTGAAGTCAAACGTGACTGATAAAAAACATTTTATATTCCTTTCCGTCCCAATGTACTTTTTCTCCTAGAGATAACCACCATTATAAAAATGATATGAGTCTTTGCATTAAATGTTTTCACAGCATGTTACATTTGTACATATCTATAAACAGTATTTATTGTTGTTTTGCATGCCATTAAATCTATCATGCTTTATATATCATTCTGGATCTTGCCTATTCATTCCCATATGATATATTTCTCTTTTTTATTTAGTTGAGTTGCTCTCTGGTTTATACCTTATGAATATACCATAATAGATTATATATATATATATATATATATATATATATATATATATATATATATATATTCTTCTGCTGATGGATATTTATATTGATCAGCCGTTTGTTATTATAAACAATTTTGTAATTAGATCATAGACTTCTTAAGCATCTAAAAAGCTATGTTGTAATCTCAGGTGATACTTATGTTCATCTGAAAATTGACTTGATCTTACAAACCTCTTCTGCAAAGTAACTATACCAACTGAAACTATCAACAGTCTCTATAAGTTCCCATTTTCCTAAATATTTGTTCACTTTGGATTGGTCATTAATTTTTTCAAATTACTTTAAGAATTAGATTTCTAGTCTAATTAGCTCTGTGATTGAAATAACACTAAATTTTTTAGGTTTACTTTTGGGCAAATCACATCACTATAATAGCAAGACTTTGTATATATGTGGATATATCTCATAATTATATGACTTTTCTTCCAAGCCCTTTAATAGCACTTTGACATTTTCACCATAAGGTCATTGCAAATTTATATTTGCTCAGTCTTGAGTAATTATAATTCTTAAACTACAAGTACATAAAAGTATTTAAAAATTACTAAAAAGTTTTACTTGTTAAAATGTTTCCACTATATTTCTGAATTCTATAGTTATTGTTTGTTCTGTATTATCATGTGCCTTCTATACAAATAACCATAATATTTAATTTACAAGATATAATATTTTATGTTCACAGTTTTTCCAGTTTTTAATTTTTTTAACATTGCCTAATAGAATTGCAAATTAAATATAATGACAAAGTTATTTCTAACTATATTTTGTTTTTTTTATCATAAAAGGTCACTTTTAGAATGGGGTAATATTTAAATTGTTTTTAGTATATTAGAGACATTTCCTCCCATTCTTAGTTTAATTCAAGTTTTTTTTTTTTAAATAAGTGTTGAATTTTTTATATTCAGTTTTAAATCTTGCAGAATATTCTTTCTTCCTCCATAAAATTAAGATTTTTATACATAAGGGCCTGACACAATGGTGCACACCTGTAATTCCAGTGGCTCAGGAAGCTGAGTTAGGAGGATGACAAGTTCAAAGCCAGCCTCAGCCAAAGTGTGGTGCTAAGCAACTTAATGAGACCCTGTCTCTAATTACAATACAAAATAGGGCTGGGGATACGGCTCAGTGTTCGAGTACCCCTGAGTTCAATCCCTAGTACCAAAACACAAAATAAAACAACAATAAAAAAAGATTTTATACATTAACATGTTAATATATACTTTAGATAATGAGTTTTGAATCTTATTAAGTATTATTTCCTCTAGCAAATTAGATTTTTACCCATTACTTTGCTAATACTAATGATGGGTTTATTTCATTCGTGGGAATAAGCAACAGGAACACTATGGCTCTTTCAGTTTATACCTGAACTTCTTCAGTTCCAGGAAATTTTCTATTATTTCTTTCTTCCTTTCCTTTGTTTTCCTTGATTTTACTAGGATGCTTACTGGTAGGTTGTGCCCCTTTGTCTGATTTGCCTTTTATTTTAATTAAATTTTTTTTTACACTTTTTCCTCACATAAAATCAATCTCATCTTTTTTGATTGCCTACTGAAATATATCGACTTTTTCTTACCTCATTCTGTTTACTTTTTATAATAGTTCTTTTTCTTTTGTTTTCTTTTTTTTAGAGAGTGAGAGAGAGAGAGAGAGAGAGAGAGAGAGAGAGAATTTTAATATTTATTTTTCAGTTATCGGCGGACACAACATCTTTGTTTGTATGTGGTGCTGAGGATGGAACCCGGGCCGCACGCATGCCAGGCGAGTGCGCTACCGCTTGAGCCACATCCCCAGCCCTATAATAGTTGTTTTTCAATACTTTGCTCATTTTAATACAAATTTTTTGATTTTTAATAGCACCCTATTATTTTCATCAATGAAATATATTTTGTGCATGTAAATTAAAACACACTGTTGACATATTCATCTAGTCTGTGATATATTTGTGTTTTTGGAATTTGCTTTGTTCTACAACTTTCATGTTAGGAGCTTTGTCAAAATGCCTTAAATGACTTGGAGAGACTTTGCTTTTATTCTTTCTTTCCTTTCTTCTTCTTCTGCTCCCTCCCTTACTCTCTTCCATCTTTCTTTCCTTTAGGTTCACTTTGTATAAATACATTTGAGAGTGATTAGAAGGCTACGGTTTTTCTGACTGATAAGCTTAAATGTAGAATGATCAAACAGATGGGAGCTGACCTTTTCTTGGAGGATCACTAGACCCCAGATGCAATAGGCATTTTCTTATGGAAACACTTTCCACTCCTTGTGTCATCTTCTAGACTTTGCCAGTATGTGATGTGGAAGAGTAATGAAAGGGTGGTGGTCAGAAGCCTAAATGACCAGTATTCTATAAATTGGACTGAGAAGTTTACTTCATCTAATTTCCAAATGGCCTTCTGTAGGGGGCCACCTCTGGGCTATTTGAATAGCCTCTACTGGGCCTTGGAGCCAAGGAGATTTTGGTTTGGCATTGCAAGTCATTTTGTGGCTTATTATGCAAATCACGTGATGACCTCAGTCTTCGCTGGACTAGAGAGATTGCTCTGTAGCTTTGGACTAGGGCATTACCTGTTGGGCTTGGACTGCCCCCCTCCTACTTTATTTGGCAAAAGAACATTCCATTGAAATCCTTTGAATACCCTTGTATAAATAAAGCAAACTAGGCTCCTATCTCTCTCTCTTCTTCCAGTGTGGAAACAGGACCACTAAGGTCACAACACTGTCTCACCCTCACTTTTCAAAATTATTTCTGTGTTGTGTGATTTTTTTGCCATTTTTCTCAGACAGCTCATTTCACTCAAGGGAAACATAAATTTCATAGCCTATGCAGGATGGCAGAGAGGAGAATAAGAATCAAGAGCTGTCCTCACAGATGGAAGTACCCATGAAAACATTAACATTAATCTGGAAGATATTGTTCGTATTTAAAAAAAAATTGTAGATAATGTATCTAGCTGTACAAGTCAATAAAGCTTTGTTTTTTTCCCCTGAAAACAAGTTTTATTTATATCAGGTTTTAAATACATTACGTAATATTAAAACTAGAAGTTAAAAAGAAAACCATAAACCAATTTATTACTTCACTTGGCACTGGTTAGCTAGTGAGTTGCAGGTGAGTTGCAAGCTCTATAGCTAGTTACAGGACTGATAACAACAGCTTGTATTTGTTCCCTTTTCAAAAATTTAACTGATGCCAAGCATGATGGCACATGCCTGTAATCCCAGCGGTTTGGGAGGAAGGCTGAGACAAGAGAATCCTGAGTTCAAAGCCAGCTTCAGCAATGGTGAGGTACTTAGCAACTCAGTGAGACCCTGTCTCTAAATAAAATACAACATAGGGCTGGGGGTGTGGCTCAGTGGTTGAGTGCCCTTGGTTCAATCCCCAGTACCTCCCTCAAAAAAATTAACTGATATTGAGGATGGGGGGGCAAAGGACAGTGTAGGTAGTGAATGATTGTGTCAGGAAGATGGGACATACTCAAGAGGAAATAAAATGCTAATACCTCCAGAGAACTTCCCTCTCCTCCAAACTTTTGCCCCGTTACCTGCCTCCAGCGAATTGTTCCTCCCTACATGAAGTTGTCAATGAATAACCCCTGGATGACTCTCTTCCTGATGCTGGTCACTCCACATTTTGGTCACTGGTCACATAGGCAATGTATCCGGAGGAGGGGGGCATGAGAACAAAGAAAATCTGAAATCCATAAAAAAGTCAGGACACCCACACTCCTTCAGGCACCAACTTGGAAGCCCTCCTCTGTAGAGGAGTTTCTGTCTGCCTCTCTCTGTCTCCTTTAAATAAAACATTTTGCATTGCCTCAGTGTTTCTTGGGTGTTCAATCTTCAGCACCTTGGGGAACGGGACTCAAACCTGATTCTCAACGCCAGTATCAATATTCGGCTGGCTTCACATTCTGGTGTTTTGGACACCCCTTAGCTAGAAAATGTCTAGTCCAAAAGAAGACCTTGGTGGAAAGCCAGATGCTGCATCATCTCACTAGAAGGAAGGTAGTCTCTGAAATCTGCCCACCTGATCAGGTTAGAGACACTATGAGCTCTTTTTATTACCAAAAATTCCCTCTAGTGGTACAGCTGCTGTTGTTGCCTTATCTCATCCTCTCTTTATTGTTCAGGTCATGACACTCTTAGGGCAGGGGACTCTGCTCAGGGAGAGCTAAGGAGCTTCTGGCCAGAAACAGATGCCTGTGATCTTGGGGCTCTGGGTTTTGCTGAAACATCATATTATTGTTTTGTTTCAGGGTGGACACTGCAAGGCACCTATTGCCTGATGTCTGTTTAAATGAGAAACTTCAAGACTAGACTGCATAGATTTTTTTCAGTTTATTGCATGAAGGAGTTATATTAGTCCCAAGTTTATAGTGGATCCAAAATGGTTACATAAAAAAAGCTGTGAGAGCTTTAAACTTGTGACAAGGGACACGAGAAATTGTACTCATTGCAAGGAAATCCTCACTTAAGCTTCAGTGAGCCACACACATTGAAAACCCATGAACCTTCAGCTGATCATCCTTGATCGGTCCAATCTCTGCTCTTGTGCTATTTACCCAGTAGCTGAATTTCTTCTCTATATTCTGGATTCTCAATTCCAGTACCATTGCAGGTAAATTTCTCCTTAAATGCTTTCACTAGTTTCTGTTTTTTTTTTTTTTTTTTAATGGATTTGATCTTCTGTGCCAGCAGGAAGCAGATCCTCATCCTTACTTGCATCAGCAAAAGGGTAGAGAAAGTGCAGGTTCTGGATAGTGAACGTACAGTACGATTCCTTTTCCCTGGTGGAAATGACCGATGAAACTTCCTCTTCAGAAAGCAGATGTGGGAGAAGGTGGATTGTGGATACAGTATTGGGAAGCAAGGGAGCTCAAGGGGGAGGATACTGAGTCTTCTATGGTGGCTCAGTGACTGGGTCATCATAATTAAGTGAAGATGCCATCATGAATTCAATGACCCACAAAATTTGTTCCATAAAGTGGTAAACGGAATCTGAAAGCTGCACACCTGATGTTACATGTCTGGTCCCCAATGTCCATTGCAGTTCAGTCCCTCTGATCCTGACAGGTGAGACCTGAGAGACCATCATACCAAACCTTCACCCCAGTAACTCCCACTGAAGCCGCAGAATTGGGACATTCACCGGCCGAGTTTTTGTTCTCGAGACTAAAAGTCTCAGGGGTCACTCCAGTTAAACTGGAGTAATTGGGCTGCACAAAATAACCACACAAGAGACACAAATATCTTTTTCTTTGGGGTCGCTGTGATGGCTCCTCTGACCTTAAGGGTTCGCAGAAAGAGAGAGAGCGAGAACACGTGCTGACCCTCTTTTATTGAGGAGAAGCTATTCAAATGAGGCAAGGGGTCAGGTTTCAGGGGGCTGAGTCCATCTTCATGTTTTACACTGTCAGCAGGTTGACTGGCACCTGGGTAGGCCACACCCAAGGGCACAGTAAGAGCAGGGGACACACACAAGGCACTTCCATGGAAGATTCTATCCTAAACAGGGAAAGGGGTTATATTACAAAGGAACAGGTGAGCATAGCTTCACCCATGGGGCTGTAGCAAGACACACCCATGCAGAAGACACTGACCCTCAAACCCAAGAAGTCTGGTGAAAGCTCTGCCACATTTCTGCCACTGAGCACCTCAGCACCCAGCCAGGGAGTGTGACTCAGTCACGTGCAAGGTTGGTCTCCTACATTCACCCACAGATTCTACATGTCCAGACCCACTTTTCTGAAGATTCCACCTCTCCTGCCATGACTGGTGTCTCCCTCTCCTGTGGCCATGCTACTGCCTGGTCAGACTCCTCAGGTGGGGAATTTCTTCTGTCAATACTATCTGCTAGTATTAGTCTGCTCTGTGGATTCCTTGACTGCTGCCATCTCTACCCCATCATTGCTCCAAGGGCTTAGGTTCTTGCTCCTACTATTTTCCACACTGGGGGCACTGCCCAGACCTCTTTGCAACACATTCTTATCTCTCCCACTGCTGGAAGAAATAACATTCCACAAGTGACAGGATGTGGTCTCCTTAACACTCAGAAGAAACTTGTGCATTTGCCCATTAATGGGAATATCAGGATTCCTAATTCCCTTGCTGAGAAGCTGCCTGTCTGCTTTCTTGTTTTCATGCCTTGGAGCAAACAGGAAATTGAATTTCTCTATTCCAACGTTTTGGTCCACTCCCAACTTTATGTTCTTCTATTGTATGCTATAATTATAGCCAGTCAATGAAGTTACAGAAGCCATCTATTGGTAAGACATTAAATATGATTAATCACTGGTTATTAATTACAGGTTTTATTTTCAATTAAATTAAATATTTTACAATGCTCAATGCCTATGGAGAAAAATGGACATTGGATGTTAGAACACGTAGGAGCCCATGAACTAGATGTCAGGAACAAAGCCTCTTTCTGTCTTAACAGTGTCTGTACTTTTGAGGCATTGTGCAACATAATAGAATCCTGGACTGTATGAACAGGCTGGAGGGAGTAATTCGCAGTCTGGCTAACCTGGCTCTGTGCCATCACCACAGTCATATAACCTGGCCAGCTTATAGTGTGTCAAAATGGAGAACACAGGAGATTATGTGATTATACCAGCATGACTGTACTAAAAGATCACATGTAATTTTTTGTAATTTATTTCTGAGTTTGAACATTGAAATTGTAAGGGGGAATAAACTTTATATTTTCTATTTTAGTGGCTTTCAACAAAATAATATATTTATAAGACACTTTCAGAAATAATATGTGGCAATGGTAGAATACATGGAAATTAAAAAAAAAAAAAATAAAATAAAACCTCTGGAAACAAAATTACAGTCTCCCACTAAGATGTAATCACTGTTAGACTGTTGATGTATTTCTCTCAGGTCCTGTAACCACATGAATGGCATATCATATGAATGGCAATGGATATTTTTTATTTGTCAAATAATTCCAGGCCAGGCACTGACCTAGATTTGGGGGATACAGTAACAAACAAACCACCCCTGCTTTCCCAGTGTGTACACTGTAGTGAGAGAGACAGGAAACAATCTAAAAATGAAAGTGATTTATGTGCTATCAGCAAGGCCTAAGTAGAAAAATAAAGCAAATCTGGGGGAAAGTGTTGTAATTTTAGGTAGTATTGTCACAGTCCTCAAAGAGAACATAATTATGGATTTGTAATAGATAACTGATCTGAGTTGAAATAAATCAAATAATTAATTTGAAGTTCTTTATGATATTTTCCTGCTACAAAAGGAGTTAGCCTCAGATTTTGTCAGGCAGTGACGTAGGGCCAGTTGCCACAGTACATCTCATGACCTCAGATGACGTGCATCTGGGCTTTAGGCTGAGGTTTAGGGCAAATAAAATAAAATAAGGTTTTTTCCCTACAGCTTCATTTTTTTGGTCTTAGTCTATTCAGGCTGCTATAACAAGATAATTTAGACTAGATGATTTGTAAATAAGAGAAACTAATTGCTTTTGTTTCTGGCATCTAGGAGGTCCAACATCAGAGCCCCAGTAGATTTGGTGTCTAATAAAAGTTTCAGACATGGCACCTTGCTTTTGTGCCTTCATGTGGCAGAAGCAGCACACCAAACATGCTTCAATCTACTTTAAAGGCATTGATCCCATTTTTGAGAAATATCTAAATCACTTACCAAAACATCTACCTCTCAAAACCCCATGGAGATTAGGATTCAACAAGAATTTGGGGGGGACACCCATTCATACTATAGCATCAGAGGTTTTCAACTAAAACTCTGGGAAATTTACCAATGTCTCTTTGATTTCACTTTGTCCTTTTTTTTGTTTATGAATAAATAAAATGTTCTATACCAAACTGATCTGCAATCACCAGAAGTAAAAAAAAAAATACTTTTCAGTCTGCAAATTTTTCTATACAGTAGTAGTACATGATTTTCCTTCTTCTCAAGCTAGGCATATCCACTCTTTTTTTAGGACTTAAATATTTATTGGGCTGTGAAAGAGAATTCATTTTAACAAATGAGATATGAGAATGTAAGGAAGACCTTAAATTACCCTGATCTAACCCTACCCCTCACCTCGCCATTAAGCACCTGATATTCTCTTTTTTAAATTTTTTATTTACTTTAATTATTTACACATGACTGTACAATGACCTTGACATATCATACATTTGAATCAGATGGGATATAATTTCTCATTTTTCTGAGTGTACAGGTTGCAGAATCATATTGGTCATGCAGCCACATATATACACACAGTAATAATAATGTCTATCTCATTCTACTATCCTTCCTATCCCCTCATCCCCTCCCCTCCTCTCCCATCACTTCTCTCCACTTAGTCTAAGGTAACGCTATTCTTTTTTTTTTTCCTCACATCTTCATACATGAAGCACCTGATATTCTCCACCTGAAGCTTTGCAGTTGCATGTTGCTTGAATTGGAATATTTATTCCTATTTCCTTCTGAGGAGTTCTGTTCTGTTTTCATTTATTTCAAGTTTTTATGCTAGATTCCACTCCATCCTATATTCTAATCTTCATACATTGTAATTCATTATATTTCCTAGTCTTACACAAAACGGAATATGTTTCTCTTTTTCATTGTTGTTATTTATTTAGTAATTGTCAAAATCCAATGTTGTTTTTAAAAGGGATGTATGTATTCTGTTACTCTAACAATGTAATGCCCTAACATGTCTGCCTATCCATATGTATGAATTAGGAGCAGGAAGATAGTCTTCTTTGTCATCTGAGAAGTCCTAGTTCATTTGTCAGCCATCTTTATCTGAGCCGTATAATTTCTGTCAATTGCGGATTGGGTCTATCACATTGCCAGGTTTCAGGATAGGTTGTTTGAGTGTAGAAAACACAGGTTTGGCCTCTTCAATTCTCCCACTTCTTACTCTAAAAGCAAAATAAGGAAAACTTTCCTATGGCACCAGCATTTCTCTAAGCAGTTTATTCCCTCCTCCTCCTCCTCCTTTTTTTTTTTTTTCAGGAAATGTCTTTGCTGTAATATTCATCATATTTTGGAAGAAATCTTTCCAGATAGACATTTCTTTAATTTCTTAGCCTTTGTCATCACTACTACTCATAATCTGTCAAGCTGTGAATTCTGGTCTGTGGTTACCTGGTGGCTTTGCCAGTTCTTACTTGTACAACAGCCTTCAGCAGCCAGACTGGACTGTGGTCATTCCAAATTGCCTACCATGATTCAATCCACTCTCCATCTTCCAGAAACTTGTCAAATCTATAATCCACTGATGTTCTCACTTCCCATTCTTGGCACATATATGAATGACTTATCTTTTATTTTTTTCTTTCAGAGGTAATTTTGAAGTAAAGGAGAGAAATAGCTACTCATTTATTATCCTGAACTAGAAGCCCCGCTAGAAATTGCCACACAATATCTTATACAACTCAGTTGATAAATCTTTTTAATATTGACAAAGGCCTCCTATATTTGAGGATCATGTATGTGCCCTATACAACAGATGTTTTAGTTTTATTTTTTACTTTTGACATTTAACTGCATTAGACATGTGACACTTATACTAGTGTATTCTAAAAGGAAAGATCTAAATTTTGGTTTACAAGTAAATAAGAAATTAGCTGAGGACTCTCTAAAGAGTAACTCTATCTTTTTCATACTAACTGCACAACCATCTTTTAGTCTATTTCAGGGAATTTTATATCTCTCATATTTGTTTCTTATATAATATTCTGTTGTTTCCCTCACTCTATGTTAGCCCTCTAATATTTGGCACAATCATAGTTGACAGTTTTTAAGTCTATGTGCAGGTATCTTTCCTTTAGGTGTTTTCCTATATTGCTCACATTCTGCTGTAACTATAGGAAAGTCAGTTGCCACAGAAACCAATGCTAAAGCCACAAACTCCCAACATCACGTCATGTTACTCTCTCCCATCACTTGCTGGAACCTAACCTATTCTCTGCTTTCCACCAAATATGTACTAAAACCTTGAAAAATGTTATCTGCCACGTGTTTGTTTCTTTTCAGAAACTTCAGGAATACACACAGGGCATGAAGACCATTGTTTCAGCAGCTTTTATTAAATGAACGTTCTACTTTCAAAAGAAGAGACAAATGGAGACCACCAGCTGCTACAAATCTACATGTTGGATTCTTTGTTATGATTGAGCTGAGAGCATTAAAGATCATTAAGCACATAATATATTTCATTCAATGCACTGAAGTTAATTGACAAGTCCTATTAACAGCCTCATTTAGAAGCCCTTGGGCCTTTGCTCTATTTGTACAAATGGCATTTTTATGAATTAAAAACATGGGGATGAGTGGTATGCAGGGGCAGTTTTCATCCAGAAGCAATGCAAAAACAATCTTAAAAGTGAAGCCATTTAATTATCCTTTGGTAGAAAACATGGCAAACTTGGCTGGACTGTGAAATTCATTTGCAAATGTAGCCAGGCTCCAAATGAGTACTTGCCATTCTTGGAAACAGCATATTCTTATTAATCCCAGAACATAGCATTAGAAGGGACAAATATTTGCACTACTAGATACCACATTTCAAAGCCAATTGTTAATATGTTATTATATTCCACCAGACCAAAGATTCCACCAACTCTTAGAAATACCATTATTTTATTTTCAAGAAAGGAAATGATTCAAATAAAACGTCTATATCTTATCAATTTGAAAACCAAATCAACTTCAGATGAATTAAAATCTCAACATTGACAAAAGAAATTGTCAGGCCAAGAATTATAAACTCTTAGGAGAGTGAAATAATCCCTGTATTATTGATGCGTTACTTGAAGTGTGTTGTATTTGGGATTATAACATCTTAACACTAAACCTCAGAAATAGCCAGCTTCCATGCAGCACATTTGACTGCAGCAGAACTTGCCATAGAGCAGTGCTGCATCACAGATGGGCACAAGTAAATGTACACTTCTTCAAGAGGAAGGAAAAAGAAAAATTCAACTTCTGCACAGAATTCTACTTGTACATAAGATAGGGAAGGACATAAAGTACAGAGTATCAGAAACAGTTAGGTTCAATTCATTCATTTTAAACAACAGGAAATTTTTACCCCAAAGAAGGGATGCATTAGATAGAGTCCTAGTGAAGCTGAGAGCAGGCCCAGGGCAGAAGCAGTGAACTCTCCTGTGAGACTTAATAACATCCAATTGGCTAGTAATCTAAGAGCCAAAAAGGACAGAAATTATCCTTTTGTCCTGTGCAGTTCACATTTTCCAAGTGTTATGGATAACCTGTCCATAGGAAAGCTCTGCCTCACAAGCACCACAGAGAACTGAAGGGGTAATGGCAGAAAGCAACTTGGCTGGCATTTTCTCTTTTAATTGTTTTGTGTTCGTCTTCCATTTTGCACTAAATATTTCACCTCTTGTCTTAGATCTCAGGTTGTTCTTGCACCCAAACATCTATTGGAGTTTCATGCTTGTTTGGTACTCAGTTATCTACTTACTGTTTAGCTGTCTCCTATGCTACTTTGAATACTATAAAACAGTGTTAATAAATAATAGTTTTTATTGGGTATTAACCTAGGCTTAACAGTCAATAGATTTGTTAAAAAAAAAAAAAAAAAAAAAAGGTGTAAATCACTAGTGATTTTTGAGAGATTTCTTCTTACTCCTGGATCCCTTTCTGTTTTGTTCTATGTCTGGTGTATATTATTGCAGGACTTTGTGCCCAATAATATATGAGGCATAAATAAGCAATCATCTCATTTGCATTTTACTTTGCTCAAACCTCTATGGACTTATAATCAATTTCCAAAATTAAAGTTCAAAAAACATGAAATTACATAAACAATTTATTGAAAACTCTTCTCAATTGGAAAAGATGCCACATAATAATGAGCAATTATTTACCAAATAGAGGTCACTGAATGATCATCCTTTCTTCAGAATTTCATAAAAATCATCTACAATGGCGGGAAAGGTGAGAAAAGGATACAGAGTGAATTAGAGGCAAGCATTGAAATATGACAGCTAGAGCCAATAGACAAGAGTGGTAAGGGAATTTCATAGGTCAAGATCCAGGAGGGTTTTGTTGTTTTTTTTTTTTTTTCCATGTAAGATCAGTAGCATTGCTGTGATAGGTTTTCTTGGTTTCCTATCCCTTTTTTTCTTGTTTACTAAATAGTAAATGAGCAAATTACTTGATCTCTGTGTTCCTCAGCTTCCTCACCTACAAAATATAAAAACCATGTGTCACTTATTGCATTACTGTGAAGATAAAATGAGCTCATCAGTGGTAAGTGCTGAAAACACAGCTGCTTAGAAGGCAACACTCAATAAAACATCACTATTAACATTATATTATTTAGCAAGTCAACATCTACTGATCTCTCATATCCAAGATCAAATATCAGTTTTTATTTGATAATTAACCCTGATCCACTTGAGTGGTTATCATTTTAGCCTCTATCACTTTTGCTTTTATATTCATTTTCACGATTATTTGATCAAAGTTTCTTTCCCCCACTTGACTTTTAGCCAAAAATTTAAGAATCAATTTAAGAACCGAGTCTGCTTTTTGCTCAGATCTATCTTCTCTATTAATTCGCAGAGAAACACAAACTCCTTACAATGCCCAAAAAAGTCATATAAATGAGTTCACCACCCCCTATTCACCTATGACACTTCCTCCAACTCTTCCTCACTGTGCTCATTCTCACTCCCTTTATTTGAGCACAAAGAACCTTCTTGTTAGTCCTTCAACAACATAGGTATATGGGGACCACACACATGTCTGCTGGCTTCTCCCTCAGTCTACAAATTCTTTTCTCTACACTTCCAAATTGCTTACTCCTTTATCTTCTCAGTAATTTATTCAAATATCACCTTCTTAGCAAAAAACTTACTATCTCCCCTCCACATTTTCCTTCTCTATTTCCATAGCATTTATCTTTATCTGATACAGTAGATGCTTAATTAATTACTGCATTTGTGCTCAGTTTTTCTAATCAGATTTCATGCCATATAACAGCAGGAAATTCTGTCTGCTCATTAGCTCTTCCAGGGCCCCAAACTGTGCCTGATACATACCAGAAGTTCAGTTAAATATTAGAACTGTGTGAGACACTGCTACATAAATGAGTAGATGTCTAGTTTGTTCTATATGTCTTTCATGATCATTGTGGATCTTGAATCTTCAAGACTATTTATTTTTTAAATAAAAATACAAGAAATATTTTATTATGGTGAAAGAAGATGGAAAGATAAGATCTAGCTTTATGTTTTTTGTGTGACTATGGGAAAGAACATTAACATATCCACGATTCATATCCTCACTCACACAGAATTGTGTTAGAAATTGATTTCTTTGATGTCAGAAGATTCTGGGCTTTACTAGTAGCTATCATTACAACTACTTGTCCCCCTTCATTTATAGCTTACCTCACTGAGGTTTTAAGATAACATATAAAAGATATCTTTGTACAAAAATCTCAGATGGTATAATAATGTTTATAAGACTCCCAGCCCTACAATAACTGGCTTTGAAAGCAATGCATGTCTGATATCTAACTCAAGTGAGTTAATTTCTTTTTGCCAAAAGTTTAGACTCCAATGACATTGTAAAATACTTCCCTGTTTTATTATTCTTCACCACCCTCTATCATCATCATAAAAACCTACAACCCATGAAAAGCAGTTGGAGGAGTATACCTGTAAATGAGCCATACATATCAATGATAAAATACTGAACCTTAGAGACACATCTAGTCCTCAAGCTTTTATTCAGTGTTCATTATTTGTGACATATAGATTTTGCCTATGAAATACTGAAAAAAATAAATACGTCCAATACCTGTAGACTTCTTAAAGGAAGTTTTTGGACAAGTCTCCCTATTAAACATTGACCGAGAAGGCAAAAAAAAAAAAAAAAAAAAAAACTTCCAAAAATAGTATGTAACACTTAGGAGACATGGAATGCAAAAATATGTTCATAAAATTAAAAAAGCAGATAATTACTACATGGACAATATCAGCAATGAGGATTATCAAGGGGCTATTCTAGCACCTAATTCTACAGTACTAATAAGAATGAAAGCTAGTGCTGGACTGATTCCAAGCAACGAGCCTTCAGGTTAAAAAGTAAAAGAAATGGAAATAAACAAATAAGTTTGAGAAAAATATATACTAGTTTCATGGATGGGAAGAAAATTTTGTAAAAAAATGTCAAATTCCATGGAATTATCTATAAATTAAACATATTCCAAATCATAATCCTAGAAGGATATTTAATGATATTGAAAAACTGATTGTAAGATTTACAAATAAAGACAAGAAATTAGAGTAGCCAATACATTTTGAATTTAAAAAAGAAATAAAACCTAGAACACTCACACAAATACCTTCAATACTTACTGCAGTATTTAAGACAGTGTAGTGATAAAGATGAAAAATAAAACACACTGATCAATGGTACAAAATAGAGAACTTTGAAATAGACTCAAACACATATGGCTAATTTTTGAAAAGGTTATAAATAAATATGATTCAATGGGGAAAAATCTACTAAGGAAATGATGCTGGAATGATTGAATATTCATGTATACAAAACAAATGTTGATCTACACCTTACAATATAGAAATTTAAAAATATCTTGGTAAATCATATACCTAAGTATGTAGAATTACTATCCTAATGTTTTTGCAAAAAAAAAAAATTAGAAAATATTTTTGATATTGAGTGAGCAAGGAGTTCTTAGAATACCGATGGCATGACCCATGAGCAAAGGATACATCAAAATTAAAATTCTTTCTCTGTTAAAGACATTATCAAAGAAAAAAAAAAAGCACTGTTAAAACTCAAAAACAGGAAAATAAAAAGACCAATTAAAAATGGGCAAGAATCTAGAATTGGGACAGGAAGTATATAAAATAAGGCTGAAACATATTAAAGTGCCAGAAAGTAAGGAAGTTATTTAGAAAGCATCTTGATACATGTATTTCAAAGGCGTGCCAGAGCCAATTAAAAGGATTTACAATAGTGAAACCTGAGAGTGGAAGAGAAGACAGAGGAAAGGAAGTTAGGGGAGAGCAGGAAAGGAGAATCTAAATCCTGACATTACCAAGAACTGGGGAGGAAGTGAAGTAACTGGGACATTCATAAATTGCTAGTACAAAAGCAAATGGCACTCTAGCTGTTTGGCAATTTACTATCAAATTAATAATATTTTTACCCTAATGATCCAACAATATATTTTAACTACTGATCCCAAAGAAATAAAAATGTATGTCCAAGTGAAAATCTGTACATGTGTAGACAGTCTTTATACATAACTGATAAAAGTGAAAACAACTGAAAAGCCCTTCAATTGGGGATGGATATACAAATGAATTTTTATCCATATGAGTAAATACTACTCAGCAGTAAAAAGAAAAAGATTATTATTATGTGTGTTAATATGGGTGAATCTTAAATGAATTATGCTAAATTTAATAAGAAAAACTCACAGGCTACCTACCCTGGAAACTACAAGGAATGAATTCAAAGTGACATAACAAGATCATTTTGGGGGTGATGGAAGAGTTCTGTGTCTTGATTGTAGCAGAAGTCATATGATCCATGCATCTTTCAAAACAAAGAACTATACAACCAGAGTGATAGTTACATCAAACAGATTAAAAATTGAAAAGCAGCCAGGTGTAGTGGTACAAGCCTGTAATTCCAGCAGTTTGGGAAGCTGAGGCAGGAAGATAGCAAGTTCAAAGCCAGCCTTAGTAACTTAATGAGGCCCTCAGCAACTTAGTGAGACCCTGTCTCTAAATGAAAATACAAAAAGGGGCTGGGTATATGACTCAGTAGTTAAGTGACCCTGGGTTCAATCCCTGGTATCAGAAAAAAATTAAAAAATAAAAAGCCTAAAAAGCAAAGAAAACTAAACATTGGAGTTTTGCAATCTTATAAAAAGTTCCCATTTGTTCTGCTCAAATATGAGCACAGTTTGGAAACAGAATGACATTGATGTGAATAAATCAATAAGCTTCTGGGCCTATTTATTTGAAATATAATATTCTTTACTCTTTTTTTGTAACCTAGTGATGGACTTTGTAAATATAAAATGCATGCTTAATTAATTTATCCCATTATTTTATACTCAGATTTTTGAAAATTCACAGAAAAACAATCTCATATTTATTTCACTTTTTGTAGGCAAATTAAAAAAAATAAGTGAAAGAAATACTACACATTTTCTCTTAAATTTATTTAGTGCCTTATGCAAGTATACATACATTCTACTCTGACACTCCTGTGTCTAGTCCCAAATTAAAACATATGTTTAATTTTCTCATTCTTATTTCTTCTATGGCTATTTTGGCTAAAACTCATGTAGAAACAACATTTAAAGTGTTTCCCATTCAGAAAAATAGTATCTATTGGTTGTCACAATCTGAAAAGTGTGCCATTGATAACTTGCCTGAATTTCAATTCCTTTCCAAATGCAAACCCTTGGAAATCCAATTAGAACAAGAGATTATGCTACATTGATCTCAATTATGAGAGGTAAAACTTTAATCAGTCTTTTAAATTAAGCAGAAAATGAGACCTAGTGAACTTAGAAATCACTCTGTTTATAAAGGAAGATAGAGATTTTTTACTGATCTACATATTTCTAATTGCTGTGAGATATTTGAAGTGAGAAAGAAGAACTCTAATTGGTTCTTATAGTCTTTGCCTGGTCCTGAAGAGTTCTGCCTATCCAGATTCTACAGTTCTCAGGAAGACTGAGACTCATTTTCCTGAGCCATGTCTAGGGGTTTTGATTGTCAAGGATTAGAAGTGAGAAATGTTATTTGTATTTTTAACTATTGCTATGGTTGATCTCTCTGTGTGTGTGTGTGTGTGTGTGTGTGTGTGTGTGGTGTTGGGGATGGGACCCAGAGCCTCATGCATGCGAGGCAATCTCTGAGCTATATCCCTGGCCCTAATGGGGCTGGGCATGGGAAGAATGAAGAAACTTTGGGCAAAGGGGAGGGAGGAGGTATGGGGGCAAGAAAGAAAGTGGAATGCGATGGACATCATTAACCTAGGTACATGTATGACTGCACATATGGTAGGACGCTACATCATGTACGGCCAGAGAAATAAAAAATTTTGCTGCATTTGTATATAATGAATCAAAATGTATTCAGATGTCATATACACCTAATTAGAATAAATAAATAAATAAATTTAATAAAAAGCAAAAGATTGAGGCTCAGGGCTATATCTAGGCTAATGGTCTTTTCTACTAAGATACTGACTCTGTGCTAGAGCTATCTAGTCTTTCAGAACATGCCTTTTCTCCTTTTCCCTTCTGAAGAGAATCCAGTTTTTAGAAGGGCTCCTACCCACCTAAATTTCCAATATGCTCTTACAGCTAGTCATGGATGTGGAAATAATAGCAGGATCAAAAGTAATTGAGATTCCTTGGAGAAGTATTTTAAAGAAAGCAAAGTGCCCTCTCTCTGTTCTTCCTTATTCCTGATGGTTGGATGGAGAACATGATGACTAGAGGTTAAAAAGCCATCTAGGCCCATTAGTAGGAAGCCCAAGATGACAGGCCAAGAGAGAAAGAAAGAATTTAGCAAACTTTTTCTGTAACAAGGCCAAGAATAAGTATTTTGGTTTTGCAGGCTAAAGTGTCTGTGTCATCTGCTCAACTCTGCCATATAATGCCTAAACCACAATAGAGAGTATATAAATGAATGGGAATAGCTGGACATCAGTAAAATTTAATTTACAGATATAGGCAGCTGTGGAAAATAGTCTGTTTACATCTGAAAATAATAAGACTGGCTTGCTAAACAAAGCAGAATGTCATATAATCCCCAACCTGCCTCTATATTTTTATGAAGGAACAATAAATTTCTCTATTTAAACATTTTTGTTAAAGTGTTCTACTATGTATGAGCAAAGAGAATCCCAACTGGTAACTGAAAATGTTTCAGTCACTGTAGAAAATGGTTAGTGATTCCTCAGAAGGTAAAACAGAATGACCCCAAAATTTCACTTCTAGGTATACAATCAAAGTACTTGAAGACTGGTATGAGAACTAATACTTGAATAAGTTGTACACATTGATGACCATCAATAGAAAAATCGTAGTATGTGTGTACAATAGATATTACTAAGCCATAAAAAGAAAGAAAATACAGATATATGTTATAATGTGAACTAACCTCAAAATCATCATGCTAAGTAAAAGAAGCTATACATCAAAATGTCATAAATTGTATGATTTTATTTTTATGACATGTCCAGATAGGTAAATCCGTAGAAGTAGAAAGCAGAGGGGTAGTTTTTGGGGACTAGGCAGAGTAAGAAATGAGAAGTAATGGCTTAGAGAATACAGGGTTTTATTTTATCATGATTGACATGTTTTAGAGTCAGATAGAGGTGATACACTAATTGCCTCTGATTTTTTCACTTTTAAGTCTTTAATTTTGTGGTATGTGAATTATACATTAATATGAATTAAATAAAAGCAAAAAGAATGAATGTTAACATAAGTCCTCTCTCTTTATATTGTCTGTGTGTTGCATCAGTTTAATTAACTAACACCAGGCTGCTTGATGCAATCATTCTTTGTGCATGTTGTTTACTATCTCTGGAATACTTTTTCCATCATATATGGCTGGAACATATGTATTATTTACTATTCAGCTCAACGATGTCATATCTTGTTCATATCTCAACAATGTCTTTTCCACATCTTTTTAATAACTCTAACTACTTTCATCAGTTAAAATTGTATAGTTCCTTTGTGTCACATTGTGCTGTAATTACCTTTTAACATGTTCTCTCTCTTATTAACCTGGAGATCTGAAATAACAAGGATCAATTAATAAATCTGCATATTGTTCTTGTGGGGTTATAGTAGATGCTGCATAGCATTAGTTGAACAGATTAATGAAACCATGGATTCACCCACATATATGTTTGTTGTTATTTTGCTGAGGACTAAACTAAATAGAAGAAGAATCTGGGAGAGCTAGCACCACTGTTATGATTATATGCTTGATAATCTTCTTATAACCATTTAATTCTAAATTAGATTATATGAGTCCTTCAAATGAAATGGGTAGGAAATTGAACATGTCAAATTGTCAAATTCCAAAACACGAAAAAACTTAAAATATATATATATATATATATATATATATATATATATATATATATATATATTTCCAATCACAATAAAAACATCTTGTTTTCATGAAGCCTGTGGCAGTATTTGGTGTCAAAACATTTTCTATGGCTTGAAAAAGTGTCTCCCAAAAACCCATGTGTTAAAGTTTGGTCTTGCTCATGGTGGAGATGCTAGAAACTTTAGGAAGTGGTCCTAATGGGAGGAAATTCAGTCATTGCTGGCAGTGCCTCTGATGGGATATGACTTCTGTCCCTTCCTATCTCTGTTTTCCAGCCACCATGAGGTGAGCAGTGTCTTCCATCATTCATGCTTTCCATGATGTGCTGCCCCTACTGTAGTCCAAAAGCAATGAGACCAATTGAACGTGGACTAAAACCAAAATTTTTAACCAAAATAAATCACTGCTCTTTTTAAGTTATTTTGGTGTAATAATGGAAAGCCGACTAACGTGCTATTGAATTAGGAACATGTGAGAGAAGATTAAATATACCAGAATTCTTATCTGCTTTCTGATTCTCTGACTTCAGGAAAGTTATTTAGTATATCTGTTTCTCAGATGATTTAATCTATAAAATGTAATAGCTATATATTCAAGAACAAAACAGTGATAGAAAAGATATCTATTGGTATATAAGATATTTAACAAGTTCTTTTCATCATCATTATTATTTCCACCAATGGAATTTTAATTTTCATAACTGTTATAATTACTTTAAATCCTCTGTTATTGCTCGATTTATAATTTGTGGCTTTTCTTTGCATTTCTTTTTTTTATTTTTTTATTTGTTTAAATTAGTGGTACATGGGAGTAGAATGCATTTTTACCCATTGTACACAAATGGAGCACAATTTCTCATTCCTTTGGCTGTACATGGTGCAGAGTTACACTGGTAGGGAAATCATACATGTATACAGGGTAATAATGTCCATCTCATTCCACCATCCTTTCACTTTTTATGTCTCTGTTGGATGGTGACCAATGTAAGTCACAGACAGCATTTGTAATCTATTATATGGCCAATACAAATATTTGTGAACATTTTAATCAGGGTGATAAATTACCAGATTTATGATTTCAAACAGTGATGTTTGCCCAGTCTTTATTATTGGTTCTGGAAAGGATAAGGTTTAAAGTAAAAAAGTTAGAAATGTAATAATATAATAATCCTAAGAAAGGATGTTAACATCCATGCTTCAAGATGATTGAATCAGCAGGTACAGAATGAAGCAAGGAGATATGAACCTGAAATGAGATGATGAATTAAAAGTCTACATGAGAAATAGCTTTAGTGGTTCCCACTTATAAACAAGCAGGCATCCCAACAGTAAAAGTCTGCCAAATATTTTCTAAACAAATTTAAAATTATCCAAATAGAGCTAAACCTTCTGGTACCCAAGACTAAAGCAACATCATTTGGTGTTTTGACAGGCCTGCATCCTGGCATCAGATCTATTCTGTTAAATATAGTGGCCCTTAATAACATGTAGCTATTGAGTTTCTGTTGAGTAATATGAATTGAGATATCCTGCTAATGTGAAATATACATTTGATTTTGAAAATTTAAAATGAAAATGATAATATAAAACATCTCATTAACAGTTTAGTAAATTGATTACATTATGAAATGCAATTTTACATATACATGTATTCATATATACAGATATATGTCTATACCTATGTGCATATATGTTTATATATGGAAATATAATGTGGCTATCAGAAAATTTTAACTTGCACGTGTGGCTTGAGTTATATTCCTATTGTTCAACTCCTCTTTAGATAAAATGTGCCATTTTAACATGTTCTGTTCAAGTAGACATGGTCTATAGCCAGTTTTCATGTGACAAAGAGAAACTCACCATTAAAAAGAGCCACTTAAATAAATAAAAAAATAAATAAATAAAAAGAGCCACTTAAATAATGACAGAGGAAACCTACATTATTAAATATAGTGAATGGAGGAGGTCTTGATATGAGGAAAGCCAGCAGTAAAAATTAATAAAAATAACTAAAAGTAAATGAAGAAAACAAAGCTGATAAAAGGAAAAAATGAAGATATTCCAAGGGGCAGACAAATAGAAGAAAATAAAAACAAAAAGTTATTTTTTTTAAAAAAAGGAACAGAGAGGGAAAGGGAGAAGAAAAAAGAAAAAAAAAAGAGAAAATAAAATTAAACCTCTAATTAACAATAGATCCAATTATCCTAGAAAAAAAATATCTGAACTGGAGGTTCATGTGCAGTTAAACCGTTAGTGAGTGCTAAAATTGGATATTCTGGTAGGCTACCCAGATATATCTTCAGTACCCAAGACTGACTTTCCAGTTTCCTAAGCATTTCCTATAGGCTTCTCAAAGCTGAATCCTCCTCAGTAATTTTTCATGACCAAAGGAAGATGTCTTGCTTCATCTCTGAACAGTCACTACCTATGCATGAGTATAAATGCATGTCCCAACTCTTGCCTAAATTCAGGCCATCTCTAACTTAAGTGTTCTGATTTTTTTTTAAGTTTTTTTTTTTATTGGTTGTTCAAAACATTACAAAGCTCTTGACATATCATATTTCATACATTTGATTCAAGTGGGTTTTGAACTCCCAATTTTACCCCAAATACAGATTGCAGAATCACATCGGTTACACATCCACATTTTTACATAATGCCCTATTAGTAACTGTTGTATTCTGCTACCTTTCCTATCCTGTATTATTTCCCCTCCCCTCCCCTCCCATCTTCTCTCTCTACCCCATCTACTGTAATTCATTTCTCTCCTTGTTTATTTTCCCCTTCCCCTCACAACCTCTTATATGTAATGTTGTATAACCATGTGGGTCTCCCTCCATTACCATGCAATTTCCCTTTTCTCTCCCTTTCCCTCCCACCTCATGTATCTGTTTAATGTTAATCTTTTCTTCGTGCTCTTCCTCCCTGCTTTGTTCTTAGTTGCTCTCATTATATCAAAGAAGACATTTGGTATTTGTTTTTTAGGGATTGGCTAGCTTCACTAAGCATAATCTGCTCTAGTGCCATCCATTTCCCTGCAAATTCCATGATTTTGTCATTTTTTAGTGCTGTATAATACTCCATTGTGTATAAATGCCACATTTTTTTTTATCCATTCATCTATTGAAGGGCATCTGGGTTGGTTCCACAGTCTAGAAATTGTGAATTGTGCTGCTATGAACATCGATGTAGCAGTATCCCTGCTCTTTTAAGGTCTTCAGGGAATAGTCCGAGAAGGGCAATAGCTGGGTCAAATGGAGGTTCCATTCCCAGCTTTCCCAGGAATCTCCATACTGCTTTCCAAATTGGCTGCCCCAGTTTGCAGTCCCACCAGCAATGTACAAGAGTACCCTTTTCCCCACATCCTCTCAAGCACTTGTTGTTGTTTGACTTCATAATGGCTGCCAATCTTACTTGAGTGAGATGGTATCTTAGGGTGGTTTTGATTTGCATTTCTCTGACTGCTAGTGATGGTGAGCATTTTTTCATGTACTTGTTGATTGATTGTATGTCCTCCTCTGAGAAGTGTCTGTTCAGGTCTTTGGCCCATTTGTTGATTGGGTTATTTGTTTTCTTATTGTTTAATTTTTTGAGTTCATTATATACTCTGGATATTAGGGCTCTATCTGAAGTGTGAGGAGTAAAAATTTGTTCCCATGATGCGGGCTCCCTATTTACCTCTCTTATTGTTTCTCTTGCTGAGAAAAAAACTTTCAGTTTAAGTAAGTCCCATTTGTTGATTCTTGTTATTAAATTTTGTGCTATGGGTGTCCTATTAAGGAATTTGGAGCCCGACCCCACATAGTTCTCGAAACACTGGCCAGAGCAATTAGACAGACGAAAGAAATTAAAGGCATAAAAATAGGAAAGGAAGAACTTAAATTATCACTATTTGCGGATGACATGATTCTATACCTAGAAGACCCAAAAGGGTCTACAAAAAAACTACTAGAACTAATAAATGAATTCAGCAAAGTGGCAGGATATAAAATCAACATGCATAAATCAAAGGCATTTCTGTATATCAGCGACAAAACTTCTGAAACGGAAATGAGGAAAAACACTCCATTCACAATATCCTCAAAAAAAAAATAAATAAAATAAAAAATACTTGGGAATCAACCTAACAAAAGAGGTGAAGGATTTATACAATGAAAACTACAAAACCCTAAAAAGAGAAGTAGAAGAAGATCTTAGAAGATGGAAAAATATACCCTGTTCATGGATAGGCAGAACTAACATCATCAAAATGGCGATATTACCAAAAGTTCTCTATAGGTTTAATGCAATGCCAATCAAAATCCCAATGGCATTTCTTGTAGAAATAGAGAAAGCAATCATGAAATTCATATGGAAAAATAAAAGACCCAGAATAGCAAAAGCAATTCTAAGCAGGAAGTGTGAATCAGGTGGTATAGCGATACCGGATTTAAAACTATATTACAGAGCAATAGTAACAAAAACAGCATGGTACTGGTACCAATACAGGCGGGTGGACCAATGGTACAGAATAGAGGACACAGAGACTAATCCACAAAGCTACAACTATCTTATATTTGATAAAGGAGCTAAAAGCATGCAATGGAGAAAGGATAGCATCTTCAACTAATGGTGTTGGGAAAACTGGAAATCCATATGCAACAAAATGAAACTGAATCCCCTCCTCTCGCCATGCACAAAAGTTAACTCAAAGTGGATCAAGGAGCTAGATATCAAATCAGAGACTCTGCATCTGATAGAAGAAAAAGTTGGCTCCGATCTACATAATTGTTCTGATTGTCCCATAATTAATTTTTTCATTCTTTACCCTTCAACCGCTAAGTGGTGTTCACAATATCACTCCCTAATGAAAGTTCCATGCAAATCTTCAACCGCTTAATTCAACTACTGGTGATAGGAGTGGTCTGAGAATAGTGTCATTAAATAGGACTTTAGAGCTAGGTAACTCAATGTCTAGCAGACAAGGAGAATAGTATCACTAATGATAAGCTTACTGCAGGTAGCCTATGGTTACTGGTATTTGGTGTACTTTCACAGGTGATTGGAAGTTTCAGGGGAAGAAGTCTCTTGACAGCATACATTGGAGAAAGACAACGTAAGGGTGAGGGTGTCATCATAGATTTAAGACTGTATGTGGAGACTGGAGAGATTCCTAAGGAATACATGAAGAACCTCATATTCTAAAAACTTAGACCAGAAAAAGCAAACAAACAAACAAACAAACTTGAGTCTTTGAACTAAGTTATAGGGTAATAGAATACCACCAAAAGTTGAAATATCCAATTTGATTTTTTTTCTTCTTTTTCCAAGGAGAGGACCATAGTTAGCAGTGAAACCTCTGTGTCTAGGGATAGGGATATTTGAGTTGATGCACTCAAGAACCACAAAATTTGGGGGGAGGGTACTTCTGTCACTTATCACTCTTCCCTGTCTAGGGCTCCACTCTTGCCTGGGAACAAAGAGATATAGGTAATTTGAAGATAAAAATCCCACCTCCCTTTCTAGATTTCAGAGTTAGCAACTTAGTTTTGGTAACATGACCTTGATGATATCCTGAAGGAACTGCAGGAGTTAGGCACTAAGTAGAGAATGTATGGGACTGGATCCAGATAATTCATGGATCAGGAATGAGACATGATGTTGGTTATGTGAGCAATTGTTATGGGAACATTATTTCATGATGTAAATTTAACATTTAGATAATGACCTCAGAGTTAGCTACTCTCCGTGAATTGGTAACTCCAGTATTGCTGTGAAAGAGGAAAGAGGAGATTAAGAAATTCAGAAAAGGGGCACATCTGCATGGCAATACAACACATGACCAGAACTGCATCAGCATGAAAAGACACTGAGACCTCTGATTACTAAGGTGAGAGAACATGCTGCTGAGAGGCACCAGCATCACTAAGAAACCCGGAAGTTGCTGTCCTCTGTATACCAGGCTGATGTCAGAGGATGCAGCTATAGAAATGGGCTGATTAATGGCAATGGAAATGAGAGGTTGCTATGATAATGGAAGCCAGATGGTGGTCTTAATCATCACTCTGAAGTCTCTGGCAATTAAGGTAATTGCATTTTGAGAGAAATCCAAGCTTGGCTCAAAGTGGCTATTGATTTCTTAATCTTCAAGCTGCCAAGTTGACACCAAGAAGAAGTGGATTATCAAACACTGCAGTTTTATGGGTAATTCTCCTCATTGCCCATCTCAAATAAATGTAAAGAACAATAGGTATTGGGTACCTTCCCTGAGAGCTAATTCAGATTTTTACAATGGTCTTTGCTTCACTACCAAAGAGGGAATCCTTCTTATTGCTTTTAAAGAATATGCTATATGTTATGATTATCAAACTGCCCAATTCTTCACCTCCTTTCTGAATGATTTTTTTTTTTCATTTTTAATATTTTGGGGGGGGGCAGTAACCAGGGATTGAACTTGGGAGTATTCAACCACTGAGCCACATCCCCATCCTATTTCATATTTTGTTTTGAGACAGGGTCTCACTGAGTTGCTTAGTGCCTCACGAAGTTGCTGAGACTGGTTTTGAATTCACAAACCTCCTGCCTCAGCCTCCTGAGCCCTTAGAATTACAGGCATGTGCCACTGTGCCCTGCTCTTTTTAAATGTTTTTTTTTTTTTTTTTATCACTCATCTCTTTGGATAGGAAAATGAGCAATGGATATCACTCAAAGATCCTAGACTTAGAGCTACAAAAAACCCTGATATTTTCTTTAAGAAAACAAAGTGAGTACATTTTTAGTGATGTGGGTAGTCATTCTATCACATTAAATGGATTATTTTTTTAAATGTGTCTTATGGAAAGAAAGACATATGATCGCTAAGCTAGCAAGGCATAAAATATAGTGGATGACTCTTACTGTTTTCTGCCTAGTATTCTTTCTACCTTCTTCAGCAGGGTCCATTGTGGAATGACCACTGTCTCAATTTCATTCTTTGATTTTGCTGAGACTGATCATCACCTCATACCCAGAGCTGGGTGTGACAGAGATGACTATCCATCCTGTGTACATTTTGTGTAGGTAACCCAAATGCAAATATAAAACCCCAGTCAAAGACTATTTTTATTACAAACATTAGAGAAATACTGTTTGATCGTACTTGCTGAGGAGTGTCCTTTGGAGAAAAATCAAGAGACCAAGGAAAAACATAAAGAAGAAACCAGAAGAGTCCTAATATCTAGGATGTCATTTGAGCATCCAAACCTAGCAATGACCACAACATTCTTCTCCAAGCTTTAAAAGTAGAAATAGCCGATACATTTTTTGTTGCCTTAAGCAGTTTTGATTTTTTAATGGATTCCAATAAATTGAAGCCGAAGATTCTGGGCGATTGTACCATTTATTCATAATTTTGTATATCACAATTCCAAATTTATTTTTAATTACATCGAATAATCAGAGAAGATGATGTTAATAGTGTTTCTTATAGAAAGTTATTGAAAAATGGTATGCGGGGCTGGGGTTGTGGCTCAGTGGGAATGCACTAGCCTAGCATGTGCAAGGCCCTGGGTTCAATTCTTAGCACTGCATAAAAATAAGTAAACAAAATAAAGGTATTGTGTCCAAGTAAAAAATAAATATTAAAAAAAAGAAAAATGGATATGCATTTTATATTGTAAAGTTAGGCACTGGTGACCAAAAGGAGACAGATTAAAAGCTGCTGAATGAGGCTTTATTGAGATTCCCTCCAGGGCAACACCCTCCAGTCCAACAGAGCAGGTCCAGGGGGGGGAGTCACAGCCTGGATTGGAATTTCATTGGGCTTAGGGCAGGAAGGGAGGACTTGGGACAGGAAAGGGAGGTTTTCAGGGGTCCTTGTCCTCCTGAGGTTGGTCAGGGGATCTTGCTGAACTCCACATCCTTCTAGGATTAGTCAGGAGATTCCGCTGATTGACAGGTGGTTATCACTGCTTGTCTGTCGTCGCTTGATTGGTTGTTCTTTTGTGCCACCTCAAACCGACATAATGTATACATGGTCACAATCAACACTCTTTGGAAGACAGAATTTTTATTTCCCTTTGGTGCCAGTTCCCTTTACTTACCTCTTGTACCCTTGCTCTCTCCCTCTTGCTCTCTCATTGTTTCAAATCATCCTTCACTGGGGCAAAGCTACACCTTCTACGGGGATGCCCTCCCTCCTCACTCAGTTGCTATGAGAGCACTCTTGTTCTAACAGCTCTTTAGGTAGGCTAGTGGATAGAAATTTAAATAAGCAGGTCAGTAACAATAGCCTGGGGGAAGTTAGGAGAGAGCCTGGTGGTTGGTAAAGCTAAAAATCACTCCTTCTCTATTTGATGAAGAAAATAAACTCCTGTCAGAGGCCAGATATCTGAATCCAACTTTTAATTTGGCCTGAGCTTCACGTCAGATATACATTTTGGCAGTATGCTGCCCACCTGTTCAGTGACTGTTTCCAGGTACATTAACTGGCCCCTGCTTCTTTCACCATCATGGGAAATCTCCATTCTTTCAGCACTACACTCACTAATATTGTTATTAAGATTTTTCATATAGACCTGTTCAAGTGCCGATTCAGCCTATTCCTGGCTTATGTCTTCTTTACTTCTTCATGTCTATTATGACTTAGACATGGTGTCCCCCAAAAGCTCTTGTGTGAGGCTAAGAAAGAATTTTCATAAGATAAATGATTATGTTATGAGAGTTGTTACCTAATTAGTGGATTAATCCACTGATATGAATTAACTGGGCAGTAATGGTAGGCAGGTAGGGTGTAGTTACAGGAAGTAGATAATTGTAGGTAACTGGGGGTGTGCCTTTGGGGTTTATTTTTTATCGTTTGTGAGTATACTGCCCTCTCTGCCATGCCCGGAGATGCTTACCTCTGCCACATACTTCTTCCCTGAGATTCTGCCTCACCTTAGCCCAGAGCTATTCACCATAGACTAGATCTCTAAAACTATGAGCCAAAATAAAATTTTCCTCCAATACATTATTCTTTTCAGGTCTTTTGGTAACACTGACATAAAAGCTGACTAAAATAATGTCTAAAGAGAAGTACACCAAAATAAAATCTTTCCCTTTAATACCTTATAATCTTATGTTTTATTTCATTCCATTTCAGGGTATCCTCTTTAAGTAGAATTCTATTAACATTATATTTGATAAGAAAGACTTTAAAATGCTGTAATGTGAAAGATTTCTTTCCCAAATTCCAGAACTTTGATTTATAAATTTGATTTTTTTCGGTTTAATAAATTAGGCCACAGAGTAGGCATATTTACATTTCATATTCTTGCTTACATCCTAACTGTAAGTTCCAATTCACTCACAAAAAAATGTTAAGCAGCAGGAAAGAATGCCAATATTTTCACTCATACTTAGTATTTTCATTCAATTGGCATTCCTGATCTGCTATTTAAATTCTCTTTGATTTAGGCTTTGACCTTTAATTTTGTTGAAATTATGTTAGTCTTGGTTCATCTCACCTAAAAACTATTATCACTTCCTGCAAATTGTTTCTGTTATGAAATTGTATCCTAATATTCCTGCCAGAATAATTTCATTAAATATTCCTTCATCAATATAATAAGTGTCTTTCTCAAATATCTTCAACGATTCCTTTCTATCAATAAAACAAAAGCCAGTAATAGACATAACTGGCTTCTATAACCTCTTTTAAGGTTTTTATATTGAATGAAATACTTAAAATGTAACAAATTTTTATTCTTATCCTACAATCTTAAAAGAGAAAAATTTGATACACTGAAATCCCAAGTGGTATTTTGGTGCTTAAAAATTTCACAGAGTATGTCCAACTCTGTAGGGGTGAGTTCTGTGTGTTCTTTGTAATCTATCTTTCATAATCTTGACACTGTGATTTTGAGAATGACAATGTTTTATTTACTTTTCAATTCCCCAAGTTGAAAAAATGGCATAACATTCCCCTTTTCTCACTTTTCCATCAACACTCAACTAAAGCACATATTCCTTTGTGAAGGCTTTTATTCTCCTCCTCTAGAAGGACTAAAGGACCTGTTATCTCTCCTCAGTCTCACTATAAATTGTCTTTAATTTCATCATATGATGTATTATATTGCAGAGTTCTCGTTGATTTATTTGTCTATCTTTGCCATATGACTTGAATGCAGAGAATACATCTATTATCTCTGTGTTCATCCTAGATATTATATTTCCTGGTACTTTGCACATATTTGAATGAAGCCAAAAAGATGGGCTCAAATAACTATTGCCCTTGTAGCCTGATAGGCAAGATAACTAAATTGAGTAGAAAGTAAATAGAAAAACAATACCATCCTGAAATATCTTCCAAAAAAAAAAAAAAAAAGAAAAGAAAAGAAAAAGAAAATCAGTCAAAAGCCAGACACATGTCTCTATTATATCCTGACTACTGAACAGACCTGAATAACAGATTCAGCTAAACAAAAAGAAAGATGATTCTAGTAAAGCTAGCAAGTTTACATGCCACCTTCCCAAGGACAAGGAGAAATATACATTAATACCAAGACAAGTAGTTCAGTCGTAAGTGAAATTCTGTATCATGGATATTTTTTTTCTTTTTAACGTTAAATTGGAAGAGATGTGGAAAGTATTTGACTATAACCACAGAAAACTGGGAAGTAACAGATTGCATTGTTATGGGAGACAAATGTGAGGTAGTTACATGTTATGTAATATGTTTTCTCACTTTGAAAACAAAAATGAGGCAGCATTATCTGCAATCAGCCCAGGAACAGTGAGATCTGAAGTGAGTGACCTAGTTAGGTGAAGGTGGTGGTAAAATGCTATGATCAAGCTGGGTGTGGAGGTGCATGCCCGTAAACCCAGTGACTTGGGATGCTAAGGCAGGAGGATTGCAAGTTCCAGGTCCAGCCTCAGCAAATTAGCAAGGTCCTAAGCAACTTGGTGAAACTCTGTCTCACTTTTCCATCAAGAGTTGGGGATGTGGCTCAGTGGTAAAGTGTCCCAGGGTTCAATCCTCAGTACCAAAAAAAGGAAAAGAAAGAAAAGAAAAAATATTGTGATCCAGCAAATGGCTTCCTTAGAACCTCCATGCACCTAAGGAGAGCAGGGAATGCAACAGACTCATAAGGGGCATGGCATTGAAATCATGAAAGTAGAGGAGAATTTAATTAGCACAGGCAAGAAGGGCAGTGGCTTTCAAACAACAGAAGCAAAGTCAAAGGATTTGAGGGATCTGCTAATCTATATCCTGAGTTTAGGAGATCAGAGTACAGGTCTGAATGCTGGTTGACTAGTGTAATCATTTCATTTCCACCACTAATTTCTCTTGTGATTTTGATAAGCCCATGGCTTTCTCTGCCCTTCTACCTTTTGCTATGTAAAATGACAATGTTTGTCTAGACGACCACTGACCCATAACTATGCAATGGTTTTCCTTAATCAGAGTCAGAAAGCCATCAATTTCCCCATTTCCATGGGCCACACCTTATTGCAATTTCTAGCACATAGTAAGTGCTGAATCAAGGCTTTCCAGAAGGGAATAGGACAATTACTTTCATTCTCTGTTCTTCAAAATTAATATCCAAAAGGTTTCAAATGTCTGACCTTCTGTTTAATATGGTTTAAAGAATAATGGGAATTTCTTCCCCTCTCCTGACTAAGAACTCAAAGAAACTGATTTTTGAGCTGCTGATGGGGGGTCTGAGGACTGGATATTTCTGGAACCAATTACCATGTAAAAAAAACTTATGGTATTTTAAATTTACTTTTATTGAGACATAATATTTGTACATATTTATGGAGTATGATATAAAATTTGATATATGTGCACAATGTGTAATGATTAAATTAGAGTACTAGGCACTTTCATCTCCTCAAATATTAATCATTTCCATGTGTTGATAAATGTATTGCTTTTCTAGTTTTTTTTAACTATTCCATAAATTTATATAGACAATAGTTACATTAGTGTGGTATAGAAAATCAAAACTAATTCCACCAGTCCAACTGGTTTGGTGCCATTTATCTAACCTCTTCCTGTTCTACTTTCCCTGCCCTTCGAATCTTTGTGTCCACCTTTCCACTCCACCTTCTGAATGACTGACTTTTTAGTTTGCTCAAATGAGTGAGAACATGTGGTATCTGTCTTCCTGTATCTGCTTTATTATACTAAACATAATGACTATCCATTCGTTATTTAAAATGGCAGGATCATATTCTTCAATATAAATATATTCCACAATGTGTATGTGTGTGTATGTGTGTGTATGTGTGTGTGTTTGTGTTTGTGTATGTGTGTATAGACCATTTTTTTTCATCCATTCTCCTGTAAATGGGCACTTTGGTTGATTCCAATCTTATTTTCATGATGGATGCATACTGAAGTTGGTAAACAAATGTCACATTGGTGTAACAGGCAGATTCAGTGTTGAAAGATAATAATGCTTCTTGCAAGATATTAGCTCAGAAAAACATTTTTTAAAAGGAAAAGGAAGACTTTCTTAGACTTTGAGCCTAAGCAGTGGGGTAAATTCCTTACTGGAGAATCTAGTATTATTTAATACTAAAAAGCTCAGAATAAGTGCTTTGTTCTTCTAGGCAACAACTGAGTCCTATTCTGCAATTATTCTATAGTTTGCTGAGACCGTGTCAAGAGTGCTTTTTTGTAACACATCCCAATCTCAGCTTAACCTCATGTGAAACTTTAGCCTCATTGGTATTTTAAAATTCGAATGCAATAATAAATATTAGGCACCATGAATAAGTCCTAATGCTTGAAATGCACTCAATAGAAAATAACTATAATTATGAAGGTGTATATAATTTTCACCATTATTTTACAAAAGGAAATGGGTTCTCCCAGAAACTAAGAAGCATACTTCATATTGCTAATGTTCTTCTCATTCCATAAATATCCTTAATTTGCATATGTGATTTGTTTCAAAATAACATGAAAATATCCTTTATATGTCTTGATAAACTTTATCAATATTTTTTATTATGCCAGTAATTTTTGGAGAGAAAAGTTATAACAGTCAATGTCTTCACTATGAGACATATAGTAAATTCTAGACTGAATTCCTCTGAAGGTCAGGTAAATAAACTCAGGCCCATCCTTCTTCCAGGTCTATAATGAAGGCCTTCTCTTTCTTGGGAGAGCAGGAGGAGGAATTTGAATGGCATCTCAGTTGGTGGAAAAGAAGGGATGATCATTGTACTTATTCATGATTCTTTGCAAGTTGTATACCTGCTACTTTTCTCTTTTTCTAATATGTTCTATATACAACTGCTGGATTGATCTTCCCAAACATAATTCAGGTCAATGGTCTTTCCTGCTCAAAATCGTCAGCAGTTTTTCAGAGCTGATGGAATAAACTCGTGATTTTCAGAATTAAAAACATTTTGAGTTGATCATTTCAGAAATCACTTCATTTTACCCTTACTTGGCACATAAATCCATTTATGTGTAGATTTTATAAACTTCATGTCTCCTTTTAATTTAGTAATTTCTCTATGCAGTTTCTACTTCTGCAGTCCCTAATCATGTTTTAAGTCTCACTCTAAAGTGGCTCTTTTGTCCGTAATCCTTCCAGTCTCTTCCCTGGAAAAGATGTAATTTCTCCCACATCAACATCCTATGAATGATCTTTCCTTATGTTGCTTATCACTTTCTACCTTCATTTTAGAAGCATTTTGCAAAAGGTGTTGTGTGCAACAGTAGTCTCACAAGTCATCGAAGAGGAAAATTCGCTTAGAACAATGGATCCTTGTTCCCTACCAATTGCACAGGAAGCACTCAGAGAAGCCTCAATTTGTGAATTTTCAAGGGTGAATGAGGAGTCCTCTGTGCATGTATTTAAACTAACTTGAAAATAGACCCCTGGGTCTCATGTAAATAGATTTCTGATGGTGAGCTTGTTGGGAAATTTTGACTTATAGTTATGTGTAATAGTGCCTCATCTCTTCCTGGAAGGAGATGTTATTAATGGCCTCATAGATGTCATATATCTTTGTAACTGCATCAGTGACTTCCACACTGCCAAGGACATGATTGGTATCAAAAATGTTGAATAATCAAGTGGTTAAAGAATTAATAAGAGACAGATAATTTTCCATTCTTGTTGAGTTATCAGAGAGATGATGTAACAACACTAATCCTTCTCTTTTTAATTTCATCTTCTCTATTTGTTGCTCTCCTTTATCATTGCCTTTTTAGATACTATAAAGATCTAAGCACTTACTATGTGTCAGAAGATGGATTCAATATTTTTCTCTGTGACCCTTACTAACTTCAATAATTCCTTGATGTTGAAATTAATATCCTAATTTATAAATGAGAAAAATTATATTCAAAGAAGTTATGTGAATTTCCTACAGTAGTAAAAGTAGCAAATAGCATAACCAGAATTCAAAGCATAGAATATCTCAGTACAAATTGCATTTACTTTCCTGCCAAACTATTCCACTGAAGTATGTGACTATTCTTTCTTTGAGTTCTGAATACATAGAAGACATGTGTACCTTAAAAAAAGAAAGAAAGAAAGAAGGAAAGAAAGAAAGAAAAATTTAAGCTGAATGCCTTCACATGCATGAATGATGTAATTCTGAGCCATCAAATAGTGATAGGGGAAATCAAAATTTCAACCAAGATACTCCATCCAAGTTCTTCCAAATTTCATATTTCACTTTTGTCTTTCTTCAGAGACTCAACATAAGGTCATATGAAATTATGAGATAGCAAGTGGACGGAGAATTTTTCCTGACAAAAAACCTCTTCAGTTGTCAGATCTTCCTGGGTTTATGGCAAACATATTAGGCTGTTTGACATTTGTTACTAGATGGGTGCTTCAATTAGTTGGAAATTTCTTATTGTAAGATAGAAGCTCTAGTTTATGAAGCACTCACATTTACAACTTTATGACTAACATACTAATCATAATTGTAAATAGTTAATGAACTATTTTGAAATTGATGAAACTCTTAAAAGCATTGTCTTATTAATTCACATCTCTAAATATCAATTGTATATTCCTTGCTTTTATAAAGACTTTTCATGATTACTTCATTAGAAAACAGGAACTCAAAATGAGTGTCATGCCAATAGTACTGTAACTTATGAAAGAATAGGTGAAATAAAGTCATATTCTCAAACTCTGTGGTCTTTCTTTACCTAATACCATAGAAAGAACAGTTAGAAGAAAGAAAGGGAAGTAATGGGTTTATGTTATTAGTTGAAAGGAATTAAATTGCTTTTCTGTCTCTCCCAATATCTATAAAGTTCTATGATTATTTCAAACTTCCTTTTATTTAATTCAACCAAACATTGTTATCACTTCACACATCAAACAACATGATAGGAAAGGTGTGTGAGATCAAGGGCAGAAAAGGGCATAGTGATTTGCTATACTATCCAATGATGCTGAGAAGTGTGGTTTTATCCTAAGTGTTTTAAAGTGAGTGGCTATTTCAGGCATATATTGCTTCAATAATATTTCATAACAACTGTTTTTTAAGATTTAAAGAACTGTTTGATGGTGGGCCACAGCACACAGATATTTGGATAGATAAAAGAGCACAGGGGAACTGTAAGCTGGAGCTTTGGGGAAACCACTTATCTAAGGCAAGTAATGTACAGTTAGGTTTTCAAGCTTTGGTGGATTGACTAATTGGAATAATTTCTGTGAGCTCTGGGATGGTCCTAGTTATCAAGTGCCTGATCCCACAGTGATTAGAGGGGATGCATGTGAAAGTCCATTAAAGGAAATGGGTAGGACGTGGACTTCATTAACTGTTCAAGAAGGGGAACTGACTTGCCTATAGCCAGAATCTTAAAACTGGGTCAAAACAGCATTTTTAAAAAATACTATATTGCAACAACTTTCCCAAAATTTTACTACCTGAAATAATGAGCAATTATTTTCTGTTCATGCAGCTGTGGTTTGACTAGAATATTTTTGCTGACCTTGGTTGCTGAATTCTTCTGGGTTTCACTCCATTCTACCTGTCTTCTTTATATCTAGTCTAAATGTTTTTCATTTATTGAGACCTTGGAAAATAATTGAGACACATTCCTCTCATGGCATCAGCAGAAGCACAAGAGCGTAGGCCCAAGAAGCATTTCTAAACCACTTGCATCATATCTGTTGACATCCTCGTCATGACCAAGCCCAAAGTCAATGGGTAGAAGTGGGCACATCTTGCAACTAGTGGGAAGAATTTAAACATTACATGGAAAAGGGTGTGGATATGGGGTGGGGGGAGAGGGGTGAGGAATTGGAAAACATAATTCGATCTATCATAGATTTTTTAAGAAGGAAAAAAACGGAGAAGAATTTTTTATAAAAAGAAAGAATGGAAAGATTAAAGATAGACTTACAAGGACAAGGGAAAGAGTATGTAGATACAAAAGTTCTCCAGATGAGGTACATGCCCATGAGGGATTCCAGAGTCCCCTAAGGAGAGGACAAAGTATTCCCAAGTCATTGTGTGCCCTGTGTGACTTCCCAGGTTCAGGCTTCCCCATGTCTTTCTACACTTGAGACTTGGCATTATTGTTTTTCTTATGCAGTCTGAGGAATACTATCAAGCACAAACTTTCTGTTTGTACATTTCCAAATATATCTTTTCCTGTTAGAGATTGTGGGTGATGCAATGCTCAGATTCTATATTTGAGCTTGAATTTCAGTTCTTCTTTTGTGTGAAGACTGTGAAAAAAAAGAGAAAAGAATTGCCCACCTCCTCTTTCACTTCTTCTTCCTGTCTGTGTCTTGCTTTTTTTCTCTCTTCATTTCTTTATTTCTTACACAATTTCCACCTCTTTATTTTTCCAAGCTATTCTTCACCTTTTTGCTTATATTTTCCCCTTCACCCCTTGTTCATTCATTATCACTTACTTCCCACTAATTTTTCCACCTCATTTATCATATACTTTTTCCTCTCCTTCCTCTCAAAGGGCTTCCTAAAAAGTTTAGTGAATGGGAGAAAATCATTAGAATAGTATTTAATTTGGCCATTTCTCATTATCACAAGAACTTAAAGGGTTTTTTAGGGGGACAATTTTCTCCACAGCTACTAGGAAGAACATTTTAAATCAGAGCACACTTTGAAGTATGCAGCAAGGGAGAAAGGGTCAAAACAATCCTAATTTCCCAGGTGAGCATTGACATTATAAACAAAGCAAAACAAAAAAGATCAAACAAAAGTGATTATGACCTAAAGTAGTCCCTGGGGCCAGGTTACAGAGGATCACCTTATCTTCAGAAAAACTTGAACATTCAACACCCCTGTGTATTTTCCAGGAAGAAACTTCTTCCTGTTCCTGGCTGTCCTTGCAGAAAGAAAAAGCTTTTATTACTCCCTTGGACCTGGAACCTTTCATATTCAATCTCAAAGGCAAGAAACAGATTTTTCTACTATTACAGAGCCCTATAATTACTGTTATTAATCTTAACATCACGGGCTTTAACTTCAAAGGGTTCTTGTAACCTGAAAGTCTTTCAAAATATAATGGTGCAAAAAATAAATCACCCTTTCCAAGTGGCATCTTTGCTTGGTAAATGCCAGCACTAAGAAGGGTATAAACATATTCCCCAAATGGGTACCATAAACTGGGAAATGACACAGTGTCAACCATAAACATGTCTTTGCCACAGTCTTGCTTAAAAATGTCCTCACTCATGAACTTTGAGAGAAGCCTTTCAAATAGTATTTCAAAAAGAAAATCAATAAGCCTGCAGAAACTCTACTTGGCCCCCAAAGTTTGAGCCCTATCTGCTGCATTTCCCCATGGCATTTCCTTCCCTCCTTTATCAATCTCTTTCTCTCCAGTCACAGCTGAATCACTGGGATGAGACAAATACCTCTCAGTACCCATTAGCAGAAGATGGGCATTCACTGGAGAAGAGCAAACCTTTTTTCCTAAAGTATTTCACTTCCTGCCTGCCTGCCTGCCTGCTCCAGACAAATGCACCGTGGTCCTGTACATACATAGGTGAAATGTGAGTGTGCACATGTGGGGTGTGTTACAAATGCACTCTGTCAGGAAGAGGCAGTGAGTTAGCTTCAACCACTGGTGTTGCTTAGTAAATTAACTGATCTAATTACTAGTGTCAAAGAATGCGATTGCTAAGAGAATGGGGCAAGTAACTGACAAATATGTAAGTAGGAGAAGCAAGGAAGAAATCTGAATCATGGGAGGTGGCCTTGACATGGATGGAGAGAGTAAAATAGGGATGCAAAGAAGCATGGGAGCCCAGGAATCTGCTCACACTTGCTTTTCTCTCATCCTGCCTCCCTGACTAGTCAGCCTGCTTACCTGTTCCTCTGATGTCACTAAGAGCCTATCTGCCTTAACTATTTTGAGTGTGATTCTTTGCTGGTGTATATTCTGTTCCAAATTGTCATTAAT
Organism: Marmota monax; assembly: GCF_021218885.2. Lineage (NCBI taxonomy): Eukaryota > Metazoa > Chordata > Mammalia > Rodentia > Sciuridae > Marmota > Marmota monax. The sequence goes on along the minus strand of NW_026694470.1, from coordinate 195,630 downwards.
ATTTTTTCAGAAACTTTTCTTTTCTATACTATGGGATATGCCCATTGCTTAACCTATCACACAATTTCCTTCTCCTATAACTCTCCATCATTCACACTATGTTGGGATAGTGTGCATTCACACCTTGGCTAGACAAATGGTGATGAAAATGACAGAATAGGACCCTCGAACTCTTCAAAGCCAACATGCTGTACACTCATTGCCTGTACTACACTGCCTTCCTTCCAGTGTTTACTAAAAAATGATAAAATGCAGAAACACTCCATTATGTGTGTATTTGGAAGTGGCAGAGATGAGAGAAAGCAGGAAAATCAGATTGATCAAATGTTTTAGAATTTTGTGGATGTCTTGAGAGTTTAAAATCTTTATCCAAACTAATTTAGAAAAAAGTCTTAATTTTTTTTAATTGTTTAATATTGATAAAGACTACAATCACTGCCTATCCCTTATCTGAGAGCTTACTTTAAAATAAAGAAGGAAATCTTTTACTGAAGCAAATATAGCCACTGGCACCAGTATAACTGTTTTAGCCAGTTTTTTCACTGTTGTGATCAAAAGACCTAACAAGAACATACAGAGGAAGAAGGGGGGCTCATGGGGTCAGAGGCCCTAGAACATAGATACCTGACTCCATTCTCTGGGACCTGAGGTGAGGCAGAAGAGAGTGATGGAAGAAAACAGCTGGGGAATCGCTTCTCGGCCTTTTGGCTAAGATCAAGTGTAGTATCTGTTCTTATCAGAAAACAGCTGGGAAAACAACTAGGAAGGGAGAGGAGCGGGGAAGGAGGGAGTTGGGGAGAGAAAGGGAGAGAGAAAGGGTAAGAGGGGTGTGTGCTCAACAATGATAAAATGTATACGCCAAAGGCATGCCCCCAGGAACACACCTCCTCCAGCCACCCCTACCTGCCCAGTTACCATCCAATTAATCCCTATTTAAGGATTTAGGCTCTCATGACACAAATCATTTCACCTCAAAACTTTCTTGCATTGTCTCATACATGTGCTTTTTGGGGACACCTAATATTTAAGTAATAATAACGTCCAACTACTTGAAGTATCCACATTGTTAGTAGAAGAAAGGACTTGACACTAGCCAGAAGTCAGGAATGTAGTTAATAATTTGATAATGCATGAAAACTAATTATTCTATGCTTAGACTTAATCTTGGTGTATTTCAGTGAATAATACACTAAGAACATAAGAAATGGAGTGATTATGGTATTTCTTTGAGGAACTTTTTTCATAGAATATATAAAAACAAAATGTGATAAATAGATTTGCAGATGGAGAAAGTTTAATGATATTTTGGAATAATTTTGTCTATATGCTAAGTAACAGGCATAAGGTTTAGTATGGACTTGTCAGATGGATTTCTTTTTCCACCTGCAGCAAATCTCTAGCTAACTGGATATGTTGATTTAGTATTTGCATTTATATTGTAATTCAGGTTAATAAAAATTTCACTTATAGTTCCATAAATTGAATTTATCTCCTCTCATTCATTTTTTTTTCTTTTTTTCTAATTTTCTGCACTTAATTTCTTTTGAGAAATATTTTTAAAGAGTATTGGCTACTTTGTTTTATTTTTAATTGTTGATAAGCTTTTATTTATTTATATGTGGTGCTGAGAATCGAACCCAGTGCCTCACACACACCAGGAGAGCCCTTTACCACTGAGCAACAGCCTCAGTCTCAGCACTGAGAAATATTTTTAACCCTTTAACGACAGTAACAGAATTCTGTGTTTACTCAGTGTTTATTTGCTCTAGTGAATGTCATCTCTTTCTATGTCTACCAATTTAGCATCTTGTTTTATTCTCTTAAAATTTAAATTCCTTTTCCTCTTTAGTAAAGGCTCTTTTGTAGGCTGGTTTTGTTTATTTGTTTGTTGTTGTTGTTGTTGCTCTAACTGAATATTGTAGAATAACTTATGGAGAATCAAATTTTATTCAACTCACAATTCTAAAGACCGGAAAGTTCAAGCCTAGGTGGCTGCATTGGGAAGGTCTTTCTTGCATGGTAAGGACTCTGCAGATAGCCAAGGCATCACACAAAAAAACAGAGCATCCTAGTTCAAGAATCCTCTTCTTACAAAACTGCAGTGCCATTGGGCTACTGGTCAAATCTGTTGACCTCATTTAACCCTAATTACCTCCCAAATCTCCCATCTTTAAATACCACAGATTACTCTTCCATGCTTGATACCTCACCACAGAGATTAAATTTAACATAAATCATTGTAGGGGTATTTAAATCAAAGAAGATTCTATATAAACTTGGCAAGGGCTTAAATGAAAATGTTTGTTCAAAATTTTCTTCTAGTATTCTCAAAGAAGGAATATCATATAGTTTGTAAAGAGCAGGGTTTAATATCTGAAGAACTTCAACTATGAGTCTGAGCTTTGCTTCTCATTAAATGTGCGATTTTAGATATTACACCATCATTGTATTTTATTTTTAGATTTCATAAAACTGAACAGATGTAATGCTTTCCCTTCTAATTTCACAAAATTTATGACAATCCACAAATGTGAAATATTAAAGATGTGACAGTTTAACACAAATAGTCAAGTGCATTACACATGGACATGTACACATTAAATATCAGCTCTAAATTTTAAATTTTCATATCATTTTGATTAATATATATGCATATATATGTAATTAAAATCTTTATTGACTCAGAAGGCATTTGAAAATCTCACTTTTTATTACCATTATTGTGATCACCAGAAGTCAACATATTGAATATGTTCAAAATCCAATTTTTTCCAACAGGTTTTTTTTTTTTTTCATACAATGGGAAACAAGGCTGATATAATCATCACATTCCTCAAGGATGTGAGACCATATGAATGCTAAACACCCAGATTTTTTGTAGAGAATAAAACTAAAAACTTCTTACTGAAGTCTAGAAAGTCACAAAATGGATTGTAAATTAGTACAGTCACAGTGGAAATCAGTGTGGAGGTTCTCAAAATACTAAGTATGGAATTGGCACTTTTCCCAGCTATATCATTCCTAGGTATTTATTCAAAAGCACTGAAGTCAGAACACTATAGTGATACATACATACCCATGTTTATGACAGTGCAATTGACAATAGCCAAGTTATGATACCAACTTAGGTGTCCATCAACAAAAAAAATGAATAAACAAAATGAATAAACAAAATATATATATACCATTTTGTTTATTCATATATATATATATATATATATATATATATATATATATATATATATGAATGAAATGGAGATTTACATAGTGTGTTGGTCAGCTTTTCAATGTTTTGACCAAAATACCTGGAAAAACAACTTAGAGGAGGAAAAGTTAATTTGGGGATCTTTCCTTGGTTGGCCAACTCCATTGCTCTCAACCTGAGATGAGACAGAACATCATGCAGGAAGAGCATGGTAGAAGAGGCTACTGATTTCATGGCAGTGAAGAAACAGAACAACAACAACAAAAAAAAGGGAACAAAATATAGTCCAAGGGCATATCCCAAGAGTACTTCCTTTAGTCACACCCCACAGCCTAGTAGTGCATTCAGATTATGAATCTGTGAAATAGACTAATCCAGTGATGTGGTTACAGCTCTCATAATCTAATCATCTCACTTCTGAACATTCCAACATTGCCTACCACATGATGTTTTATTTTTCGGGGGAAGGGGGGCGTAGAATATCTCAACAGCAACACCCAGTCATAAAGAAGCACAAAATTATATAATTTTCAGGAAAATGGACTGAACTGGAGAATATTATGTCAAGTAAAATAAGCCAGATTCAGAAGGTAAAGGGCATGTGTTTTATCTCACATGTAGACAACAGAAAAAAAAAAAAAGGAAAAAAAAAAGACGTTCATGAATAAAGAAGGGAGACTAACCAGTATAGTAAAAGATGGGGACTGGGAAACAGAGGAGAGAAGGGAAAGGGGAATTGACGGGCAATGAAATTAACCCAATAATTTTATGTGGATATAAGAATGTATCAATACTTCCCATTATTTTGTATAAGAATAATCCACCAATAAAACAAAACAAAATCACCAAAGCTAATTGTTAAGGGCTATAGAACCTATCCTCCATAAATTCACATGTGGAAGTGCTAACCCCCAACTACCTCAGAATGATGATATTTGGAGGTAGGCTTATTAGAAAGGTAATTAAGTTAAAATTAGCTAACTAGGATCATTAAATCATGAGAGTAGTCCCTCATCCAATATCATGATGTCTTTACAAGAAGATAAAATTAGGACAGAGTGAATACATGGAGGGAAAACACCCACCTACAAATTAAGGAAAGAGCTATCCAAAAACTAACCCTGTGAACACCTTGATCTTAAACTTCTAACCTCCAGAATTGTGAAAACTTTCTTTTGTTTAAACTCTCCAATCTAAAGTACTTTATTATGGAATCCCCAGCAAACTAATACACTAAAGCAGATACAAACTAAATCTCAGGCATACCCAATCTTTATTGAAAACTTTCTACTACCTTATAATTGTCCCCAATTTTATTTTACTTTTTTAAAAAAAGATTCTCTAGTTAAGAGAATAATTACTTGAATGGAAAAACAAATAGAAAAATCACTTAGCAATGACATGATAAAAGACATATCCTGAGATCGTTATTACTTTTGGATGGCATAAAATTAGATGATACAGTTAGCCAATGTAGCCATCAATTAACAATTGTAAATGCCCATAACCAATCTAGGTTAGTACAAATAAGAATGTTCTTTATAAGAATGGTTATATTCTAGCGTCTCTCCTTGTTTTACTATCCTGAAATACTTTTCTGTTCTTATATGCCCCAGTGACTTTGTGTCATACTGTACCAGGTTATATTGGTCATCTTGAATAACAGATTATTAGATGCTGTGTTAGCTTTTCATCAGTATGACCAAAATACCTGACAAGAATTATTTAGAGCAGGAAAATTTTATTTTGGGGTCAAGGTTTCATAGGTTCAGTCCATGATCAGTTGGCTCCATTGCTGTGGGACCAAAGTAAGGCATTATATCTTGGATGAAGGTTGTGTTGGAGGAAAGATTCCCAGCTCATGGAAACCAGGAAGCAGACAGTGAATAGGTAAGAAGGCAGTTGCAAGTTATAATCCCCGGCATCCCTCCAGTGTATACTTCCTTCAGCAACACTCTGTCTAGAGTTAGCACACCGAATTCCATTTAAATTATTAACCCATGAAGTATATTAATATACTGATTCAATTCTTATAATCTAATCATTTCACCTCTGACAATTCCTACATTGTCTAACATGAGCTTTCTTGGAAAACACCTCACATCCAAACCATCACAGATGCTGGATAAATGTTATTTTTTAGTGTATGTAGAAAAGACCATTAGTTGCCTATTCTAACTATGCTCGTGGAAGGCACCGCCATCAGAACCCAAAGAAAAAGGAAAGGAAAGAAAAATCCTGTGCTGGCAATGAGGAACACAAATCCCAAAGAATATAGAAACCAAGAAGAGATAAGAAAGCCAACGTTGACTCCTATGAAACAGCCAATCCCAAGGAGTCAAATCAGAATTATGAATATGGTTGCAGTGGATTTCTTATGAAATATAAATGATGAAACTTGGGCCAACTTGTGCTTCCACATTAATAGCTACTATTCAACTCTCTCAGTACACTTCTGCAGACAAATTGAAATTTATACTCTTTCCATGACCTTAATACTTAATACTTAAAATTAACTCCTCTTGTATCTTATTTTTCTGGCTTAAAGTGCCACTCAGCTTAAATAAAGCCAAATATTTTTAAAATGCCTTTCTTTCATAAGCAGCTACCATTGCTTATCAACTAACTCACTGATCCAATGGTATTCTCCTGAAAGAATTTATTTGTTTGTTTTTTTTTAATGTATGTAAGTACTGCAGCTAATGACTACAAAATTTTTCTTGGATTAAAAAAAATACTGCGAATATTCTCGCTGTTCTGATTTTTGTAATAATCAGGGCAGGCTAAACATTCGCTATATTAAGACCATGCATGGTATCCCCAGACCTAGTTCTTTCCCTGGGTCTGGTTTTATAAGTGCTGGTGATAAACCCAATCTGATTTACAATCTGATCATTTTGTATGATCATATTATGACTATGATTCTACATTATCTTGATCTACCTTTTGAAAAATGATAGTACAGCTAGTGGGGTAACTTGCAAATAATCAATACTAAGTTGCAGACTTGTCTAAAAGAACATGTAAAGAAAATACAGAAATTTTGTTACTACCAGTTGCCATTAAATGTATTGTAAAATTACTGTTTTTATTTTCCAGAAAAAAATATATGTATTATTATTACAGATTCTTTAATAAACAGCATATAAATGACAAAAAAATTCATTAAAATCCATAGAAACAGTTACAAAAGACAGTTTGAGACTTCGCTTAAGCTATGCAATTTATTTCAGTCTTGATTCTTAAAAGTAAGCTGTAGAACTTGGTACAATAGTGAGATTTGCTTTCCATGTTGATAAATATTGAAATTACAATTCTCAGCATTTGAAATGAAAATGAATCCTAAAGGTTCTGTGATGGTCATTTGAGCTCCCCCCTCTCAAATCTTGCACTGTGTAATTCACACCTAAATATTACAAAGAATCAATTTGTAAGGGAGTCATCTTTATTCCACTTAGATGAACTAATTTAACTTTAAATATATGTTCTAGAAAATTTGCTCAGTACTGATATTCATTACATTATAAAGGAAATATTATATCTTTCATTGGGTGATGCAGGGAAACTTTTTAAGAAATCTTCTAAATTCATGACCATATTTTACTATAACAACTTGAAAAACAGTTTGAATATAAGCAAATTATACAGCAGCAGATTGGCAGTGGGTTGACAATATTCTGGACCTCATGGGATTTTCCATTATTATACCAACGTTATTATTGCAAACTTACTAAAGCAATTTTATTTGAAATACAAAGGACTTTATCTTCAGTTGTTTCATTTTCAATTTTTGAAAAAAGCAAGTAATATTAAAATGATTAAAATGAATAAGCTAGTAAAAATATATATAAGCATTAACAAAAACAGAACATGGGAATTTTTCTTTAAATAACTATAACCACTGAAATTCAAATAATAACCAGAGAAATTAAAGTGGTTGTTTCCTTAAAGTCCAGCATTTTTAATTAAATATACACATTTTATTGCAGGCATAAACATCACTTTCCTGCAAGCAAAATTATAATTTAGAAAATGCTTCTACAAAAGGAACACAAGGACCTTCCACTTATGGATTCTAGTAGTTTACTTCAGTTAAATTTTGAAAATCCATGCTCTTTTCCCAACTAGAAAACATAAACTGCTGGAAAATAGAGGATTTTAAAAATATTTCCTCATAGACCCCACAGTAGTTAATAAAGATTTGAGTAACTAGAGGATCACCTAGGCAAAATTTAAGGCTGTTTATTAGCTGAAAATGCTAATATCATAATAAGCTAGGGATATCCAGTGATCCTGGAGACTTCTTATCTCTCAGTAAGTCCCCAGGAAATTTCAGTAGCCCAAAACTGTTTTGGGGTCACAGATAATTGAATTCAAATTGCAGATTTATACTTTCTGCCAATGTGGTCTTAAACAAGTTACTTTGCTACACAGTTAAAAGAGTGTTGATGTTATGGCAAGATTGCAATAAATCACCAGCTCAGTCTTGAAGCCTGAGTTGGAACCATCTTTTTTCACCAGCTGGTGGTCCACATTCACCAGCTGGCGGGCCAAGGAGCAGGCTGCAAGTCTCCACCATATGACACCCTTGAAGGGTTAGAGCACACCTTTTAATGCATGTCAGTATATTGATCTTAAGTGGCTGTTGCTATGATTTAAAACCATAAACAAAAATCATGAGGTCTAAAATTATAAGCAGAAGGAGAGTGGATCAAAACTATCCTAGTTGAGTACAAGTCAAAGAATGGTTACAAACATCTAGACAAACATTAATATTCTATGCTGTTAGGGTACAGTTGGGGTACATTGTCCAAGAAAAATGGGAACCAAAAAGACAACAATTTTACATTGTATAATAATTGCCAGTTGGGGGCTGGAGTCTTGGCTCAGTGGTAGAGCACTTGCCTAGCGTGCGTGAGGTACTAGGTTTGATTCTCAGCACTGCATATAAATAAATAAATAATAAATGTCCATCAACAACTAAAAAATAATAATAATAATAAAGAATTGCCATTTTGTGTTGCCAAACATGCTATGCTAAGCAACTGTTGATGGGTGTACAGAGGAAGGATGTTCCCAAAGAAGAAGCATTTCTTACATGACATGGAGTCTCAGGGTAAAATCAAGTCTGTTTGGTCATTGACTTTATAGCCTGACTCATAACATTGAGGTTCTGCAGATGAGAACCCCAGGGTACTTTTATTTCTCAAAGAAAACAGTCATACTCGAAAACTGCCAGAATCAGGACAATGACTAGCTTTAGTCTACTCAGTTTTACATTAGATCCCACACTCTTTCTTCCTATGATGTATTTTTCCTGAAGCTGTGTATGTGGTAAATAAAAAAAGTTTAAGAAAAAAAGTACTATGTGAAGATCACTATAGAACAGGCAATGAAATGACTGTGTCCAATTGCCACAGTCTGGCTGGGCACAAAATCATGAGCCACTCAAGCAGGAACAAACTTTATTTTTGAAACTGCCGCCAATGCCCCGTAAGCTCCCGGGAAGATTGCCGACTGACCCACGCAGCATTCTCCTGGACCCCCTCAGGAAGTCCCTCCTCTGAATTCCCTCCTACTGCACTTCCCCAACCAATGGGAACTCTCCAGGAGTCCTGTAGCAGGCCGAGGTGGACAGCAGGAGTCCAATATCCATATGAATGCAGATCTTAACATAATCATATCATCTCAATGGCTTGCTGGCGTCACCTTTCAACCAAAAATGTCATTCATCATATTACTTGGCTGTGGCTCTTAGCATCTCCCCCCTTCTGTTTAATTAAGCAACAAGCAATGTGGCTAGGGACCATGCCTGTTAGGTTTGTCCAATTCAACATATGGTTCTTACCCGTCATGGGATGAACTGACCTCTAGGCGTCAGCCTCCTGTCTTAGGTTGATACCACTGCAATTGGATCATACCCGTCACTGACTACCAGTCCAGCATATAGCCATACTTGTGGATAGGCCTATGCACCAGTGGGGGGGTGAGGTTCTTTGCCTCACATCTGTTGGCCCCCAAATTTGGCCTTGGTGCCGGTGGGGGAGTGAGGTTCTTTGCCTCAACTCTGTTGGCCCCCAAAATTAGACCATCACTAGTAGAAGGGAGGAGGATACAGAAATGCCAGGACACCAAGCCAATTGACGGCTCCTTAGGAAAAATTGCATCACTGGTGACACATCAGCAAAGATACACCAGCATTACCATAATTCGCTGCATCAACAGATAGATCACAATGCATATAAGTAATACATAGTCCAGGCAAGTTCTGCAAGCAGTTCAAAGTGGAGGAATCTATCAATATGTCCATTTCCTCCCAAAATAAATCGACTCCTTGAATGAGCATTACTTGTTGAGTTATTATCCTTGATGCATCAGTTTATACAGTTTGTTGTGATAACTATCGAAGAAACTGTAGTTTGGTTTCATCTTTGTCTTCACTGGCGACCTATCAACACTTGAGTTGTTTGGCTCTATCTCCATTTAATAACTGAAACTTGGGCATTTATTTTGATCTAACAGTCATAAAAAGAATAAGGATGACCAAGAGCACTGTGATGAGAACTTTTGGGAATCTCTGATTTCAAACTGCAGTTTTCTTATATCCAAAAGGAATCAATGCCAATGTTAAAGATTTGTAAGGGGCTTAAATTAAGAAATATTTCTACAGTGCCTGTAATGTACCAGGAACTAAAAAAATAAAAGAATTCCTGTTTGTGTTTATTATTTTAGGTGCAAAGGGAGTTTAAGTTAATTTAATACATTAATTTTAGTATGCACATGTTTACATAAAGTCCTCAGTATTTTTTTCTTCATTTTTCTATCATCACATAAGCAAGTTAACAGCCGATTGAGAACTGCTAATGGGACATTTACTTCCTTAACTGTCTCTCTAAAAATGCAACTAAACCAGTGAGTACAAATTACTTATAATGTATATTTTACATTATACTTATTGATATCCACCAGAATTTGGACTTCAACAAACAGAAGTAAATCATGGGAAACTACGGTAATCATGAGCATTTATTTTTTAAATAAAATCATAATCATATCCTTTTTGTTATTTTTTTCAGCTCAATTCACATCAAACTCAAAAAAACTTTATATAGAATGGGGACTAAAAGGACTGTTCAAGTATTCAACTAAGAAAAATTCAATTATGACTGGTGGGCCATACTTGAAGAAATAAGCAACAAGGTGTCTGGAAAGCATTCCTTGCAGTAGGGGTTCAAACAAAGCGTTTTTCTCTGAAGTTTTATTTAACTAAAAATGCACTTTCTGGGAGCCTTCTAAGTTGTTCTATAAGCACTATTAATGTAGTTTTACATTAATGAGCTCGCTTTCTCTTTTTCTTTCTGTAAAATATGCATTTGTGCTTAGATATATAGCAGGGAATAGGATACAACATAACTTTTATCTTCAAGAATTCACAGCACAGTGTACCTAGTAATAAAAATTCATTTGACTGATACACAAAAAATTCTAAAACTTTGGAAAGGTGTACTTTGGAAGCTCTTTTGTCACTTTTATTATGAGTTTGAAATAGTCTCTAAATATCCAATGACTTATTAGACTATCTAGATCATATGAAATGGAAACCAAAAAGGGAGGAAGATAACAGATCTAGAAGGATGTATTTATCTTCATGATTGGATTTAATCCCATGGGTTGTAAAGAACCAGTGAGAGATTTTAATAAGAGAATTGATATGAACAAAATTCAGTTTTATAAATATCATTTGGAGCAGTATGCGAAAGAGATTGAGAGACAGTAGATGTCCTGGGGAAAGGACACCAACTTCAAGATTATTTTAGTACCCCAGGTGAGAATAAAGCAGGAACTGATGGGATGGAGAAATGCAAAGAAAGTTGTGTATGTTTTATGCTCCAGGAACAAAGTCTCAGCTCTTCACTGCCAGTGCTGGCTCTCCACTTCATCACTTCCTGTGTTTGTGTATCATAACATTTTACAGTTCAGAGACTCCAGGAGGGCATGGATGGTAAGTACTGCTCCACCTTCGGCCCCCCGAGTCCCATGTAATGAACCATCTCCAACATCATCAATTTATTCTGGGAAGCAATAAGTAAGGGAATGAACAGGCTGTCTACAGATGTGATCATATTCTATTTTGACAATATTACCATCACTATAAGAGACAGTCTCCATCTTCCAATCAGAAAGTAAAACTCTGTGTAATAATCACATACCGAACTTGTTTTGTCTTAAATGAACTCCCTTATTCCCAGCTGAAGCAGGGCCATGAAAAGAGAAAAACTACATTCTTTCTTGCTCATCTTTTCTGCTGTTTCCCTCACACCCACATACTTACAAAGGTTTCTGATCCCTCTAGGAATTGTTAAAAAAGGAAAAATGATCAGGGACAGGGAAATCTTACCACAAGGTAAAATCTTTCAATATCATGACTTTCCTCATGGGGGTGTTCCTGTAGGTCACTCAAAGAATGTCACCACTGCCTTCTTTCCCAGAGGTCACTTAGTTCCCTCCAAAAAAGTTCGGAGTGCACCATCATTACCTTCCGTAAAAAAACTACAAATATGATCTAAGACAATGTCACACCTGATTTCTTTGCATGCAATCTATTGAGCTAATGAGGCAGAAAGGTAGACCTCCCATAGGCAGATAGGATAAGGCCTTGCGGAAGGGAAGGAGGGGAGGAGAATAACATGCCATTCTAGAAAGAGATGGTGTGTAGAACATTCTGTTACTTGGTGCCCCCAAGAGCTTCATCTGCAATGGTTCCTTAGCACCTATTACTGTTCCTAACAGCTTCAACTACAGTAGCTTTTCCTTAGTTACCCCATGCCTACCCCTAGCAAAGACTGTCCACCAAATCAACTCCTGAAGCACTTCCTTGCCTTCACAGATATGCCAAACCACAAGATTAGATCCATTCTTACTGGGAATTCAACACAGGGGCACTCAACCACTGAGCCACATCCCCAGCCCTATTTTGTATTTTATTTAGAGACAGAGTCTCACTGTGTTCCTTAGCACCTCATTTTTTCTGAGGCTGGCTTTGAACTTGCTCTCCTCCCATCTTAGCTTCCAGAGCCGCTAGGATTATAGGTGTGTGCCACTGTGCCCAACTTTAGACCTGTTCTCTTAATTATATAAATAAGGGATATTATAAACTTCTGACTGGCTTATTAAACTCAGAACTTAGAGAGTTTAATTGGTCCATGCTAGCATCCCCCATTAACATAGTCACCACCAGTCTATAGGGACAGATAAAGAACATAAAAACCCCTAGACAACAGACACCTGTGGACATCTCTCCTTAGGGACACTCCCTCTTCAGGAGCTCTTATTTCTTTCTGTAAATCCTGTTAATATGCTCTCATCCTTGTATCCATAGATTTCATTCCTCAAATTTAGGAGACAAAGAACTCATCCATTCACTCTACATGTTACACTATCTCTAGTCCATGGAAATATTTCACTGCTCCTCTTATGGTGGGAGTCTATTCAAAATGCAACTCCCCACTCCCCCTTTCCCTATCCCCAACACAGATTACTTTCACATGTACTTTAGTTGTCTGTGACATCATGTCATGATGTCACTCAATTGTTGAGAAACTTTGCTCTTCCAAACAGTTTTGTTGAAAAAAAGATTCTCTAGTCTTGAAATGAATGAGGGAACACCTGCCATACCATCCCTCCACTTGAGCACAGGGGCAAAAATTCATCTTAGATTGACACAAATTTTCTTGATTTACCCTTTTAAAGTCTCAAGGTGGATGTAGACTATCAAAGAGTTGTAGAACTCATTTTTTACTAGTTCCTCTGTAAAACTGTTTCAAGCACACATTCTAGCTTTTTATAATATTTTAACTACAGATTATTTTAAATATATTTAACTATAGTTTTGCTTACCCCCATTTTCATGCTTCTACACTGGATTAATTTGACACAAATTAGAATAATTTCATCCATAAACATGTCAGTGTGTAGCTTTATTAGTTTTCTATTGATGTATAACGAATTACTTTAAATCTATTATCTTAAAATAGCACCCATTAATTATCTAACAGTTCTGTTGGTCAGAAGTCTAGGTAGACTGGACTGAGTTCTCAGTGCAGGAGCTTACAATACTAAAACCCAGACACTGGCTTATTAGGCTTATTTATCTGGAGGTTTACAGGAAGAATCTGCTTCCGAGCACTTTTGGTGACTGTCACAATCTAGTTCCTTTGCACCTGTAAGTCTGTGTCAGTGTCTGCTGTCTCTCAAAGCTGCTGGCATTCCATCTTGTGATCACATCTTCAACTCATCAACAGTGTCTTTTTCATGCTTCAAATTTCTCTGACCTCCCCTTTTTTATTCCTGCTATGTCTACTGGCAGGAGAAGGAGCTTTATTTATAATGCCTCTTGTGATTGCACCAGATCCACATGAATAATCCAGCACAATATTCTCAGTGTAAGGGGCAGTTGATTAACAGTAACCTTATCACATCTAGGAATTCTCTTTTGTCATGTACAATAATATAACCACAAGCATAATAACTCATTTTCTTCACAGGTTCTAGGACTGGGCAAAGATACATTTGTGGTACCATTTATAAAATTCTGACCACATGAACCAGCATCAGTGAAGAAGTAAAGGAAGTCTTTGCTCTTTACCCATTCTAAATTCCCAGGGTTTCACAAGCCCATCCAATATTTTTGAGAATATATATTTTATAAGTACAGTATAATTGATCCATGGAGTCATCTACATTATAAAAGAATCAAATTCAAAAAGTGTAAATTTTTGTTTGGAGTTGAGATCTGAGAGGGAAAAAAAAAATAAAACTATGAAGAGGCCAAGCTTGACCATATCCACGTGTCCCTTGCTTCTGTCCAGCCTCAAAATTTATTTTAATTGCTTTATGTACCTGGTCTAGTAGTAGCTCATAAACAGGTATAAAGATGTCAAAATAACAAGCTAAGTAACTCTTAGGGACATACGATCTATTCTTATACTTCTACAGGGACATTTCTCTGAGAGAATTATCATTCATTTTTCTCATTTCTGTAATTCCCGTATCACTGGAGTTTCCTTAGTCACACCACTGGATGAAACTAACTGGTGAGTCCACTTCCAACTGTAAACTGTGTAGTTTGGGCTTTTCTACCTCTATTCCTGTTTTCTAACCTTGTGGTCACAAACATTTCCCTCTTTGAGAACAAACAAAGGTCATAATTACTTCGTTGCCCTCTTGTCAAAACTTATGTCCCTGGGACTGGGAATGTAGCCCAATGGTAGAGTACTTGCCTAATATACATAAGGCCCTGGGTTCAAGTCCCAGTGGGGATAAAAAAAAAGGTCCCTGTGTTTCAACTAGTCTGACTTGGCATATTGGATATACTAATTCATGTATCTATTATTAATATTTTGTTCACTACTCTTATTTCAGACATCATATTGATTCTATAACAGCAGCCTTACTGTGCCTTATCCCAAGCTGAAATAAACAAGGGAAGTTCAGAAACTCTAGAATGCAGATTCTGGAAAAAGGGGTTTCAGCATCTTTGTCCCTAAATAGGTCAAGTCTGTTTTAAAAATCATTTTCCTGCTTTGTGGTTGAAGGAAAGTTTTCCATATTTTGCCAAATATAATTTTGAAACTATTTTTGCTCACAACAACATCATCTGCTACATCTTCTTTAACCTTTTACTTTTAAAAAGTGCCTTGCATAAACCAGACACTTAGGGGCATGAAAAAAAAGAAAATCTCTGGACCGTAGGAATTTACAGTTCAATAAGAAAAAGAGCAAACCTATCAGTGCAATACAAGTTGGTACATAGGATTTTGAGATTAAGAGACCCCTGTTCCCTGTCTGAATAGGATTTTCAAAACAAGGTTATTCAATTCTATAGATTTATGACATGGAATGAATAGGGGGAAAATAGTTTTCCTCAGTCCACAAGTTCTATTCATGTTGAAAACGAAAGTCTATTCAGTTATTATCTTTCTGTCAGATTGCCAACTTTTGTATTGTTGAGTTGATTAAATTCAATGTTTGAAAATTATAAAAATATTTTAATAAAAGGGCCCAATACACAGATTATGGTAAGTGATTTAAATTCCAATGTATTTACTTCACTTTCTGTGTAGCTTTTTCATATAATGTTAAATTAAAACCTCTGTGGATATTGTTGGGCATTCAATGTTTCTCCTATTAACCTTGACTTTCCTGTTAGTTTTCAAGTGGACTTTTTCAGTACATTTCTCATGGATGCATCCTGAGAGACAAATATCTACCCTGTTATTTTCTCTGATATGCTTTGAAATGTTCACTACAATCTCTGACATTCAGCCTCCTAAAAAATAATAATAAGTCTGTCTCCCCTATGCCCTCTCTTTGATCAGCTCCAGACCTGTACTCTATCAGAAACCTTTGTCTCCTAACTGCTCTCTATTCTGGAGCATCTTCCAAATCAATGTCAGCTAGTTGTTATTCATCACCTTGAAGATGCCCAGAAGGTTCACAGCTCTAAAAATAATAATAATAATAATGGGGGAAAAGACTTGCAGAATTTCTTTTAAAATATTGTATAGAAAGAAAAATCCATGAGATATACACTGTTTTATAAAAAGAAAGAATGAATGTAATCAAATGTTGACTGCTTCATTATCACAGTAAATGTGTGAAAAGATCAGAAGAGGCAGAAACAATTGTCTGAGAGAGTCTTAAATTGGATTTGTAAGAATGGGCCAAAGTTACACAGGCTGAGCAAAGAAGGAGGATATAATCTACCCAATATCAGACAAGAAGCATAGGAACAAGGTCATAGCAAGATAATTTCCCACAAAGTCAAAGAAAGATAATTTTCTTATTTGGAGTGAACTAAAAGACATGGAATAAGCACTTGTATGTGCCAGACACTGGGCAAAGCATTGAGAATAGACCAAATAAGCAATATAGAAGAAGAATTATCAACACAGGGCTTAGAGTCCAGATCAGAAGCCAGTTATTAAATAATTTCTACTAGTTAATAATAAAATGGATAGTGTGCCAAGTATTATCATGGAGTATAGTATACTTAAGGACTCTATGTTTGAGGAATTAATGAAGGTCAGTGAAAGGAGGGAGAGATGGCAAAGTGTTAGAGTGTTAGAACTTAGAGTGTTTGCCAGAGACCAGAGCTTGCTAATCATTTTTATACATTTTGGAATCTATTCTAATTATAACAGGGTACCCTTTGTGGGATCAAAAACTCCAATAACCTTATTAGATCTGTATAATTTTGGAAATTAAATTAGAACACTGAATTTTGATTAGGAGATTCCAGTTTTATTCCCCTCCTTTCTTCCTTGCCATTAACCTTTACTTGGGTTGGTCTCATCATTCATAAAATGTGATGTTATGTATGTCAGACAATATCATGCCATTGAAAGTGAATTATAAAGCAGCATTTAGTGTGAACACATGTGCAAAGGATCATCATGTCTTCTGTTATTCAGCCCTGTCTCATTAGCCATTAAGAACATCCCTGTAACATCATTTGGGACCCAATAAATACTTTTTGTTGGGTATGTGGGAGACCTTGCCTTTTGGTTTTATTTCCCCCATTGAGTTTCTCCCTGCTGAAGTTAAGTTTCCATCTCGTGAGAAGAACATCACCATTATCTCTTACCCCTCCCCTTCCTCTCCTAAGGGCACCATGCCAAAGGGCACCAAAGTCAAAAATTTTCTAAATCAATCCCTGGAGACACAGTGTCTGCTCTCCAGTTCCTGAGTCACGCTGCCAATCAGCACACGCCCTGTCTCCTACAGAACCCTTCTTAAGCTGAAGCTTGCAAGTTCACACTCTCTGCTCTCTTTCTCCCTTTTTCTGCTCTCTTCCTTTTCTTTTCTTACCCTTCGGGCAGCAGCTCCCCAATAAAATCTCTTGGTTGAATCTCTGTCTCGAGTGAGTAACCTGCTTTTCACTTTTGCAGCAAATAGATAGGTTTTCTCTCTCTCTCTCTCTCTCTCTCTCTCTCTCTCTCTCTCTCTCTCTCTCTCTCCCTCTCTCTCTCTCTCTCCACACACACACACATACACAGTCTCCAAAACACCTCTCTTCAAACCTCACCTTCCTCCAGTCTATTTGGGAAAGCAGATTTTGGAGTTATATCCCTCCCTGTCTCCTTCTCTAACGGACATCTTCCTACCCCAGAACTATTAAAAACTCATTCCATAAAATTTGTTCTTTCCTTTTTCACCATTGCAATCACACCTGACAGACCCAGATTCCTCTACTGGACAAGAAAGAATCCCATGCTTCAGTATTCATTGTCACTACTCATTTGTATATATGACTCTCAGCTATTCCTAGAGTACTTCTGCCCATTCAGTTACACACTATTTCACATCCAGCTACCCCACAATCCTCTTGGCCTAATGTTGAAATTATCAATAAGGCCAATTCCCCTACCTCATAGGAAATCTCCTATGCAGATCACACATGTCCCTTTTCTCCAAATTAACCTCAATCTCTCAAGAACAATTATATTAATAAGTTTCAAAAGGGAAGAATTTCAGAGTTCAGTGAATTTGTTTCCAGTGATGAAGTTCCTTGATCTTGATAACAAGATAGTTACCTCTACCCAGAAGGTAACTCTGTAGAGATAGAGGCATTAGGAGGCAAAATCTTCACTAACCTTCTATGGAAGGTCTTGTAATCCAAACATTGAACCTAGAGCTATCTACTCTTATATTGCTTAAGTATTATGCACACTTCCTTTTCAGAATAAATTGGTTTATTTTCTTATGTTTATCTCAACCACTATAATTTTGATTCCATCTCATGTCAAAATCTGATTTTGTATGTCTTATATTCCCATTAAAGTAATTTTTAAGCATATGAGTTATTTAGCTAATTTAAGGTATCTCCAATTTTATACCTCTATGATAAACATTTCTTCAATTTGACAAAACAATTCTGCAAGGAACTTTCACAGTCTGGTTAGCACTATGTATTTCAAAGCTTTCTTTGGGAGCAACAAAACTTCCTCAAACCAAGGATCATTTCTCCAGATATCCCAGCAGGTTTATCTGCCCTATATCTAAATGACATATAAATCTATGAAGTGTAATTGAGGTTTCCTTCACTGAGGAATGATTTATCTCCCTGATGATAGTCATTTCTCAGCTAAAAATAATAATGAGCTCTTTTCATTTTTTTTGCAAATATTCCCTATAGCTGCAAGTTTAACATGCATGCAGCTGCTGAGGAGGGTATTTTGTGACATAGGATTAGTGCTAAAGCATTTGCTTATTTTTAAATGTCAGAGTCCCAAGAGAATCTTCTGGGTAAATTTCCCAGCATAGGAAATACATTCTCTTGCTTTGCTTTGGGGAACAAGTCATTAATTTTCCATTTTCCATTTAACATTACTGGTCCAGCTAGGTTGATAAGATGCTGAGGCAGTGATGTACAAAGTCCAAAAATCAGTCATCTTTCTATACACTAACAATTAAATATCTAAAAAGAAAGAAAACAATTCCATTTACTATAATGTCAAAAATAATAAAATACTTATGAAAAATCTAACCAATGAGGTGAATGATCTGTATACTGGAAACTAAGACTGATGAAAAAAATTTAAACAGACATAAACAAATGGAATAATACCTCAAGTTCATGGGCTAGAAAAATTAATATTGTTAAAATATCCATACAACCCAAAGCTATCTATAAATTCAATATAACCCTTTTTGAAATTTCAATGACATTTTTTTCACAGAAATAGAAAAAAAATTCTAAAATTTATATGGCACTACAAAAGTCCTGAAATAAATAATTCAGTATTGAAAAATAAGAACAAACCTGAAAGTATCACATTTTCTTTTTTTTTTTTAAGAGAGAGAGAGAGAGAGAGAGAGAGAGAGAGAGAGAGAGAATTTTTAATATTTATTTTGTAGTTTTTGGTGGACACAACATCTTTATTTTATTTTATGTGGTGCTGAGGATTGAACCCACTGCCCTGCACATGCCAGGCGAGCGTTTTACCGCTTGAGCCACATCCCCAGCCCCCACATTTTCTAATTACAAACTGTCATACAAATGCTACAGTAATCAGTACAATATGATACTCGTATAAAAACAGACACATAAACCAATGAAGCAGAATCGAGTGCTTATAAAAAAAGAAACTCATGCATATACAGTCAACTAGTGCATGACAACACTACCTGATGTAGAACCTTATCGTGTGCAACTAACAAAAATTAATTCAAAATGAATCGAAGACATAATTTAAAACCAAAAATCATAAAACTTGAATAAATCATAGGAAATAGGTTAATTAGACTTGGAAATGGCTCTGAAAGTACAGACAACAAAAGCAAAAATAACTAGATGGGGATATACCAAAGTGAAAAGCTTTGGCAAAGCAAAGGAAACAATCAGCAAAATGAAAAAGCAAAGCCTGGAAAGGAAGAATGTACATGTAAACCATGTATCTGACAAAAGGTCAATGTCCAAAATATATAAGGACTTCATATTCTCTAATAGTCAAATAAACAAACAAACAAATGCCAGATGATATGATTTAAAACACAAGCAAAGAATTTGAATAGATACGTCTATAGAGAAGATGTACAAATGGCTAATAAGTATATAAAAAGGTGTGCAACAACACAAATTATCAGGAAAATGAAAATCTAAACAGCAGTGAGAAATCACTATACACATGGTAGGGTGCATATTATGAAAACGAAAAGAGATTCCGTGTACAGTTTTTCAAAAAATATCACATTAAAAAAAAGAGGAAAGCATAGCCCCTGAGAAAGACCTCATGATAGATCTACTAAACAAATAAATTTTAAACAACTATTCTAAAGATGCTCAATTAATTATGTGCAGGAAGTTAAGCAATCAATGTGATAGAGAAAAATAAGAATATCAATAAGTACAAGAAATTCAAGAGCTGGCAAGTTTAATAACTGAAATGAAAAAAAAAAAAGAATTCAAAGGCCAATTTCAGAAGGTAAAAGAAATAATTAGCAAACTTGAAGTTAGGGCAATAGAAATTATTGTGCATGAGGAACAGAAAAAATAAAAATAAAAAAGTGAACAAAGCCTAAGGAACTTGTGAGACACTTTAAAGCAGAATACCATAGGCATTGTGTGAGCAGTAGGAGAAGAGACAAAGGGTCATAGAGAATTTTTAAAGCAATAAAGGTTGAAAACTTTCCAAAGTAAATAAAAGATATCAATATAAATATCCAAGAAGCTCAATGAACTCCAAGTAAGAGGAACACAAAAAGACCTGTAGGAATTCTGTGCTTATAATTGGGGTCTACAAACTTTGTGATTGTGACATGCTTGGTGACTAGGAAGTTTCTGTGCAAAGATACAGAATTCCTGGCTGCTAGGTAATACCTGGTGACTGGGAAACTCCTGTGCAAAAGCACAGGATGCCTGGCTGCCATAGCATTGTCCTTCACAAGTTTCCCTGCTTCCCAGACCTAGGATGCCCAGCCTCCTCCCTCTGAGCTAGGGAGCCAACTATGCAGACACTATCTGGTTTCCTTGGATATGCCCTTGGTAGGTAGGAGCCCTGTGTTACTTCTAACCTGGACTTTATCTCAGTTAGCTAGTACACAGGTTAAAGACATACTAATTAGAATACAGTCATGGTAACGGAGGTATGTGTTCTTTTAGTTAATAAACTCACAGGTAGGGGAGGACACTTCACTTTGTACTTCTTCTGTACTTCTTCTTCACCACTTCATTTCAATCCTCTCCACTCCTCCTGTCTGTCTGCTTGAACTTTGTGTATCTGTATCTGTTCTTCATGTGCCTCCTCACAGGTATTCCTCTATATGTGTTTCTTTACAAAGACCCATAATAAAGGTCTCTATAATCAAACTTCTTCTAAAAGCCAAAGATAAAAAGAGAATATTTAAAGCAACAAGAGAGAAGCAAACTTATCACACACAAGGGATCCATAATAAAACAGTCAACTTATTTCTCATCAGAAACTTTCAGGACCAGAAGGTAGTAAGCCAATATATCTAAAGTGCTAAAAGAAAAAAAAAAAAAAAACAGAAATAATATCAACTAGTCAACATAGAATACTACCTGTGGGAAAACTACCCCTAAAAGCTACAGAGAAATTATAAATACTCAAACAAAAGAAAATGAGTGTGTTACCTTTAGATCTGCTCTGCAATAAATAATAAGGGAGAACAGGATAAGATGAAAGGACACCAAAGAGTGACTTAATGCTGAATGAAGAAATAAATATCTTAATAAGATTCTGTATTATAAAATCTAGTATTATTGGAACAATAATTTGTATTTCTTCTTGTTCTTTCTTCTTGTTTTAAGAGATTAATTTAAAAAATAAATTAATTTAGTATTATTGTAACTTTGGTTTGTAACTCCATATTTTGTTTTTTACATAATCGAGAACAATGAAATTTAAAAATACTTATTTGTTTGGAGGCACACATTGTTTAAATTTGTAATTCTGTAACAATAACAATCAAAAAGGGTGAGGACAAAGGCATTAGAGAAGATATTTTTGTGTGCTATTAAAGCCAAACTGGTATAAACTCAAATTATAGTCTCATAACTTTAGGATATGAAGTATATTCCCCATGGTAACAATGAAGAAAATATATGAATAATATATAAATAATATACAAAATGAAATAAGAAAAGAATTCAAATGTTTCACTACAAAAAAAATCAACTAGACACAAAAGAAGACAGTAAATGTAAATGAAGGATAAAAGAGGCTAGAATGCACAGAGAAATTAAAAATCAGAATGACACAGTAAGTCCCTCTTTATCATAATTAGTCTAAAGGTAAATGGATTAAGCTCTCAGAATAATAAATGTAGGTCAACAAAATGGACCAAAAAATAAATAAATAAATAAAACCACGATCCAACTATATACTCTCTATAAGAGACTCATTTTAGATTGTAAGACACAATTAGATTGAAAATGAAAAGTTGAATATATATGTTCCATACAAACAGTAACTGAAAGCAAATAGGAATGGCTATACTAATATCACACAGACTAGATTTAAGATCAAAAAATCTATGAGACAAAAAAAGGCATATTTATTAATAAAAGTCTCAATGCAACAAGAAGATATAAAAATTATAAACATTTATATACTTAATAACATGTCATCAAAATATATGAAGCTAAAACTGACAGAATTGAATAAATATCCAGTTCTATAATAATATTTGAAGACTTCAATACCCCTGTTTCAATAATGAATATAACCATCAAAAAGAAGATAAATAAGAAAAGAGGGTACATAAAAACACAGTAAACTAATTAGATCTAGCACGCATATAAATTAGCCAACAGTAACATCCTGGACTTTGGAACCAGACTGCCCACAATCAAATCATTGTGAAACATTGTGTTTCAGTTTACATAAACTGGGGGTCAAAATGATGAATAAATTGCTGATTAAGTAAATTAAATTGAATAGAATGTTTGAATTCCAGTATAACATGTAGAAAGTACTATATGAACTTCAGCTATTTGCTATTTTTCTAATTTAATTTTTTTTTAAAAATGATAAGTTAAATGCCCTGATGCTCTATTATAAAGACTTTTACTCAATGGAATAAGCTGTATCATTTCTCTAAGTAAATGTAAAAATCTGACTGGGAAAAGAAAACCCACCCAATTACCTCACATTTCTTCATTTTCAGATATTTGATGCCAGGGTCCTAGAGCAGCCCTAAATACAATCAAATGGTCCATAAGATAAGGAAACAGATTCTCCTGAAAATGCTGATGCAAGTGACTGCTGTGTTTCCTGTTCATTAAGTATGCTTCAAGAAATTCTAGCTATTGTGTGGATCATTATGTAGAACCTCATGTTAAAAGTCAGTTCTCTAATTTCAACAAGAATTTATTTTCTGTGCATTTGCATATTTTCCTTCCTTAATTTTTATTTGCTCATTCACTCATAAATGATTTTGAGTTACACAATTAGGTGAATTTTGTTCCTGACCTTTTATACCTATGGGAAGCGAGAATCCACAATTCATGACTTGATACATGGTTCATCCTAAACTTGAGTTGGCATGGAGTCCTCTGTCTAAAAACCTCCATTTTATTTTTTAATATTAATTATTCAGAACATATCCTTCAAGTATTTTGTCTGAAATATGTTTTGCCTTATTCCTCCAGTTTATGAAAAGAATGTCCTGAGAAGCATTCTTCCTATCTTGCAGGAGAAATGTATGCGAGCATGTGGGTTTGTGGAGGGAGTGGATTTGTACATAGAAAGAAGAGAGAGAATGCATTGCTAGAGGCAGTCAAAGAAGAAAAACAATTACCTGCTGTTAGAGATCAGCTTATTCAAGACAAAGCCAACTGACATGTGAAATAAAGAACATTTCCTGGGGTTTTATATAACATGTGTTGCTGACAGCTATAGTGCACAATTTATCTACAATCCCCTGAGAATTTCACTTAGAAATATGAAAAATAGATTATTTTCTTTCTAAATCGAAGGCTTAGAAGAGGACCTTGGAGAGCCAAGCGGCGGCGACGGCGGCGCGTCCCACAAGCAGGCCGCACAGCCCCGCCACAAACCTCTGCGGAGTCCAAAGGAGCAAACCCGCGAACTTGAGCAATTTCTAATGTGAGATGAGATCCAGAATGGCCGAGGGCACATCCGCGGACGACCCTCTCCCAGGCCCTTCCAAAACCGTCTCCTCCGATCGCGGGCGGAGATCTTGCGGCCACCCCCACCCCGGCCCGGGCCCCAGGCGGCCTCACCTGCTGGACCGAGCTGTTCTCGGGCACAGCGAACTCCTCCTTCTCTTTCGGGGTCTTTACGGTGACTTTCATGATCTTGGGCTCCGTAGAGGCAGCGGCCGCGGGGACGCCGGCACCCTCAGCCGCGGCAGCGCTGTCCTGGGAGCCCGGAGGACCGCCGCTTTCACTACTCTCGGCCATGGCGGCGGCGGCGTCGGTGACTCAGGCGAGCAGGAGGGAGCGGGAGAGCAAGGGGGAGCCAGGAGACGCCAGAGCCGACTGGCCCGGGCAGCGGAGAACGCAGGGCACGCCGCCTAGGTGGCAACGGCGCCGGGCCGCCAAGGGGCCGCGGAGCTCGGTGTGGGCTCCAGGTGCAGGCCCGGATTCGGCGCTCCGTAGCAGCGCAGTGTTCAGACGCCGCTGGTTCGCAGCGACAGCCGCAGCCGCAGCCGCTTCCTCCCCCCGCCCCTCCCCCCACGTCCCTCCGCCGGCGCCGCGCGGGGCACGCCGGGTAACGCAGATGGCCGCGTCGCCGAGTCATCCTCGCCTGGCGCCGCTTCGAGCTCCAGTTGCGTCCCTTTTCCTCCCTCGTCCCAGTGTGCAAAGTGTAGGCGCGGCCAGCTTGGAGAACTAAAAGCAAACTGGGGCAGGACAGATCAGTTCATTTTTTCTTTTTCACTCCTGTCACCAAAAAACAAAATGCGTCTTCTAAGAGGCACTGTGCGGCGCACCGGGATGACATCACGGCCAGAGAAATTACTAGAAAGGAACTTGGACCACTGGGCGCTGCGAGCGCGGATGCGCCTGCGCGCTCATGGTCCAGGTTGTCTCCTCTCCCCACCTCCTCACCTCATACCACGACTAGGCTCTGCTCAGTCGCCCTTCCTGCGTGCTAGTCTTGCCTGCTTGCCGGGCGTACAGCACCGAGGAGAGTCTGATGATGAAATAGCAGCGAGGAATTTTTGTTGTTAATATGGTTGGTATTTGCCTAGTTGGAGGCTTTAAAATGTTTTGTTCTAACTGCTCTGTGCGTGGAACCTGGAGGATAAGTCAGTGAAGGAGAAAGGACTAATTATAAAGGAAAATGGAGTGAACGCCTATGAACCAATCATTGCTTCATGGCCCTAGCGTTCAGTTCTCAGGTCAAACCGGTTTGGTCAGAAGATCAAGGCAACTCCTATTGACAGTCTCAGCTGACAGTCATGTGTGAACATCTCCAAATCTCAGATCACTGTATCCAAGAAGCGGGGTGCCCAAAGAGTGCTCACCCAACTGGAACAATTTAGTACAGCTGAAGTGTTCCTTTTGTATTCTATCAAATTAAAGGTACTGCATCATTTCAGATTTTAGGTGATATCAAAGATGGTTGTTCAAAAATTATCTTCATTGTATATAGGAAGTTACTTCTGAGTCGTACATTTGAAAGGATGCCATCATTTGGGGGAAAAAAATAAGTGTGTGTGTGTGTGTGTGTGTGTGTATGCGTGTATGTACACACATGCATACATATTAACCATTTCTGAGTGTTTTGTTAGCGTATTTTGTGGTTCTGGGGATTGAACCCAGGACCTCGGGCATGCGAGGCAGGCAGGCAAGCAGGCAAGCGTGCAAGCACTCTATCACTAAACCACACCCTCCAACCCCATTGTTTGTTAAAGATAGAGGACACAGTATATTATTGTAATCAGTATTGCACAAATGTAAATCCTGACCCAAATATGCAAGGATATTCAGCCCTGTTGTAGAATTAAATACTGTCCCATAAACACTACCTTTTAGCAGAACCCTTTGGAATCTGGGTCAGAGAGAAGTTCTGACGTATAAATTGCAATAAAGACATAACTTTGACATCACCAAAAAAAAAAAAAAAAAAAAGAAGAGGACCTTGGAAATGAAGATGTCAGGGAGATTAGTGTTTTCAGGTTGCAGGATAAATAGGTTAAACTAGAGACATTCCTGCCCTTACTTGTGAGTAACTCTTTCACTGGGAGGTTTTATATTTAGGAGAGTACTGGTGCCTTTCACTGGTGCTATCATGAGAGGAGATAGAATGTTTCACTCCCAATGAGAAAGAGATAAGAAGAAAGCAGAGCCAAGATTATAGAAGGAACAATTTTTTTCAGTAAACTCCAGGTTAATAAATAAATACTCTCACATAGGAAGTAAAGGTATTGATCATTTAATTCCATGCATTTGATTAATATTCAGAAAGTCTTTAACTGAAAATCAAGGTGATATAACACATTATCACTGTTTTCAGCCAATTAAACCCCTTTGGATTAAAATTTGAAATCAAATAGATGTGGTATGTTTTCATTAGTCACCTACTTTATATTAAGCATTGCTAGGAGCTGGAAAGTTACATCTGTGGCTTATCTATGTTAAAGATAATTTTTGTAACTCAGTTGTAGTTAGGTGCTTAAAACTGAACCAGTATAATTAAGTGCTCATCTATAATTGATAGCATTTGTGGAACAAAGCATATTTTCCTTTTTTGCCCCCTGAACAAACCTGGGATGGGTGGGGGGGGGGAGAAACCTTAGCTATTTACTTAAAAAAGTACTTCTTCCTGTAAAATCAGTGATCACACTAAACAGGTTATTTAGGAAGAATAATAGCTTGTTTGACATTAATCATTTCTAACTCTGGCCTTGTTGTACCTACAATTCCAAAGCCATTTGGTCATAAATTCTACCCCATCCCAGATATTTTCTTATTCTGCAAAACCTTCAGGTAAAAATGACCCTTACCCAATCCTTACTTTTGTAAATATTGTTTCCCCAATTCTTCCCATCTGAGACACGTTTAGATTTCTCCAAGGTGGTATTGTTCCTTACCACAGTAGGTCTAATAAATTTAACTTTACTTTTTCTGTTTTCAGTAGTTTTTTCTGGTGGTCAGTTTTGCAAACTGAGCATAGAAGTCAACTGGTAATGCTACTGTTTTCTTCACCCATCTCTTTAGCTATTTAATATGCTAGACCAGGGCTCATTGAGCTGTGGCCTGTTTGGCACAACTCAGAAGCTAGCAATGTTTTTGTTTTGTTTGTTTTTTTTTTCATTTTTGGAAAATTGCATATGCAATAAAATAGTATGAAGGAAAGACTAGACCTTAACAGAAAATGTTTGATATATATGATAGACTAAATATACAAATGAGCAATGGCCAGAGCATACACAATAGGGGTCTATCTCATCATATTGGCAGCAACCAAGCCTGGAAAACACAAATTAAAACTTCTGCAAGGAATTTACCTGGAATGATTTGGACCTGATCAATAACTATAATTATGCATACTCTTTGCCTTTGGTTTTAACTGAGGACAAACCAGGGAAAGTCAAATATAATTTGAAACCCATCACATAGACTGTTCCACCTCTAGTTAGCCCCCCTACAGTTTCCTCACACCAGCAGCCTCTAATCAGGGCACACTGAAGTTCCCCCTTTCTTCCACTATGAAGCTTGCCTGCTGTTCTTTTTGTCTTTGAATTTCTGCCAAGTGATGGCAGCTCTCTTGCTGAATGAATACCCTGTGCTTGATCTCATTTGGGTGGTCTTCTTTTATCTCCACTCTATTTTAAAGGTTAAAAACAAGCAGAAGTGATCTGTGTGTCTTCTCCTTTGCTTTCGGATTTTGTGATGGATTAATCAGCATGGCCTCTATCCTTCTGGAAATAGCCATTTCTTTTCTTCATGGGGCTAGATGTGAACTAAGTATGTGGGCTGGGTATGAATGCTTTTGAATATCCTTGAGTTACATTTACTAGAAACTGAGCAGAAGGTGAGATACAGCCTAAGCCTTAGAAAGCAGGGATTACCAAATACATGACAGCACAATACTTTAGCTCCACAATCTTGTACATTTATTTAACTTGCACTCCTCTACCTTTTTTTAAACTTTAGTTATGTATCTTGATTTTTCAGTTAATTTCAATTTTTCCAGGATTAGAAATTGGTGAGTAGCACAGGAACACCACATTCAAAATATGAAAAATGGATTAACAAAGAATAGAGAATCACAGCTTAGAAGGAAAGTAATAAAACACTAATAAAATAAGTCTTATCTATTGATTTCTGAATCTACTTGATTTCTGTTTCTATATGGAGTATGTGGGTAGCTCTGTACTGTATGAGTTAGAAAGAGAAACTCTGAAATTTGTGAAAAAGTGTTTCAGAGAAGGAATATGCATGTTTCATGGAAAATTAGGTGGCAGCAGAGGTGATGTAGCAAGAATATAAATATTAAAGTTATAATGAATATCTCACCATTTTTTCTGAATTTATTTCTGCTCCATTAATAATTCTCAGAGATCTCCCATAATGTCTCATTCAAAGTTATTACCCATCTTATTATAAAATCATTATGGTGTGCTTAAAATAATATTAATAAGTAAAACCCACACATATATACACATGTATATTTTCTTGATTTTTAAAAACTTTTTACCCTACTTTGAATTATACCCAAGCCAAAATATATCTTCAATCTCCTATCAAAATAACCTACCCAACTCTAGAAGGAAGAGGTAAGTGTTAATGTAGCCCTCAAAGTTATGCATACATTTATTGTACCAGGAGGAAAATATATTCACTTCTTAGAGTATTACCTTAGTTCAGTTATTGGCACAACTATCACCACATGCTATTAAATTGTAACTTAGATTTGTCTTTCATCATCCCACTGAAAATATTTCATCAAAATTACAAGGAGATGCAACACTAAGTAGAATATATAAGATACACTATAAATAGAAGAGAACATAGAATTAAAATAGAAAAAAAAGATGGTTTTACTTTTAAAAGGAAAATAAATTTTTATCACTGAAAGAAGAACCAACTTACAACACATCTTATGAAGTAACAACCAAATACTTTGTAGGACAGTAGAGAACACTCTACAATCCTACAATGGAGCCTTTTGTCATTAAGACAGAAGTGTCTCTTGAGACATGTCAGGGACTGCAATTAAAGGCCTTTTCAACTGTCAAACCTTTCAGAATAGATCAAGCATTTGCAAATCTGAGGAGATTGGTGTGACTGATTCTCACTGAAATTCAGAAAATCTACCTGTCAAAAGTTCCTAGTAGCCTCTCAAGAAAATCTGTTTAATTGTTGGTGATACATAATTCAACTTAGAGAAAAAAAGGAAAACTAAGATTTTACTCAGATGAGAAATGTAAAAAAAAAATTCAATCTTCTTCATTTTATCACCTAATTATCCTGTTAATTTTATTAGTGTTAAATGGTTCACAATTACAGATCAAGTAAATATCCCCATGTTGCCATGCAAAACAGGCAAGAATCAAAAGTTATTTCATTTTAGAACCCAAATGTGAGAAATTTTATATTCTAGGATATGATATTTAAAATTTAAATTATATTTAATTATGTTAACAAATCATGCTACTGTCTAATTGGATTTTTTTTTATTTTTAGTTTTTCAGAAAGCATTAGTTTTTCCTGGAAAAGCTGTTATGGAAATGATGGTATTTTTAATATCACAGATATCTTAGAAATGAAATATTATAACAACACTTTAAAAATCACTATCTCAAATTCTACTCCTAGATATGCTCATGGGATTTTGACTAAAATGGTGTTAAAACTGTAAATTAACATGGGGATATTATATCAATGTATAATCATGCTTCAGAATATAAAATCAGCAATTTATCTTGGGTTTCCTCTAGTATACATCCTAATTTCATTGGTAAAAATAATAAGGATGCAAAAATACCTCCACAAGTCTGTACATATGGCCCTAGATCCCAAGATTGGCATCACATATGTGAATATGACATTAAATATTAAGTCAACTCAGACCTCAAAATCACCCAGGGATGCAAAGACAGAGACATATCCCAGACATGGTCTGACTCACAGGCCAAAGTTTTTTTCACTATGCATACCAGGTCATCAAGCTGTTACTGCAGTTGAATGATGGTGTCAGTAGAGCTGGGTCAGAACCTGCCCTAAATATAATTTTGCAAATGACAAACTTATTTAGCAAACACAGCCAATGTCATTTTTAACCAGGAATCCATATTGACTCTAGGACAACAGTGGTACCAGGGTCACGCAGCCTCATTGTTATTTGTTGCAATATAGTCTATGTTGCCATCCCCAAAGAGTTGCTGCAGATTTAGATGAGGTCCAGGAAAAAGAATGAGGATTTGGGGGTGGGGGGGGGCAGATTAAGGTATCTTGGTTTGCAAAATCTTGCTTATTGGATCAATAAGAAGTTTTCAGGGTATTATGCCACTGATTTATAAAGAAAGCTTTCAAGGTACCATACTCAATTAAAATAAAATGTACTTTTTATCTGGGACTTTATTTTTCTAAAGTGACACACAATGATGTGGATTCAATAAGCAGAGGTCTGGTATATAAAAAGAATAAACTGTAAGCCAGAAAACTCACATCTCCAAATTGCAGCTGTATAGCTTTGGACAATATCTTCTCTAGATCACAATACTGACATCATTGAAATTAAGAGAAAAAGTAAACTGTCTGACTCTCAAAATTGTTTTGGTCTTCTTTTACAATAGCAGCCACAATTATGATAGTATTTCTATTTGTTAAATCATGTAACTGTGTATTTATATTCTACAGATGACAAATCTATGGCAGGTTGTGATTCAGTAGGTTAACATTAAAGATCACCTGGCTCTGAATACTTAATTCTCCCTATTATATTCCCCTGCCTCCAAAGACTGCAGGTGAAAACAGTCAACTGCCAAGTCTTCTGCTTACTTCACTTTATTCCTTCTTTCCCAATAAAATAGATAAAGGTAGCAAACAGAAACTAATCCCAAATTTAAAGTTAATAATTTTGGAACTTGCTTTAGTGGTAGGGTTTTTAAATTACTGAGAAAGAGTGTGACATATATAGCCAGTTGGAGAACCATTTGGCTAACTGTTGCTATGCATCTCTCATACCACTCTTCATAAAATTGCAAAACAGTAACCATCTTTTAAAACTAAGGTAAAGTTTATAGAACACAAAATTCACCATTTTAAACAACTTTGAAGACTACAACTTAGTGATGTCTAGTAAATTCACAGTGATGTGCATTATCCCTGTTATGTCCAGAAATTTTTCATCATCCCCCCAAAAAGTCATGTCACCACTAAACATGTATTCACCATCACCTCCTGCCTCCATTAGGTCACTGACAACCACAAATATTCTTGTCTTTTGGACATTTTAGAAATATGGAATTATAGAATACATAGCCTTTTGTGCCTGACTTCTTTCATTTAGCTTAATGTTTTCAAAGTTGATCAATGTTGTAGCCTATATCAAGAATTCATTCCATTTTGTGAATTAATTATGTATGCTGTTTCTATGTACCTTTTAGTACAAGTTTTTGTTTGGACACGGTTTTCAATTCACTGGGATACACATGAGGAGAGAAACTGCTGGGTGTGTGGTAATTCCATGTTTAACATCTTCACAATAACTGCACTATTTTATATTCCACCAGCTGTATTTTAAGTTTGCAAACTGCACATTTATCATCAAAATTTGTACTCTCCCATGTAATTCCCTACAATCTTAATGCTTATGAGGTGATACCTCATTTTGGTTTTCATTTGAAATTTTCTAATGACCAATGATGTTGAATATCTTTTTGTGTGCTTATTGGACATTTGTACATCTTTGTACATCTCTGTACAAATGTCTATCCAATTCATTTGTCAATTTCTTCATGTTGTCTATAATTTGTGGTTATTGTTGTTGTTGAGTTTTTTATACATCCTAAATGCTAGTTCCTTGCCACACATATGATTTCCCAAATACCCATTCTCTGGGTTATATTTTCATTTTCTTGACAGTGCCATTTGATATGGAAAAGCTATTAATTTTTATTGTGCCCAATTTGTCTATTTTTGTTGTTATTTCTGTTTCTAAGATTCCACTGAAAAACTTACCTTCATGAAAATTTACGCTTAGTTTATCTGCAAAGAGTTTTATAATTGGGGCCCTCATATTTAGGTATTCAATCCATTCTGAGTTCATTTTGTGTATGGTATTAGGTAAGTAAGGAATCGATTTCATTCTTGTATATGTACTAATTCATTTGTCTTATTATTACTTGTTGGAGAGAAAATTCTTTCCTGTTAAATAGTTTTGGCACCTTTTTTTGAAAATAATTTGGCCACAGGTTTATGGGATTCTTTCTGTACTTTCAATTTTCTTTGATTAATCTATCTGGCTATTCTTATGCATGTACCACATTTTTTTAATTATTATAACTTTGTTATGATTTTGAAATTTGGAAATATGAGTCCTGCAGGTTTTCTTATTTTTTAAGATTTACTATCTGGAATCCCTTGTGATTCCTATGAATTTTAGTATCAACTTACCTATTCCTACAAACAAAATATCATTGAAATTCTCTTCACTAATCCCATTGAATCTGTAGATCAACTTAGGGAGTATTACTATTTTATGTCTTAAATGCAATATTAAGTGTTCCGATCTTTTAATACAGTATTATTTTTAAAATTTATTCAATTTTTCTCTAATTTTTTAAAGACTATTTTATAGTTTAACGTACTGGTTTTACATTTCCTTGGTAAAAATATATTCCCAGTACTTCAATTTTTTCAATTATATTCTAAATGAAATGGCTTTATTAATTTTATTTTGGGATCATGAATTGCTATCATATAATAATACAATCGATTTTTATACATAGATCTTGTATCCTGCCACTTAGCTAAAATACATAGATCTTGTATCCTGCCACTTAGCTAAATCCGTTTCTTAGCTCTGATACGTTTTTGTAGGTTACAATTATAATTTTTTTACATATAACTCTACCATTTTCAAATAGAGATCATTTTATTTCATCCTTTCCAGCTTATATGTCTTTTATTTCTCTTCCTTGCTTAATTCTTTGACTTGAAATTGTAACTTCTTATTAAATATAAATGACAAAATGAGGCACTTTTGTCTCGTTCCTACTCTTGGGAAGAAAGTTTTTCAGTTTTTCACCATTGGGTAAGATGTTAACTTTTGGTTGAAGATAAATGTTTTTATTCTAATTTTATCCCACTTATTCTTAGTTTCTGGAGGACTCTTATTGATACTGGTCCCAGTGCAGATCAGGAACAAGTTCTTATTCACTGGTGTTGAGTTTCTTTGAAAACACCAAAGAAATGCCAAGGCAAGAGTAGCAATCAAGTTTTATTTAAGAAAAGTACAGCGACAGATTTCTCCAAAGAGAAGGAGCCCCAGAACTGTGTTTCCTCAAGAGGGTGTATGACTTGCTTTCTTATAGACCCCAGGACCACTCACCACCACCACCACCCATCTCCACCCTCTCACCCCCCCACTCCACCCACATCCTTAATTATTATCTTCTCTTTCTTCTCCCTGGACCTGACCAAGGGGTGGGGGGGAGCATAGAATTTAATTGTCAGCAACCCAAAGTGCCCAGGAGCATAATTAGGGAGGTTAACCCTTAGCAACCCATTGTTCTTTTTTTTTTTTGATAACAAATTGTCACAAACTGGACCCCCATCCTTCATTACCTACTCTGTTTCCTGACTGCCTGACTTTTTCCCTGCCTCAGTTTGCTGAGGAATGTGACATATCCTGTCCAGGCAGGGCTGCAGGCAAATTGATTTTGGACAAAGAAGGCATGTGGGAGTCAGCACAGTGGGCCCATTTTACAGAATTATTCTCTGAAGTTTGCATTCTTAAGCCCATCATTCTCCTCTATCTGTCTCCTAACATTATCATGAAAGAGTATTGCATTTTGTCACTTATCTATAATGCATTTACTGAAGTGATCACATGTTTGTTTTATCACGTGTTTGCTTTCCCGTATTATGTTAATATGCTGAATCATTTGTTGGTTTTCATATGTTGAACCACTCCCATTTAGTCATGAGGCATACTCCTTTTCTGTGCTATGAGATTAGGTTTGCTAGCATTTTGTTGAGGATTTTCTCATCTATATCTCTAAGTGATATTGTTCTGCAGTATACTTTTCTGGGATCCTGCCCTCATAGAATGAGTTAGGAATTATATTTTCGTAAATGTAAGAAGGTATAGTGATAATTTTTCATGAAAAATTTAGTCTGTTCAGAAATGTTCTCTTTTTTAACTTCTTCTCTTTTTCAGGATCCTTAATGGAGAAAGTTAGACTACTGATTTGATATCTTCTCAACCATAGGGGCTCACAAGTGTAAATTTTACTCTGAACATTCTTTGTAACTTATAATTTTGTGTGCATTATAGTTTTATTTTTGTTCATTTGAAATTTATTCGAATTTCCATTATGAGGAAAAAAATCTATTTTTCCTTGACCCTTTTTCTTTGAGTGCTTATTTCAATCTTTGCATATTTGTGTATTTCCCATACTTCTTTCTGTTATCAATTTCCAGTTACACTGTAAACTGAGAAGATAATTCTAGAATTTCTATGTTTTTAAAAAATTTTATTTATTCATTTATTTATTTTTTGGTAGCTGGGATTGAACCCAGGGATACTTAACCAATAAGCCACACCCCAAGCCCTTATTTATTTATTATTTATTTTTTGAGACAGAGTCTCCCTAAGTTGCTCGGTGATTCACTAAGTTGCTGAGACTGGCTTTGAACTTGAACTTAAGATCCCCTTGCCTCAGCCTACTGAATTGCCAAGATTATAGGCATGTAACACCATGCCCAGGAAAATTTCATCTTTAAAAAAATGTTTTTAGCTTAATATATGATTTATCCCAAAATATGCCTCATGGTACTTGAAAAAGATGTATGTTCTGTTTTGGGGGGAGTAGAATGATCTATAGCTGTCTAGTTTAGTGTGTAGTTTTTAAAATTTTTGTTTTCTACTTGTTTTTTCTTTTATTTGTCCTTTCATCATTAAAATATAGTTGTTGATATCTCTGATTATAATTACTAGACCATCCTTTTTACTTAATTCTTTCAGTTTTTGCTTTAAATAATTTTATGCTCTGTTATTAGGTACTTATATACATTTTTTTAAAAAAATATTGTGTAGAGAAACATTCTGATTTTGAGTAGAGGCTTGAGAATAGGGACAGGACACTTAAGAGGCACCAAGAGTTCATGTATTTTTCTAAACTAGTTGGAAGTAAGTGTCTTCACACTTTGACTTTATATTATGAAGTATTTTAAGGAGACAAGAATTTATGAGGATAGTGGGAACATGAGGTTAATTCTATAAAATGAGCCCACTGTACTGACTCCCCATATACTTTCTTTGCCCAAAAGTAATCTGCCTGCAACTCACCTGCCTGAGGAGACAGAAAATGTCACATTCCTTTACAAACTGAGACAGGGGCAGATGGCCTCCCAGTCAGTATACATAATGAATGATGGGGGTCAAGAGAGCATGATGACTGGTTATCACTGGGTTGCTAACAGCTAACCCCTGGGATCACACTTCCCCACTCAAAGAGTACATACAGAAAAGAAGGAAAAAGTGGGGGAATTCTGGGGTCTATAAATGAGCAAGACACACCCACTCCTGTGAGCACCCAGGTCTGGGCTCCCTTCTCTCCACAGAAGTCTACTACCAGTACCTCTGTCCTTTTCTTAAATAAAACTTGTTTTCTATTCTTGCCTCAGCATTTCTCTGGTATTTAATTTTTAACACCAGGGTAATAGGTGAGACCATTTCCTGATCTCTAAGACAGATACCACTATATCATACAGTAAGTGAAAATAACACACTATGACTTTAAGCAACAATAGGAAAGAATATCATGAACATAACTTTGAATAAAGAAAATCAGACACAAAAAGTACGTACTACATGATTCCATTTATATAAACAATCAAGTTAGATTAACAATCAAGTTAATCCAGGATGTTAGAATTGAAGATAGCATTTTTCTATGAAATATGAAAGTAATAATAGGGATAGGGATTTTTTAAAAAAGGAAAATGTTCTGGGTCTTGGTGATATCTTTAATTTTATATCTGAGTGCAGGTGACAAAAGTAGAGTTGAACCGGAGTTTTGAGATGAGACTAGATTCCTTGATTTGCCAATTTCCTCTGATTCTTGTCTTGCAAATTTTGAACAAAATCCATGGATAATCACAGAAGCAAAGAATAAATGGAGAAGGAATTATTTAGGCTAGAAGAGATAGAACTCCCACCATACAGGAGGGAGCTTGATAGACAAAAAAAATGGTATGCCAGCATAAGAGTTTACATATGGTTCTGGGTAGAGCATGCAGCAAATGTTTGTGAAATAGGCATTAAGAAAGTATCAAGTCTTTCTTTTCATCTGGTTTATCTCCACCTTTCTTCTTGTAACTTTCATATGGGTTAAACTCCATCTTCCATTTTCTACCTCAGACAAAAGACTTGGTTGGCTGTGTTTCCACAGGTGAGCCTTAAGATCTTTTATAATTATTTTATTTTATTTTATTTATATATGACAGCAGGATGTATTACAATTCTTATTACACATATAGAGGACAATTTTTCATATCTCTGGTTGGATACAAAGTATATTCACACCAATTCATGTCTTCATACATGTACTTTTAATAATAATGATCATCACATTCCACCATTATTTCTAACTTCGTGCCCGTGCCCCCTCTCTTCCCCTCCAACACCTCTGCCCTATCTAGAGTTCATCTATTCCTCCCATTATTCCTCTCCCTCTCCCACTACGAATCAGCCTCCTTATATCAAAGAAAACATTTGTTACTTGGTTATTTGGGATTGGCTAACTTCACTTAGCATTACCTTCTCTATGTATTTATCTGCAAAGTCATGATTTTATTCTCTTTTATGGCTGAGTAATATTCCATTGTGTATATATGCCACATTTTTTTTAATCCACTCATCTACTGAAGGCCACCTAGGTTGGTTCCACAATTTAGCTATGGCAAATTGTGCTGCTATAAATATGAATGTGGCTGTGTCCCTGTAGTATGCTGTTCTTAAGTCCTTTAGGTGTAGACTGAGAAGAGGGATAACTGAGTCAAATGGTGATTCCATTCTCACTTTTCCAAGAAATCTCCATACTGCTTTCCATATTGGCTGCACAAATTTGCAGTCCCACCAGCAATGTATGAGTGTAACTTTTTCCCCACATCCTCACCAACACTTACTGTTGTTTGTATGCATAATAGCTGTCATTGTGACTGGAGTGAGATACAATCTTAAGAGTGGTTTTGATTTGCATTTCTCTAATTGCTAGTGATGAAGAACATTTTTTCATGTATTTGTTGATTGATTGTATATTCGCTTCTGAGAAGTGTCTGTTCAGGTCCTTGGCCTGTTTATTGATTGGGTCATTTGTTTTTTGTTGCTTAGCTTTTTGAGTTCTTTATATTCCCTAGTGATTAGTGCTCTATCTGATGTTTGAGGGGTAAAGATTTGCTCCCAAGATGTGGGCACTATATTCACCCCACAGATTGTTTCTTTTGCTGAGAAGAAACTTTTTAGTTTGAGTCCATCCCATTTATTGATTCTTGGTTTTAATTCTTGAGCTATAGGAGTCTTATGATGGAAGTTGGGGCCTAATCCCACATGACAGAGATTAGGGCCTACTTTTTCTTCTATTAGACACAGGGTCTCTTGTTTTATTCCTAAATCCTTGATCCATTTTGAGTTAAGATTTGTGCATAGTGAGAGATAGGGGCTTAAGATCATTTTGTTGCATATGGATTTCCAGTTTTCCAAGCACCATTTGTTGAAGATGCTATCTTTTCTCGAATGCATGTTCTTGGCACTTTTGTCTAATATAAGATAATTGTAATTTTGTGGGTTAGTCTCTGTGTCCTCTATTCTGTACGATTGGTCTACCGGCCTGTTTTGGTACCAATACCGGGCTGTTTTTTGTTACTATTGCTCTGTAGTATAGTTTAAGGTCTGGTATAATGATGCCAGCTGTTTCAATCTTCTTGCTAAAGATTGATTTAGCAATTCTGGGTCTCTTATTTTTCTTTTTTTTTTTTTAATTTTTTATTGTTGGCTGTTCAAAACATTACATAGTTCTTGATATATCATATTTCACAATTTGATTCAAGTGGGTTATGAGCTCCCATTTTTACCCCATATACAGATTGCAGAATCACATCAGTTACACATCCATTGATTTACATATTGCCATACTAACGTCTGTTGTATTCTGCTGCCTTTCCTATCCTCTACTATCCCCCCTCCCCTCCCCTCCCCTCCCCTCCCCTCCCCTCTTCTCTCTCTGCCCCCTCTACTGACATTCGTTTGTCCCCCTTATATTATTTTTCCCCTTCCCCTCACTTCCTCTTGTATGTACTTTTGAATAACTCTGAGGGTCTCCTTCCATTTCCATGCATTTTCCCTTCTCTCTCCCTTTCCCTCCCACCTCTCATCCCTGTTTAATGTTAATCTTCTTCTCATGCTCTTCGACCCTACTCTGTTCTTAGTTACTCTCCTTATATCAAAGAAGACATTTGGCATTTGTTTTTTAGGGATTGGCTAGCTTCACTTAGCATAATCTGCTCTAATGCCATCCATTTCCCTGTAAATTCTATGAGTTTGTCATTCTTTAATGCAGAGTAATACTCCATTGTGTATAATTGCCACATTTTTTTAATCCATTCATCTATTGAAGGGCATCTAGGTTGGTTCCACAGTCTTGCTATTGTGAATTGTGCTGCTATGAACATCGATGTAGCAGTGTCCCTGTAGCATGCTCTTTTTAGGTCTTTAGGGAATAGACCGAGAAGGGGAATAGCTGGGTCAAAGGGTGGCTCCATTCCCAGCTTTCCAAGAAATCTCCATACTGCTTTCCAAATTGGCTGCACCAATTTGCAGTCCCACCAGCAATGTACAAGTGTACCCTTTTCCCCACATCCTCGCCAGCACTTGTTGTTGTTTGACTTCATAATGGCTGCCAATCTAACTGGAGTGAGATGGTATCTTAGGGTGGTTTTGATTTGCATTTCTCTGACTGCCAGAGATGGTGAGCATTTTTTCATGTACTTGTTGATTGATTGTATGTCCTCCTCTGAGAAGTGTCTGTTCAGGTCCTTGGCCCATTTATTGATTGGGTTGTTTGTTCTCTTATTGTCTAATTTTTTGAGTTCTTTGTATACTCTGGATATTAGGGCTCTATCTGAAGTGTGAGGAGTAAAGATTTGTTCCCAGGATGTAGGCTCTCTATTTACCTCTCTTATTGTTTCTTTTGCTGAGAAAAAACTTTTTAGTTTGAGTAAGTCCCATTTGTTGATTCTAGTTATTAACTTTTGTGCTATGGGTGTCCTATTGAGGAATTTGGAGCCCGACCCCACAGTATGTAGATCATAGCCAACTTTTTCTTCTATCAGACGGCGTGTCTCTGATTTGATATCAAGCTCCTTGATCCATTTTGAATTAACTTTTGTGCATGGCGAGAGAAAGGGATTCAGTTTCATTTTGTTGCATATGGATTTCCAGTTTTCCCAGCACCATTTGTTGAAGATGCTATCCTTCCTCCATTGCATGCTTTTAGCCCCTTTATCAAATATAAGATAGTTGTAGTTTTGTGGATTGGTTTCTGTGTCCTCTATTCTGTACCATTGTTCCACCTGCCTGTTTTGGTACCAGTACCATGCTGTTTTTGTTACTATTGCTCTGTAGTATAGTTTGAAGTCTGGTATCGCTATACCGCCTGATTCACACTTCCTGCTTAGCATTGTTTTTGCTATTCTGGGTCTTTTATTTTTCCATATGAATTTCATGATTGCTTTCTCTATTTCTACAAGAAATGCCATTGGGATTTTGTTCCATCCCCCCCTTCATTTCATTCTCCTTTGTCTAGTCCAGTGAACTAATATTATCCCCTTAATCCTTGTTGTGTGTTAGCATCCACATATCAGAGAAAACATTTGACTTTTTTTTGAAACAACAACAAAAACAACAACAACAAAACCCTTTATCCCCTCATATATTTTCTTTCCTAATCCTGTCCTTTCTTGATTTTCCAGGCTATATATTTCTTATCTGTGGCTATTTTCTCCTACCAGTGGCTGTTATGACCAATTGTTTGGGCAGCTCCCTCACTGTGGCTTCCAGTGGGCTATGTCATTTATTAGCATGCAGCCAAGGCCATTAATTGGGCATGTTATGGTTACTGTGAGGTCAAGGTCAGAAACATTCAGTATAGGTACTCAAGGTCATAAACATTTGCTTCTGAGCATGCACTCACTTAAGTAAACTGTAGGCAAGTTACATAACCAACAAAGATCTCTGTTTGTCCTGCATATGGAAAGGACCTATAGAAAGGGTGCAGGGCACAAAATGGAACTGGGTGGAGGCCGAAACTGGGCTTAAGGGCTGACTAAAGACTGTTCCCATGACAAAAAACTGTGTCTCCTATTCTAACGTATCTTGCATCTTCTTCCATCTGCCAGGATTCCGAATCTGTTTCCTGGGTGTGAGTTCCCACAGGACACCAATACTATCTTTTAGAAAATTTTAGCAAAATCCCATTCAGTAAACTCAGTCCCTGAAATGCTTGAGTCATGCTAAACCAAGGCTAGCTCTTTTTATGGCCTTTCAGGAAGCCACCAGGAAGACTGAAAATACAATTACTTGAGAATAAGGGCCTTTTTTGCAATCTCTGGTACTGACAACCTGCCCCAGGAGTGTGAGCTGCCATATCATGGTCACTGATGATCTGGAGGATGAGGGTTGACAAGCAAAGCCTCTCTTCCTGGATGCAGCCACTTCATTCTTCATTAAGCTCTCAAGTGGTTATTATAAGCTCTTGATCAGATTCCAGTGTTCTGTAAGAGCTGATTTTTGACTATTTATGTGAGCATTTTGGTCACTTTTATAAAGGGTTGAAGAACTAGATTTCCCTAGTCTACCCTTTTTGGTGATATCATCCACCTTTAGACGTTTGTTCTGACACTTTAAATAAAGTAGTACTCCATCAGGTAATTCTTTTTTTTTTTTTTTTTTTTTTTTTTCTACATACCAACCCTTTAAAAGCCTGTTGATATTCCCTAGCATGAGTAAACTAAATAAACAGACGACTTAACTGCTTTTTTCAACATAGGTAATATCCTACTCCTTTTTCCTCTCTGCATCCAAGCCACTCAGAAAGATGAAACTTCTTTTAATGTCTGTCTTTCCTTTTCTGTGAAGACCTTTCTGAGCATTCAGGTGGAATTGGACTTTTGATTAACTTTACCTTGCTGCAGCCATTACATACTGTGGTCATACAGGTACAATAGCCTCTTTGCAATTATTTATTTATGCTGGACTTGCAACTATTTGTTTATGCAGCATTACTTAGAGGTAGGATTGTATCTTAATGTTTTCTGTATATCTAGATCTTAGTATAGTACCTGGCATATGCCAAGGACTTAATACATGTACTGAATAAAATCTTTACAGCATACTGTAATAGTAAAATCCTTATTGTAGACTGAATTCAAAATACTCTTTCTTAAATGAAGTCTGGTATCGCTATACCGCCTGATTCACACTTCCTGCTTAGCATTGTTTTTGCTATTCTGGGTCTTTTATTTTTCCATATGAATTTCATGATTGCTTTCTCTATTTCTACAAGAAATGCCGTTGGGATTTTGATTGGCATTGCATTAAACCTATACAGAACTTTTGGTAATATCGCCATTTTGATGATGTTAGTTCTGCCTATCCATGAACAGGGTATATTTTTCCATCTTCTAAGATCTTCTTCTATTTCTCTCTTTAGGGTTCTGTAGTTTTCATTGTATAAGTCTTTCACCTCTTTTGTTAGGTTGATTCCCAAGTATTTTATTTTTTTTGAAGATATTGTGAATGGAGTGGTTGTCCTCATTTCCATTTCAGAGGATTTGTCGCTGATATACAGGAATGCCTTTGATTTATGCGTGTTGATTTTATATCCTGCCACTTTGCTGAATTCATTTATTAGCTCTAATAGTTTCTTTGTAGACCCTTTTGGGTCTGCTAGGTATAGAATCATGTCATCTGCAAATAGTGATAATTTAAGTTCTTCTTTTCCTATTTTGATGCCTTTAATTTCTTTCGTCTGTCTAATTGCTCTGGCCAGTGTTTCGAGAACTATGTTGAACAGAAGTGGTGAGAGAGGGCATCCCTGTCTTGTTCCAGATTTTAGAGGGAATGCCTTCACCACCCTGCACGCGCCCGATCTCGTCTGGGTCTCTTATTTTTCCAGATGAATTTCATGATTGCTTTTTCTATTTCTATGAGGAATGTCATTAGAATTTTGATAGAAATTACATTAAATCTGTATAGTGCTTTTGGAAGTATGGTCATTTTGATAATATTAATTCTGCCTATCCAAGAGCAAGGTAGATCTTTCCATTTTCTAAGGTCTTCTTTGACTTCTTTCTTTAAGGTTCTATAATTTTCATTATATAGATCTTTCACCTTTTTTGTTGATTCCCAAGTTTGTTTTTTGTTTGTTTGTTTGTTTGTTTTTAGGCTATTGTAAATGGGGTAGTTTTCCTCATTTACCTTTCTGAGAACTTATCACAGATATACAGAAATTCCTTTGATTTAGGGGTGGATTGATTTTATATCCTGCTACATTGCTGAATTCATTTACTAGTTCTAGAAGTTTTCTGGTGGAATTTTTAGGGTCTTTTAGGTATAGAATCATATCATCAGCAAATAGTGCCAATTTGAGTTCTTCTTTTCCTATGTGTATCCCTTTAATTTCTTACATCTGTCTAATTGCTCTGGCCAGTGTTTCAAGAACTATGTTAAATAGAAGTGGTGCAAGAGGGCATCCCTGTCTTGTTCCAGTTTTTAGAGGGAATACCTTCAATTTTTCTTCATTTAGAATGATATTGGCCTGGGGATTAGCATAGATAGCCTTTATGATGTTGAGATATGTTTCTGTTATCCCTAGCTTTTGTAGTGTTTAAGATCTTTTACATTTAAAATAGGCCTTGATGATATTCATTAATATGTCTTCCAGTTAACCTCCAGGTATGGTTCCCATGTTTGAATAAGACTTACCATTGATATTCTTATTCAGAGCCCTTTTATAAAAGTTCTTCAAGTGTAAACTTATGTACACTTTTCCTTGTATATTAAAAATAAATAAAATAAAAACAGTGAAAGTCACTGTTGAGGACAGACAGGTGAGGATGGTGGGAATACAAGGTTAAGAGAATTATTCTACAAAATGGGTCCACCATGCTGACCCCCACATGCTTTCTTTGTCAAAAAGCAATTTTCCTGCAGTCCTGCCTGGCCTAAGTGGATGGAATACGTTCCTCAGGAAACTACCTGTTATCTGCAAGGAAAAGTGGGCAGGGAATAGCATTGATAAGGAGAACCCAAGTTACTTTGAAGGTAGAAAGATTGGTGACCCTTTACACAGACCAGATTCTGGAAGGTAAGCAATACCAGTTTTGAATATCCAGAACAGGTCCTCATTCTCCCAGTGTTGAAGATTAAACACCAGAGAAATGACAAGGCAAGTATAGAAAACAAGTTTTAGTTAAGAGAGGGACAGAGGTAGAGGTAGTAGACTTCTCTAGACAGAAGGAGGTTCAGAATTGGGTATCCACAGAAGTGGGTGTGTCTTGCTCTTTTATAGATCCCCAGAATACCCCCACCTTTTCTTTCTTTTCTGTATATACCCTTTGAGTGGGGAAGTGTGATCCCCGGGGTTAGCTGTTAGCAACCCAGTGATAACCAGTCATCATGCTCT
Source organism: Marmota monax (assembly GCF_021218885.2). NCBI lineage: Eukaryota > Metazoa > Chordata > Mammalia > Rodentia > Sciuridae > Marmota > Marmota monax. The sequence goes on along the minus strand of NW_026694470.1, from coordinate 152,015 downwards.
CTTGACCCCCATCATCCATTATGTGTACTGACTGGGAGGACTTCGGCCCTTTTTCTCAGTTTTTTGAGAAATAGGACATTTTCTGTCCCCTCAGGCCAGGTGGGGTGCAGCCAAATTGCTTTTTTGGCAAAGAAAGCATGTGGGGAGTCAGCATAGTGGGCTCATTTATACAATTATTCTCTTAACCTCATGTTTGTCCCCTTACATAAGGATAATTTCTTCTAACCACAAGACCTATAAAAATAATTAAGAATCCAATTAGAACCATGCAGCATGAGCCAAGGTGACATAGAGTTGTCATGGCATTGGGGACTTAAAAGTCTGATGTTACCCTATTGTCAGTCAAAAGCCAAGAGGTGGATCTGGGTGGGACTTTGGAAACTTTCCTTGGACCCCTATGCCCCAATAAAACTGGTGTACAAGGAGAGGCACGTTGTCTCTCTCCTCTCTGAGAGGACTGGCTCTCTCTTTGACTATCCCCTTTCTCTTTTCCTATCCCTTCAGTAAACTCATGCTTGTTACTCTGAATGATATGTATGAAATCTTTCTGACTCGATCACAAGAATTGGGGGTGGGGGTGAGGGTCTTTACACTGCTGCAGTTTCTCTGAAGGCCTCAACTCTGTAACAGGCATTATATAAGAAACTATACAAAATCAATTTATGTGTGTCAAAATATTGAAAAAAAAATAAATAAAAGGATGCTGCTTTTAATTAATCACATGGGATTTAAAGCACAAAACATATGTATCAACTAGAAGGTAGAAGAAATATTGTATGGGGAGAATTTTGAGTCTATGTATCTGACTTCCCTAAAATAATGTGTCAAATACATAACCTCCCCTTATTAAAATCCCATCTTGGTTTAAAAATAAAATATGATCCTCACAGTTTTAAAGCATTGCCTTACTTTGCCTTCAAATCTTTCAGAAAATAAGTGTAATATGATCCCTGCCCACTGCATTTATGTAAGACTAATACAGAAAACAAAATGAAAGATACAAAGGAATCATTAAACTATTCACTCCAAGAGACCAGCATGTGTAGATGTTTGAGAAGTTCCTACATTGTACTTCAGTGACTGTTAGTGATGGCAGCAACCTAGAGTAAACATTCTCTGATAATAGGCAAACCTACAATAGCACACACCGGAAGATCAAACTAAATAGCATTATTTAGAATGGAATAGGCCTCCAGGGAGAACTTAAAGTTCTTCTTTGTTATTGTTGTTTGTTTTTGTTTTTGTTTTTGTTTTCTTTCTTTTTCTTACTCTTCAAAATTTACCTGCTGCTTATACAGTTTTTTTTTTCATTGCATTGTAACTTATTTTACAAATTCCAGTGTTTTATTTATTTAGGTTTACAAAGACAGTTCTATTAGAGCAAGTAGAAAAATAATTACCTTGTAAACATGTTTCCAAAAATTTCACATTCATTATCTCAAATGCCTACTGTGAAGGAATTACCTCTATTGGACTTGTTTAGCACTGAACACTGTTATTTGACAAAATGCCTTTAATGAAAATGGTGATCTTGTGAGACTTCAAGAATCAGAGAAATAGCAATGCTTCTGCTGTTTTCCCTTGTGGGAATAGCACAAAAGAGGTTGTAGCATTCTGCGTTCTTAGTTGTGTTTCCCTCTCTCAAAGAGCATAAACAAACCCAGAATCAAAGGCTTGTTAGAAATCCTTGAGGGAAAGGACTCACTTGAGACCCAGCACAGAGATTAGGGGGGATTACACAGCCTCTGTATGGAAGGTCTCAGACTCCCCAAGGGAGAGCAGCTACCACACAACCTGATTATTCCCACTTTACCCACAATAACTCACAAATTTCTCTCTCTCTCTCTCTCTCTCTCTCTCTCTCTCTCTCTCTCTCTTTCCCATTGTGATGGATGCCTGAAAAGACACTCTTAGTTTAAGAAGGAGTGGGCTATATGTTGATTGCTGAATCTGTGTAATATAGAGAGATGACTAAGTCAAGCCTCAAAGATGATTGGAGAAACCACAGAAGAGTAGAGAACAACCTTTCTCTTTCCCCCAATAAAGCTTTTCCCATCAATAACTGATGCCAAAAATCCCATTACAAAACACTTCCTTAAGCCTAGGGATATGCCTTTGCAAATGTACAGAATTCCTAATGAGAAACATCATCAGACTTTGTATTCCTTTGAATACAAATACTAATGAGTATTCCTAAAAATACAAGGTGATGTGGAGGATAAAAGCAATTTCTGAAGTATTCATAAGAATTTGAGGACTAGCAAAGTTGAGGCATTTGACATGGGCAAAGAAAACAATGCAGACAAGGGAAACTGAAGTCATCAAAGAAAATTGCAAACCCTGAGGTCCATACTGATTAAGTGCAATTACTATCAAAACTCAAATGACATTTTTTTTTCCTCAGAAGTTAAAAAAAATAATTACAAAATTTGTATGGTAACATAAGGCCCCAAATAACCAAAGCAATCTTGAGAAAGAAAACCAGTGTTGGAGGAATTACATTTCCCAATTTCAAAATGTACTACAAAGCTATAATAATCAAAATAATGTGATACTGACACAAAAACGCACATACAGATGAACAGAACAGAAAAGGGAGTCTAGACATAAACCCAACAATGTATTTTAAAAAACACAGTGGAGAAGGCATAGTCTATTTAATAAGTGGTGTTAATAAACTAAATAGCTTTAATAAACTAAAAGACCTTTTCTCATATCATGAACTAAAAAAAAAAATAAAAATGAATTAGCAACTTAAAAATAAGACCAAAAACTGTAAAAAATACTGGAACATGACTTTGGGAAGGAGATTGCATGACATTGATCTGAGAAAAGATTTCTTTGAGCATGAACCCCAAAATTCAGGCAACAAAGCAGAAATAGTGGGATTTCATCAAACTGAATGCCTTCTGTGTAGCACAGAAAATGTATCAACAAATGAATGGAAACTATCAACAAATGAAGCCTACAGATTGTGAAACAATATTTGGGAACCACATATATGAGAAGGGATCAATATAAAAAATATAAAGGAGCACATATCAATTTCAATAAAAATGAGCCAATCTTTTAAATAATCAAAGAACAAAAAAGACATTTAAATAATAAATATGTGTATAAAATAATGTTCGGCATCACTTATCAAAAGGGAAATACAAACAAACCTACAATGACATAGCACTTCACACCTGTTAGGATGCTTGTCATCAAAAGATAGCAAGTATTGGCAAGGGTATGGAGAAGAGAAATTCTTGCACTTTGCATGGAAATAAATAGATGCAACCATTATGGAAAACAGTGGAGGCTTTTCTTAAAAATAAAAAAAAAAATAAATGAAAATAAAAATAACAGAGCTAACATATTGCCCAGCAATTCCTTTTCTAGGCATATAACCCCCTCAAGATGAAATCAGCAGCTCTTTGAGATATCTGCACTCCCAAGTTTATAGATAATTTAAACAGATCAATTTCAAGCATTGAAATTGAAGACACCATCAAAAGCCTATCAATAAAGAAAAGGCCAGGACCAGATGGATTCTCAGTCAAGTTCTACCAAACCTTCAAAGAACTAATCAATCCTTCTCAAATTATTCCATGAAATAGAAAAGGAGGGAACATTTCCAAACTCATTTTATGAAGCTAGGATCACCCTGATACCAAAATCAGACAAAGACATATCAAGGAAAGAAAACTTGAGACCAATATCCCTGATGAACTTTCATACCAAAATTATTAATAAAATCCTGGCAAATTGCATACAAAAACAAATTAAAAACATAGTGCACTATGATCAAGTGGGGTTCATCCCAGGAATACAAGCTTGGTTCAACATACAAAAATCAATAAATGTAATTCATCACATCAATAGACTTAATGACAAGAATCACATGATTATCTCAATAGATACAGAAAAAAAATTGACAAAATTTAGCATCCATTCATGCTCAAAACACTAGAAAAACTACGGAGAGTAAGAACATACCTCAACATAGTAAAAGCTTTATATATACTAAGCCCAAAGATAACATAATTGTAAATGGAGAAAACTGAAAGCATTCCCTCTAAAATAAAAGTGGTGTAAGATGCCTTCCTACACCACTTTTATTCAACATAATCCTGGAAATTGTAGCCAGAGAAATTAGACAAGAGAAAGAAATTTAAAAGATACGAACTGAAAAAGAGGAACTTAAACTATCTCTATTTGCTGACATAATTCTATACCTAAGCTTCTTAAACTCATAAACAAATTCAGCAAAGTATCAGGATATAACATGAACACCCATAAATCAATTGCTTTCCTATACATCAGTGATGAACCACCTGAATACCTGCAAAAGAAATTAGGTAAACTACCCATTCACAATAGCCTCAAAAAAATAGTACTTGGGAATCAATTAACAAAAGAGATGAAAGACCTCTACAATGTAAACTATAGAAGACTAAAGAAAGAAACTGAAGAAGACCTTAGAGGATGGAAAGATCTTCCATGTTCTTGTATAGGCAGAATTAATATTGTCAAAACAGCCATACTGCCAAAAGCACTATACAGATTTAATGGAATTCTTATTAAAATTCCAATGATGTTCTTCATTTTACTAGACAAGCAGTCATGAAATTTATTTGGGAAAATAAGAGACCCAGAATAGCCAAAGCAATCCTTAGCAAGAAAAGTGAAGCAGAAGCTATTACAATACCAGACCTTAAATTATACTGTAGAGCTATATAGTAACAAAAATATCATGGCATTGGTACCAAAACAGACATGAAGACCAATGGAACAGAACAGAAGACACAGAGACAAACCCACATGAATACAATAATCTTACACTAGGCAAAGATGCCATAAACATACATTGGAAAAAGCTTCTTCAACAAATGATGCTGGGAAAACTGGAAATTCATATGTAGTAGAATAAAATTTAACCCTGTCTTTCACTCTGCACAAAACTCAACTCAAAGTACATAAAGAACATAGGCATTAGACCAGAAAGTCTGTACCTGCTAGATGTAAATATAGGCCCAACTCTCTATTAGGTACTGACTTAGGTACTGACTTCCTCAACAAGACTCATAAAGTGCAAAAGGGAAAATGAAGAATCAATAGGAAAGGTAGTAGAATACAACAGTTACTAATATGGCATTATGTAAAAATGTGGATGTGTAACCGATGTGATTCTGCAATCTGTATTTGGGGTAAAAATAGGAGTTCATAACCCACTTGAATCTAATGTATGAAATATGATATGTCAAGAGTTTTGTAATGTTTTGAACAACCAATAAAAAAAGAAAAAAAAAGAATCAATAAATGGGGCTGGGGTTGTAGTTCAGTGGTAGAGTACTTGCCTAGTATGTGTGAGGAATAGGGTTTGATCCTCAGTATCACTTAAAAATAAATAGATAGATAGATAGATAAAAATAAAATAGATAAATTAAGGTATCAAAAAAGAATCAATAAATGGGATAGTATTAAATGAAAAAGCTTCTTTACAGCAAAAGAAACAATCAAGAATGTGAACACAGAATGGAAGAAAAGCTTTGCTACTTGCACCTCAGATACAGCATTATTCTGCAAGATATACAAAGAACTCAACAAACTTAACACCAAATAATAATAATAATAAAACAGATAACCCATCAATAAATGGGCGAAGGAAATGAACAGGCACTTCATAGAAAAAGAAATACAGATGGTCAATGTATATATACAAAAAAGTATTCAACATCTCTAGCAATTAGGGAAATGCAAACTATTGCCTAGTGGGATGAAAAAAATCCATAGCTTCCTGCTAGAACTTTTTGGATACTACCCTAGTGAGGGAATTGGAAAACCCCGTTATAGCCCCATTAAGATAAAGCTGAGGCCCCTCACTCAGCCTTTTTTGGTTGGTTGGAATTTGAGCCATAGTTTTTTCTTTAATGTTTGACTGCAATAAAACAGTGATCTCTTTAAAGATTTCTGTCCTGATATGCTATCTCCTTCATGATTCTTTAGAGTGAACATGTTTTGGGGAGTGGTTATCTGAGTATGATGGTTTGGGTAGATTTCTGGCTTCTCCACCACTCAGGTTGGAATAGGTGAGTCAAAAAAAAAATGCAGGGTGCTCAACATCATTTTTTTTGGGGGGGGGATCAAAGGTCCTTAATAATATTCTATCTTTTATCAAGGTTATTTTATTTGTTTTACATCAATGTCTATTATTTTCAGTTGTATTTAGGGAATACTCTTTCAACATCATCTAAGAAGTTAAAAAAAACCCATATTATTTAAAACAATGAGTTTTCTTATTATTCTTTCTTAATAAACTTCCGTGAAATATGTGACAAATGCAACATCCCAATAGATACAAAAATTAAAACAGAAAAATAAAACTCTGCCTATTATGTATTGACATAGAAATACCACTTAAACTAATTTCTAAAGGAACTATATTGTGTTTTCTGTGTGAGGTCAAGGTTTTGTCTCAACTGAAGAGAGACTTAAAATAAAATGACAGCATACCAGTATTCATAGTATTCCTTTTAATGTTCTAACACTGAAATGTTCCAATGGGCAATAAAAGAAAGACTGACTTATGAGGTGGATATTAATTTTAAAAGACAAAAATTATGAGTGATGCAAATGTATATGATGGGATTAAATATTTCATGCATTTTTCTTCAATTATGTTTTTTCTCATATACAACATCTTTATGATTCATTTGTAGCTCATTTCAAAATCTGCATGCTTTTGTTTCTGATTCTGCAGAGAAGTTTTTCCAAATTAAAAATTTAATGACTGGAGAAAGGTTGTGCAATTTGGTATTGCTATCAATAGCATTCAAAGGATGTGGAAATCTTAAGCCTAGTGACTATGAGAATGAAGGGAAGATAAATTATATAGGCCCAATATAAATATAATCTAAGTCATACATGTCTTATCTGTGGAAATTATCACTGCTAATTCTCTAGACACATGAAATTAGAGATTGAGATTGTTTTTATATTTTGATGCCTTTCAACATAGAAATATAATTTTTCAAATTTAAAACCACTTTAAGCATGAGAAAGAAATATTTTCAAGACCAAAGAATGGTTCATGTTTTCAAAAATATTTTTCAAAAATATTCAAATATTTTCAAGATCAAAGAACTCACTTTAACAGATGTTTGATCTGAGATTAAATATTTAAACATATAGTTATGTCTCCATATTTTTATTCCTACTCTAGGCCCTGAAGGTGTTAAGAACAGGCCTGGTCATTGTCAGAATTTCTTGTGGCTTGGAAGAATTTTTATCACTGACAAGTCCCAATCTCGGGTAATAGGATGTACTCTAAGCGCACAGGTCATATCTTGAGTAAGTAAATTCTGACTCTCCTTCCTATGCTAGCAAAGCTTTTGTGAATGCATTATGCTGCTTAAATTCCAACATTCCCTTGAGTAGTAAAGTCCTATTCTAAATTATAAATAAAAGGGACAGTCCTGCTGTCTTGGGTCCCACAATCTTCTACTTGTCACCATTCATGGGGACAGATTTCTTGAGATGAAAGCACAAGGAACACAACTCCAAGAACTGCTTGCTATCCAGACAGCAGATTAGAGTTTTGAAGACTGGCCTCTCAGAGCAGAACTCCTGTTCTTAAATATTCACTTCTGAGGTGACTATGGGGATTTTGCAATTTGAAATCAAGTTCAAAGCCAAGCAAATTCTCTGTAGTACTGCCCAAAGTTCAAAGCCCAGTGCCTTTCAAATCAAGTGCAGATTTATTTCTCCCCACCACTGCTCTCATGTGAAAAACTATGCCTGGAACCATAGTTAGACAAATAATTGATTCTCAAATAAAAATTTGGACTCCATTAGTCCTGTCACCATTGATAAAATTGAACCTCTAAATGGAACAAAGAAAAAAATGATTATATGGAAATACAGCTTCATCAGAACTAGCAAGCTATTTTATGGAGGATGTCAGAAGACAAACAAGTCAGGTATAGTTTACTGTTATAGTGACTAATAGTAGGTATTTGATCAAGACTTGATAGAGAAATTGGCATTTCAGAAAGATACAACTAGTGCTTCCTGATGTGCCTAATTATATCTGGGGAGGAAGGTAGGACCTTCAGAATTAATTTCACTTTGGAATAGCATCTTTCTCTTGAGATGATCGCCAGATATTTTATAAACCTGAAATTTCCCAGTGGGCAGTAATTCTCACAAAATCCTTTCTCCACAGGTCAACAGTGAGAATAACAGAGCCAAAAATGATCTTCTTGTTCCGATCAGAGGGTGTGTGTGTGTGTGTGTGTGTGTGTATACTCAATAATCAAGAAATCCAATTTGCTCCTACTTACTGATCTAAGGCATGTGCTTGTGGTGCATATAAGTCATCTACTCAAGAAATTATGCATTTGACTTCCAGGCACTGTGATTATTCAGCTATCATGTATGATTTTTTCATTTTTAAAAAATTTTATCTGTGTTTTTAGAGGTCTAGCTGCCCAATTTAATGCTTACCCAGGTCATTTATTTACCAAGTAAGACTTGCTCGTAGATTAATCATTAATTATTTGAGAGAAACAATCTCTCCATCAATTTATAGATTTCATCACTGCACTAAGATCTTTTCCTTCAGAACCATTGGTGTCTCTATTCCAGGCATTCATCTTTTAATTTTTTTTAATCTTTATTGTGTTTGTTTTGTGAAATTTCCTCTTCTCTTACATTCAGACAAAACAATCCCCACTCTCCCACCCCAGATATGTTCTTCCTTTTCTAGGACATACAATAGAACAAGGGAAGTGTTAACATTAATCCTAATTTCAAATGAAAAATAGTTAAGTGACTTTATATTTTATTAGAAATGCTTTGAGATATGTGTGGTTTTAGAGAAGGAATATGGAGAAAAGTGGTATGAGAAGGATGGTTCTTATACTTTCTGTGAATCCACAAGTGATCATTCCCCTGCCAGTGACTTTATTTATTCTATTTTATATAATCCTAACAGTAAATTAGATTAAAGTCATTATTTATTCTCTGTCAAATCATACTATTAGTGAAACTGTTATGAAAATGGTTATAAGAATTAAATAAAATAATTAAGTTTCCAATACTATGATAAAATGAATAATATCAATTAAATGTTATTTTACTTCTTTTGGGCCTTATTTTTCTCAAGTTTAAAATCAGGATGTATTAATGACATTAGTTCCTTCTAAGCAGTATTTTAACTATAATGGAATGCTTATACTTTGACTCCACTTTGGCTAGTTTTCCAAAAGGCTGAACAAAATATAATGCACAGTAAACATTCCCATATTCAAAAAGTATGGGTAAAAACAACTACACAAGATTTTTACAAGACAAAGTGTTTTTGATAATCCTTATATTTATGGTCATCTCAGAGTTATAGAAATTGTTGAAGTTGATGGGGCTTAGAAAAATAATGTCTTAGAAAAACTTTTAATATGATGGCATATGTATTAGAGTTCTCTAGAGGACCAGAATCAACAGGAAACATAATTATAAAAGGGGGACTTACTACATTGACTTACACGACCAGAAGCAAGATCGTCCACATTAGCTGTCTGCAGACGGAGAGCTGGAAGAACCAGTAGCTGCAAAGTCCATGAAGCTAAAGCCCCAGAACAAGAAAGATCAACAGTGCTAACCTAGTCCCAGACTAAAGACTTCTGGAGAATCTGCTTTGGAAGTGTGAAGAAGCAGCCAAAGTCTGACATCCTCAGAAGCAGCCCAAATCAAGAACCCATTCAAGAAAAATGAGCTTGCATCTAGTGCTGCTTCCTTGTTCCTCCACCTATTCCATCCAAACCATAATCCTATTGGATGGTGCTGCCACTCTTAGGGAGGGTCTCCATTTCAGTTTGCTATCCCACATGCCAATCATTCCTAGACACACCCTCCTCTACACTCCCATAATCCTCTTAATCCTTTCGGCATCCTAATCCAATCAAGTTGGCAATTTACATTAAACATTACAGCATAATATCCTTTCTTGTGGGGAACAGCAAAGGGAATGAATGCTTTCCACTTGTTAGATGCAAAGGTGAACGTTCTCATGGGATCACACAAAATCCTAGCTGGGAACTCCAGAGGCCCCATGAATAAAAGAGGATAACTATGAAAGACTTGCTGGCTCCCTGTGCTAGTGACAGCACAAGAAGAATTGATCACATTCCCAGCTTTCATGGAGAAAAGATGGACAAGACATGAGCCAAACACAAAACAGGGATTCTTCCGAAACCAACCTTAGAAGGTGTTGTTCAAAAGGTGACTGAAATGAACCTAACAGAGTTGAGGAGCCCATCTACTTATTAAAAACCTATGTGTGATTTTTCAAGCCTGAGAAAGGCTTTCCTTGTCAGGTCTTAGGGTGGGAAAATGCCTTCTCATGCCAGACTTGGTACAAAAGCCAGTGCATGGCCATCTCTACACAAAGTTGTGGTCAAGGACTGAGACCACCACAGCTAGCCAAGCTCGTGGGCATAATGATATTCCTAACCCAGGCACTCTCTTTCCTAATTATCTCCCTCAGGTGCCTTTGCTGAAGACTCTTTTAGGGCAGGAAGGAGGGAAAACCATGAAGGTGCTTTTGCCTACCTCGACTCAGTAGTCTGTATTTTTCTACTCTAAACCTTCTCCTTAAGCTCCAGGGGCTTAAATCTTTAGATGAAATAGGATATCCTAGCCAATAAATGAAAGGGATTGAGTATAAATCAAACCAATAAATTCAGGCTTCTTTTAAAACATAAAATAGTCATCTGTTATTTTTTCAGTAAAAATTATCCAAAATTAGTAATTTCACATGGTTCCATGTGAAATAATATGATCTTTGATAATCTGTGAAAAGATAAACATGTTGTTCCACAGGAGTGTAGGAATGGAACAGCTAACTAGTTTTTTAGTGTAGGAGAATAAAATGAAGTATATTTTGAAGGGAAAACAAAATGGAGTCTTAAAAGTGTTTAAGTAACTGGCAGAAGCTGGCTGGTAAGGAACAGAAAGGCATTCCAGGCAGGGAGGTAGCATGTGCAAATGCTAAACTATGAAAGGGCTAAGCAGGAGTTAGGAAATCATAACCTAATGGCCACAGCCACATATGGAGACAGGAACGAGAAAGCAAAGTGGAGACAAGAAGATTTTAAGCTAAGAATTTAACCCTGAAGTGCATTGATGAAGGTAGAAGCCAAGAGAGATATGCATGTAAGAAATAGCATCCTAAAAATAGAGAAGAGAGCTTTCCCAAAGATGATGCAGGAGTCAGGAAGATCAATGAGAGGTCACTACAGTCATTCAGGTTTTTAAATCTTACTTTTTCATTCTGTATGTATGGAAAATTGAGGTTTAAACTTCTTATATATCTGTAATCTAGTTACATAATTCTCCAGTCAAACGTTCTTGCTGCTGGGCTATGAATATATTTTTTATTATTCAATGGGTTTCTTTCCTTCTCCGTGTCCTACTTCAGAACAGTGTGTGTGTGTGTGCATACCCACACACACACACACACACACAAAACACAGACATGTATACACACAATTTAAAATATATGTATTTATTTAGCCAATTTATGTGTGCCAGGGACACATGAGTTAAGATGGAATTTCAAACTTCAAGAAGATAAAACTGAACACTTTCTAAACAAAAATACAATTATGTCTGAGGAACTGCAGGGACAGCCTGCTAGTGTACTGCCCTTTGAGAAAAACTCTGTACTGAAGTTTGAATTGAAAACAAAAGATGAACCTCTAAATAAAAGAGCAATTTTAACTAGAAGGCGTAAGTAGCAGTCTATCAAAGTATAATAAATCTGAGAACTGCATGGGAAAGTCCTTCTAAAAGATAATTTAATTTTTATGCTAAAAAATTATCTATGTACTGATGAGCTACCATAGGCCAGCCAGGTCTTCTGCTAGGTATTAGAGAGGCACTGAAGGAACAACCTGACAAGACTAACCCTAATGATTCTGATCCTAATTGTAAAAGGAAATATCTGGTATGTTTCAAATGGATTCTCCAGACATAAGTAAAATGAGTTTTTTGAATAAATTCTATATAAGCCTGAGAACGCAAGACACCATGTGCAGTTCCAGTGATGGTGGTGATCGTCATAATATGGTGTGACTGAGATTTGAGTACTGGGCCAGAGGACAATACTGATACCACCTACTGACCAAGAAAGCACTTTTGTGAACAGTGTTTTTGGCTTTTACTATAATGATTTTGGAGATGAAAAAGTAGAACCTCAAGCAGAATGACATCAATACATCTGAGCAGAAGCACAAAGTAACTTTAGTGGCACTGGGTACATATTTCCACTTTTTACAATCAATCATAGGAAATCTCTCCACAAAGTGTCAAAAAGAAAGCAGCAGTTTCTCACCAGGTTAAGAAAGAGGACTGATACTTGGTGTGCATGGGAGACATTTCCCATGATGTCCCAGCCTTGGACATTCTCTTAGGAGAAACTTGAGTCTATCTGTTTCTTACGAGTGGATGGAAAGAGTAAGTATGGCCAGGGACTTACCCAGTGGAGGTAAGTCTCTGGTTGTTCTCACTAAGGGAATGTTATTATTTGAATGTGAAGTATTCCCCAAAGATCCTGTGTTAATGCAAGAATGTTCAGTGATAAAGTGACTGGATTGTGAGAGATGTAACCTAATCAATCCATCCTAGTCCGAATGGGCTGACTGGATGTTAACTGTAAGCAGGTTAGGTGCAGCTGGAGAAGGTGGGTCACTAGAGGCATATCCTGTAAGGTTTCATTTTTTCTGCAGCTCCTTCACCTCCTTCCTGTGCTTCCTGGCAACCATGAACAATAGAGCAGTGCCCCTCCACCATGTCCTTCTGCCACATCTTGTGGTCAGAGCAATGCCATTGGCCAACCCATGGACTAAACTTCTGAAACTGTGAGCCAAAATTAACTTTTCCTCCTCTAAGTTGTTCTTGTCAAGCATTTTGTTCACCACAAGGAAAAGCTGACTAACACGGGGAAGTAGCAACTCATACTGCTTCTTATGTGTTTTTTGCTCAAGACCTTGTATGTGTGTGCACTGCAGACTTACTTTTAACATGATGACGAGTGGAAGGTAAAAAGTTTACTCTAGTCTATTCCCAAGATTGGAAATAATGCCAGTAGCTTGAAGAACGGCTTGAAAATTTATGATGTATTAAAAGGGAAGGAAAGACTCAAGTGCTACAGCCCCAGCATTGGCATTGGTGAAACCCAGTTTCTAAGACCTGGCTGTAGCTAGATGTTTATGAGACCACAGTGATATCTCAGGGAAGATGGGTAGGATAAACGTCCTTACATACCATTCCACACACACATACTCACTGTAAGGGTAATGATTTGGTAAGATAACCTGTAGATAATTTAGTAAAAAGACCCTCCGAATTAGAAAACAGGACAGTTTGAAGGAAGTTCTGTACCATGCATCCTCACAGATAATTATAACATGAAATAGGAAGTCAAACAGAGCAGAGAATTCACAATTTCAGTCAGCAAGATATTTGAGTAGTTTTGCCAAAGAGAGTGCAAACAATACAAATATGGCAGATGATTAATCAAAAATGAGCAAATATGACAAGCAATTAATCCAAAAAATAGGCAGAATAGCATCGTGAAAGCAATCCTCAGCTCTAGAATTAGCAGGACAAATCCAAATTCTGTCTTGGTGCTAAGTCATTAGGGTAGATTCTAGTTATTTCCAACAGGTACCAGTGGTGCCCATGATCACTGGTCTCTTTAAGATGCAGAGAGAATGAATGAATTCCTGACTTAAGCACAGTTTGTCACTTATTATTGTGTAATCACAGTCTCAACCAGCAATTTATGAACCAAACCTATAATTTAGTGTGGTTTAAGTCCTATATTTGGATCCCTCCTTAGCTTTCAATCCATATGTTTCATTCACAAGAAGGCAACATGATTGGATTGTTTTAATTCTATACTACTGTGATTTTTTTCCCCTAATAGCAGGGCAAATTTACTTCACGCCATTGCCCTTAGTAGTCCCTCATTAAAATATAGGCCACAAATATTTAAAATAAGTTGCAGTTGATAAATTATACTTTAGCACTTTTCTTAAAAGTGGAACTAGTATATTACCTTTTTTTTACTATTATTAAAGTTTGAAAATTACTCAGTGAAAGTTGGAGAGTGAATAGATTGGTTTTGAGTTTCTTTTCCAAATTGCTGTGTAACCTTAATTTTCAGGAAAGAAGTCAAATATGTTAATAGCTTGAAACTCTCTGACATGAACAAACTAACATGAAAATAGTTAATAAATTACTTTTCCCCATTTCAATGGAAAAATAATATTAGTCCACAGCCATCTTGAAAGTTTCCTAGCTTACAGATTTCAAAAACTTAAATAAATTAGAAACAATGAGGTGCTGAACAGGGATCTTGGATCTTGGCTCTTCTATTAAACTAGTTGTAAAACTTCAGCTAATATGTTCAGCCTCTTTGGACTTTGTTTGGATATGAGGTGTCCCCCAAAAAGCTCGCATGTGAGACAATGCAAGAAGGTTCAGATGAGAAATGATTGAGTTGTGAAAGTCATGACCCAATTAGTGAATAAATCCCCTGATAGGCATTAACCGGTATCTGAAGGCAAGTGGGCTATGGCTGGAGGAGGTGGGGCCATTGGGGGTATGGCTTTGGGTATATATTTGCATCTGGTAAGTGGAGATCTCTCCTTTCTGATCATCATGTGAGCTGTTTCCCTTTGCCATACTCTTCAGCCACGATGTCCTGCTTCACCTTGAGCCCAGAGAAATGGAGCCTTCTGCCTTTGGACTGAGACATCTGAAACCATGAATGCCCTGATAAACTTTTCTTCCTTTACAATTGTGCTGAGTGGGTCTTTTAGTCACAGCAGTGAAAAAAAAGCTGACTAAAACCAAGGGTGACCTAAAATAGGAAGATACAAAAGAAGACATTTTCTTCTACAGCAAAAGAAAACCTGGATGATCGTAAATTATTTACATGGATCTCACTACACCCAAGGGATCTGTGAATATGCAGACTTCTTTGTGAAGAAGCCTGTTTTACTCAGCTTTTGCATTGTCGTGACCAAAAGACCTGATAAGAACAATGTACAGGAGGAAAACTTGATATGGGGCTCAAGGTCTCACACATCTCAATTCATGGTTGGTTATCTCCATAGCTCTAAGTCCAAAAATGCAGATCATTGTGGCAGAGGGGCATGGTGGAAGAAAGCAGCTCACAATGTGGCAACAAAGAAGCAGAGAAAGCTCCACTCACCAGGGAAAAAATATAAACCACAATGGAACTCCACCAGTGACCTACCTTTTCCAGTCACACCCTATTTGCCTACAGTTATCACCCAGTTAATCCACATCAGTGGATTAATTCAGTAATTAGTTACAACTCTCATAATCTAATAATTTCATCTCTGAGAATTTTTATATTGCCTCACAAGAGCTTTGGGGAGACAGCTCATTTCTAAATTGCAACAATGCCTCTAATAATAATATTCTTCAGAGACTCAAGATACTCTAAAACAAACTTGAATCTCTTAGGGCAGTCCATTTGTTTCTACCCATCCCCCACCTGAAATCACCAACCTTTGAGCTGATCTCCATAGTACAACCCACAAATGAGTGATTCTTAAATTCTTTGTAGATATGAATACATAATTTAAATGGTGAGGAATATTAATGAGGTTAAATAAGATGAGGGGAGAAGAATATATTTAAGAAGAAATGATAATTCATGAGGTAAAGATTCTAAGAGGGGCTGGGGATGTGGCTCAAGCCGTGGAGCGCTCACCTGGCATGCATGCGGCCTGGGTTCGATCCTCAGCACCACATATAAACAAAGATGTTGTGTCCACCCAAAACTAAAAAATAAATATTAAAATTTTCTCTCTCTCTCTCTCTCTCTCTCTCTCTTAAAAAAAAAGATTCTAAGAGCTTTGGGCATTATTTCCTCCTGCCATACATCCTCACAGGAAACATGTAAAGACACCTTAAAGCTATCATTTGGGAAGTGACTAAAAAAAAATAGCGAAGTCATTCAATGGAATATTATACTGACATTAGAATAAATTAGGTATTCAAATACTGATAAAAGAAACATACCCAATATTTATTGTTAAATAAAAAATTAAAAGGTAGGTTGTAGAACATATATATGAAATGATTCATTTTTTTTAATTGAAGAAAGCAGCAGAATATTTATAAAAATAAATATAAGACACTTTTAAGAATGATTTCAGCTGGGCAAGTATATTGAGAATACAGAGTATGGGTAAAAAGGGCTATTATTTCTCATCTGATGTAATTCTGTGTAGTTGATCTTTTACCATAAGCACAAATGCCTTTTGTAATTAAAACAAAGTTATTTAAAACTCAGCATGGATCATTTGTTGTGGCCAGGAAATGCTCACATGATTTTTATGATCTCAGTAACATTTTTATTATGAAACATTACAGATATAAACAGAACAATACCAGAAACACAAATGCTCTCATCCAACTTTAAGATATCTTAATTTGTTTTTATTTTTAAAAGAATCACTACAAGGATTGCCAGAAATTCATAGATACCCTCCCCTTTTCCACCTACCAGATATGACCAAAAATCTGAACTCAATTATCTTATACTATTACTGTATATACAAGTACCTGAGACAAAATTTAATATTATTTTCCTTAAGATCTTCTATTAAAGACTTGACATGGTTCATATTATTCTTCAACTTGCATTATCCATGTAGTAAATTCGTAATGTGTCTTCCAGCTTTCCTTTCGAGACCTAGGGAATTTCTGTCCAGCTATTGGAGTATCACAATAGAAAAAACTCAGCTGTCATACCCTTCTGGAAACATCCCTTCGCTTAAAACAGTCAACTTTCCTAAGGTCACATTCATGAGCGGGGCAGCCTGTTCAAAAGGGCAGCAAGGGAGGTGAATGTGTGTGTAAAAAACACAACCCCCTCCATCCAGCTGAGGAAATTTTCAAAGTCCTTCCCAGCTTCAGAACTCCCTGGAGGGTCACATGACCCTTTTTGAGAAGGACAAGTAATGCACAACCTGGATGTAACTCTGAGAAAGCATTATATTTTCCCATATTGATGAACAGTCTTAAAAAGAATTGACCTGCATTCTTCAGAAATAGGAATGTCATGAAAGAATAAAAATCAGATGAAGTATTCCATACTAAAAGAGACTAAAAGGATATGAAAAACTGAAGCACATAAGGGATTTTCTTGTACTACAAAAATTATTAGGATAAGTTGTCACTGATAAGTCCTGCATGAGCTTACTACAGAACAGATACCGTTTTAAATACTTTACATATATTGACTCATTTAATCCCCATGTGAGTCTTATATGAGTTAAGTAGGATTATTATCCACATTTACAGATAGAGAAACTAAGTTTTTTGCCCAGATATATGGACACAATATCTCTATTTATTTATTTTTATGTGGTGCTGAGTATCGAATCCAGTGCCTTGAATGTAGGAAGCAAGCACTCTACCACTGAGCTACAACCCCAGCCCTGGAGTCACTATTCTTAAATACAGCTTCTACTACTCACTCTAATGATATCACCGATTCATACCCCAAGATTTGGAAAAATTAAAGAAATTATTACCAAGTATGGGTGAAAATGTGGCAAAATGGGAAATTCTGTTTTATTGGCCAAACTGGTATTTATATTAGAACAATTTGGAAAGAAATTTGGCAATATGTAGCAAATTTTAGGATACAAATTTCCTAAAACAGCAGCTCAAGGGCTTGTAAGCACAAGACCTGCATAAGAATGTTGACAATAACCTTGTCAGAAATACCTGAGCAGTAGAAGTATAGATAAGTTATTGTTTAATCATATAATGAAACATAATTAAACAACAAGACCCCAATGTAATGTGCTAAGTGGGATCCCAAAATTTAATTATGTAAAATAAGGACCACATTATTAACAACTAAAGTAAAGCAGTATTTCATCTATAGTGTTTTTCAAAGTGTGAAATTAAAATAGTGAAACATGACAAAAATGATCATACATTTAAGCAAGAAAATCACAAATTGATATATCATCATTTAAGGAACTATATAAATTTCTACTTGTGTTTTCCCAGGCAATCAAGAGTAGTTTGTTTAGGTTTTTGTAAATTTCTATGTGGAAAGATCTTTTTGTTTATTTTGATCTTACCTTTCAGTTTTATTATCTTGCAGTTAAGGTATTGCTTATAATAGTTTTATTTTATTGGTCTGGTCAATGATTTACTTTTTTAAAATATATGATCAATTTTATGAATGTTTTATTGTGCTAGAAAATGTTGTTTTCTCCATTATCTGTGTATAAAATTTGATGTTTAATATTAAATATATAATGAATAATGCCTTATTCATTGTGTTTTCTAGGTCTAAAATTATCTTTTCCACACAATCTGTGTTGCATAAAAAAGGAGTAGGTTTTTCTTCTTAATAATGTCTCTCTTTCCATGTTTTCCCCTATTGCTTGAAGTTTTGGCTTTATGAAGGGGCCACTATGTTATTTGGCAATATGTATCCACAATATTCTAAATTGTAGCTTTTAGTATTAAGAAGTATCCTATGTATGTCAGCGTGTTTTCTTATTAGTCTGTTCAAACCCAAAGCCTCTTTATATTATTGATCAACTTATATTTCTATTTTGATTTTTGGTACTGAATGATATTCAACTTAATTTTTAATCTAATTATGCTTATTAAATTTATCTTTTTATATATTATTCCTTGGAGTGAATGTAGAGCAAATAATGATATTCAGCACTACTTCTGTAGGAATTTGTCATTTATTCAATTCATTTTCCTTTATTTGGACTCAGTACACATAGAAAATCTTGGTCACAGAAAATATAGTGCAATTCTATTCACTTATTTTCAACTGTATAATAAATGTTTTCCCAAATATTCTACCCAGTCTTTTAATTTTCCAATTCCCATAGCATTATTATTTATTGCATTATCAATGTGTCATCATTTAAATAGTTGATGTAACATATTGTGCAAATTAATCTTATCTCTCAGTTAGTACTTGAGCTTTCCAGTCTGAGTCTCCTGGAGGTAGCTTTGTTATTGGGCAAACATGGAGGGCTCACAGGGGCTGACAATTAAGTTGAACATATGAACAAACAAAACAAACAGAAGCAAACAAACTATTGTAGATACACAGAGGGAAAAGTCAATGGCAAAAGGATACAGGTGACTTAGGAGCCATGCCTTGAATATGTAAGAAACCCATTCATTAATCAGATAAGTGGCAAAAACATTCTAACAAACAAAAAATTTGCTCAAAGGCACAAAGATATGGTAACATATGGGATATTCAGAAAATGGTGATAAATCCAATGTGAATGGAACCCAATGGGTGAATGTGTTTCCCCCATAGAGCCCTGTTTTGTATGCCCCAGGAAGGGGATGTTCTGTTGGTACTAGAGGTTAAAAGGGAAAGTGATTTGCTCATCATCAGCTTGGGAAAATAACTGCTGACAGAGTAAGAAATAAATCTCATAAGGCATTTCAAAAGAAAGCATTGGGGGCTGGAGATATAGCTCAGTTGGTAGAGTGTTTGCCTCATAATCACAAGACCCTAGGTTCAATCCCTAGCACCACAAAAAGAAAAAAAAAAGAAGCATTAGTATAAAGCCACTCCATGTGGCCAGGACCTGTTGAACAACTCAGCTAAAGCAGTAGAGGTAGGAATTGCTAAAAGAGATTAGATCTGATACCTGTTTTATAGATTGCTAAAATCTTATGTCTAATTTGCTGTTACACATAAAGCAGATACAGGGAGTGACTTCAGTATTTCTGGCTCTAAAGATTTTTGTACCTGGCCTAAGAACTAAAGAGGCAGATAAGACTAAGAACCATAGAGATGATTTAAAATTAAAATTTTTTGCAAAGTGAGGAACAAGAACTGTCTCTCTCTCCTCTCCTACTTCCCCTGCTGTTTCACATCTCTCTCTCTCTCTCTGTCAGTCCCCCTCCCTCCCTTGGCTTCAGTCTGGATATGAAAAATAACATCAGAGAAAACAATTAAATATCAAAAATGCCAGTGATTATAAAGTATGTTATTATAGGTTTATTCTTCTCAAGGATAAACAGGGAAAAATTAAGTTGCCTTAAGATTAAACAGAGGTAGGGGCTGAGGTCATAGCTCAGTGGTAGAGCACTTGCCTAGTATGTGTAAAGAAAGCACAGGGTTCGATTCTGAGCACCACCTATAAATAAATAAAAAGATCCATTGAAAACTAAAAACTAAATTTTAAAAAAAAGTTTAAACAGAGGTATATTAAACTCCTAAACAATCTTCCCTTTCTCCATCACTTTCACAGTGTTTTCACAAAGGCTGTTAATGTGTCAAGCCATAGAGTATGAAGAAATGAACTAACTCAAGAATACCAAAATCCTAGAAGGATAGTGTGCCTGGGACAGAAGCAGGTCATTACTAGTTTCAATAAGTAAATGGCCAGAATTCAGAAGCAGATTTCATACAGTGCTCATCTCCCAAGATGAAGATTCTGCAAGGAAATATGGTTAAGATACTCTTAAACCATTAAATTACATTGTCATGGAATCCTGATGCCCTGGGCACTCCCAGAACATATGGCAGGAAAATATCTTGTCGAGAATTTCATTGCCAGCATCAATCGCAGCCTTGAGAGGCACAGCTGCCATGCTGGATAGGGTCCAAAGATGTTTCAGGACTGCCTGTTCTTGAATGAGATACATGGAAAGGTTGAGGTTTGGTCCTACAACTTTGTTGTCATCTTGCTACAGAGTTCATGGATCAGGATCCACAGCCTGATGCCCTGTTTTTCCTGGTCTTCTGCTACATCTTTCTAGTAGAAAAGACAGAGCAACTTTGTGACTCAAACCAGGCATGCATGATTGTAGTGAAAGACATGGCTTTCTCAGGGAAGCTATATTTCTTGATTCTGACCTCAATTATACTGAGGCAGTTAAAAAGAAGTCCGGTAGTGAATTAGTTGAGTGTTGGTGTTTTGTTTTGTTTTGCTTCAGCAACACGGAGCACTGGAATGAATCTGGAAACCGTTTTCTAGACACTTATCGAAAGAATAGAAACCAAGAGAAACTTGGAAGAATTTTACTAATAGATAAAATCAGCAGTTGCCTAAAACTATGCCTAGCACTTCATTTGCTTCTTCTGACAGTCTACCTTTGACCAGTAAGTGTGCCTGAAACTCAAACCCTTAAATTCACTCTTATCTGAAATCAAGAAATAACCTAATCAAATCATCTCTTCTGAAGAAAATGCTACCCTTGTCAGGAATGTTAGTTTTACGACTTTTCTTTGTTTTGTTTTTGACTGGGCTCTCAGAGGGAAAAGTTTAACTGTCCTTGTTCTTTTACTGACTTTAGGTTCCTATGCACTGACCACAAAGTGTTGTATGTGAGCAGTAAAATATCAACCCCTTTTGGTATTTAAATTATCCTGTTTAGCATAACAATAAAATAACACAAAAAGAATGACATATGACCTTGCATGTTTTATTATGGGGGAAAAGGCAGGTTGGAGACATCAAGAGCCAGAAACCCTAACCCAGGAATGCACAGTGACTAGAATGGAGCTATAAAAGGACCAGGGATGCCACTCAGAACAAGGGAGCAAACACTGCTTTCATCTCTAATTCCCAGAAGACAGCAGATGCTCAGAATGAGTCAGTCAAATTTAACTCTCAGAAGATGATTGTTACCTTCCAAATTAGGTCTAGTCTACATAGTGGACTGCTAATAACTGACATTAAAACCTTCCATCTAAAATTGGAAATGGTAGTTTTCCCTCTGTATTTGCTCATGCTATATGATTTTCTAAATCTCTTTCTGCCATTATGCTGTTCTCATAAATTTGAATTTTAGACAATGAAGAAAAAATATGTTTATCACTTCTTTATCCTTCCTTCAGGGACACAAATTTGTATCCAGGAAGGATTATAACTTGGTGTAAATCAGGCTGAGAATTCTAACCTTAATAACATAAGACATTTCATAATAATAGGTAGAATCTTTCTGGATTAGTTCTCTGTGTGTTGAGCTTAGCTGATATATTAGTCTCATATTTTACTGTTTCAAAGCATACAATCAAAATTTTAAGTGCAATGGAAGTTTGCTTGATAAGGTGATTGAATAATTAGAAGTATTTTAGACTGGCTAAACAAAGACAAGAAAATTGAAAATCTCATTCTGTACTAATGCCACAGGTATGAAATGAGGGAGAGATGTTTTTGAAAACAATTAATCTTCCTCAAAAATGATTTGTGGCATTTAAACTACTTCTAATTTGGAAAAAGTACAGTGGACATAAATGTATATGAGAAATTCAATGACAGTCATATGTTTTCAGGTGGAAATAATAGAAAAGAAACTGAGAAGACCATATAAACAAGATAAACTTGTTTT
The DNA here is from genome assembly GCF_021218885.2 of Marmota monax. Classification (NCBI taxonomy): domain Eukaryota; kingdom Metazoa; phylum Chordata; class Mammalia; order Rodentia; family Sciuridae; genus Marmota; species Marmota monax. The sequence continues at coordinate 129,578 of NW_026694470.1, read as the reverse complement.
ATCAATGTTGTTTTTCCCCTAAATTTTGTCAAATTATCTTATTTGAGAAGTTACTCATTATAAAATAATTGATAACACTACAAATTAAAATATGAGATATCATCTAAGCAGAAAATTTTGTATGTTCTGTAAGCAGAAAAAAAGAAATGAATTTTGCCTTACAGAGAGAGATTCACCCAACCTTCCAATGTTTTGTTTTTTTGTTTTCTCTATATTTCATAAGAAGAAATGTTCTAATTCCTTCAAGTACAGAATGCAAATAAGAGAGAGTTCATTGTAATTTGAAGCATAATTTTCATGAATCATTTAATTGGTGGTGCAAATGACCCTTCAGCACTGTATGAAGAAAGGAGAGAGTAGAGAGCTCTGGCATAAGGGTGATCAGAGTGTGGGTGGAAAGCATTCAGGTGCTGGGTCTAGTGAAATGCCTATGAAGGCTTGGAGTCTAACACATTTGAGTTAAAGAAATGATGCTCAATAAAATATGAGCAAAATATTTAGTTATATAAATACCACCAATAATGTAATATCCAAAAGACCATCTTCAACACCGTTGAACATTTTTATATGCTGAATTCTAAACACGGATTTTGACATCTACATATTCAGAGGTAGAGAAGAATTACAAATGAAATGTAGCATTTTTGTAATCCTTGTCTAGAAGAGCCTGAATTCAGATATCACACAATTTAGATTTGAGTTTTGTCATTAGTGTCAATCACCATGTTATAGGTTCTATTTTATGATGTATGAAATGAAGATTTGCAGGCCACGCTATCAATTAGCAAATCACATTCACCAAGGAGTAATAGTCTAATCTACTTTTCTTGAGACAACTAGACTTTTATTACTTTGTTCCTTTAAACTTGTGGTTTCATGGAAGATGACTATTCAAAGATAGATGGTGACTTTGTGAAGCATTTTCCAAGACTTCAATATTAAACTATCTTAATAGAATAAGGCAGAGGAAAAAATAAACCTTCTAACTAAAATCCAAAATAACCTTCCACAAGGAATCAAAATCATCCATCAAAGGTGAATTTCCCAAGGTTTACTCTGTGGGAGTTGCCTTTTCTCCCTCTTCCCTTTATTTTCATTCTTTTTTAATCTCTCTTTTAAATTGATTTCAAAAAAAATAAATGAGAGCAGAATGCATTACAATTCTTATTACATGTATACAGCACAATTTTTCACAACTTTGTTGTATATAAAGTGTGTTGACACCAATTCATGTCTTCATATATGTACAATTTTCATTCTTAATTATGGTGGTTTGAAATATTTCTGAAGAACATCAAAGTTGTCCTTGCCAATATTTTTAATGAAATGAAGGCACCTTCAATGCCACTTTTGAGAGTTTAGGATGTTTATATAACAGTGACTCAGAACAAGTAGATTTTATGATGCAGATCTGGGCTTCAAAAATTACTTTTGTTACACTCAAGTATTCTTTACTGAAATCTTGTGGATATGATCATCCTTATGAGATTCCACTCTCCATTGAAAAATGGTAGGAAGAAAAACTAGCTCTGGTTTCTTTGAAGCTCAGCTCTTCTTGAATGATTCAGATCAGTGTTTGGTCTTCAAAGTTCTGGACTCTCTTCTTGCTTCTTTACAAGCATGCACTTAGTAGTCCAGGTTAAAAAAAGTCATGGAAAGAACACTACTTGATCATGTGTTCTTCTTTACACCAACCAAATGTAGAAAGGCATTAGAAGTACCACTTAGAGAAAAAGAACTGAGGAATAAAATGAGTTCCAGAAGCATTCATGAAACTAGTGACATTGTCTGAATGATTTTGATAATTCCATCCTATGAAATTCAATGTCATTCTTAAGGCAGTTAATCATCCCCCATGGGTCTTTCTCTGACTATATAACACCTTCTGTCCTTCAAAATGTGAACCCAAGTCTCTCTCTCAAAGAAGACAAAGATAAAAATAAAATGTCCTTTTTCTCTTCATCGCCCCTGTCCCCCAACATACACATACATCAGAGCTTTTTTTTTCCTAATGCATTTGTGAAGAAAAAGATGGTTAATTAATTTGCTGTACAATATGAATCATGCATAGTTGCTTTTAATCTTCTTAGGACACTTATCTTCCAAAAAAGCATGAAGAGAGATTAAGGAAAGGAGCTGTTATAATGTTAAAGTAATAGGGCCTTACACCCTATAAGTAAAAAAACCCGATAATTACCTTTTTTTTTCAATTTGAACTATATTTAATAGTTCTCTATACAGCCTAAAATCACACAATTAGGGGAAAAAACATAATTAAATGCACTAGAAGTTTAAGTAAGATGGGCTGGAATTCATTTATGCTTGAATGAAAATTAGTTAGTAGGCTTTTACTTTTTTCCCATAAGAATCAGTAATCCAGCCTTACCAATCTGTTCTTGTGCAAGTTGATTTCCTTATGCTTTTAGCATATTGCAACGTGACTATTAGTTTCACAATATCATTGTGAAAATATGATGACTAAAAGAAATGTCATCCTCATATATTTTGAGTGGCATGTAAATGGGTGCAACCTTTTAGGAGTACATTTGTTGATATCTGAAAAAAAAAATGTTTTTCGTGTAATGAAGATTTTATTTTTCAACTCAGTTCAATGTATAATTTCATTTTAATATTTTGAAGTTGACAAAGTTATATATATTTATGTTGTCCACCATAGCATTTTGACATACATACACATTGTGGAATGGCTAAAAGAAACATATTCATTACCTTACTTTATCATCATTTTTTGAGGTTAAAACATTTAACATTCAGTCTCCTAAGCAATTTTAAGGAATGTAATACACTGTTAATAACTATAATCACTATATTACAAGTATTTCTTTTGAATGTTTTTCTCCCAACAGGAATCTGTACCCTTTGACCAACATCTATCCAATTTCCCTCCTCCCTCCTTCATGCCTGCTAACCACCACTCTACTTTCTGCTTCCTTGAGTTTGGCTCTTGTAGATTGCATGCATAAGTGAGATCATATTTTATTTGTCTCTCTGTACTTGGCTTATATCACACAACACAATATACTCCCAGTTCACTCAAGTGACTGCAAATGAAAGAAATTAGTTTTTGAAGCTTTCTAGCATTCCATTGTGCATACATATCACATTTTATTTATCCATTCTTTTGTCAGTGGACAGGTAGGTTGATCCATATCTTGGCTTTTGTGAATAATCCTTCATTGACTGTGAGAGTACAATATCTCTGACATGCTGTTTTTTTTTTTTTTCCTTTGGATATATACCCACATGTGAAACTGCTGAATAGTATGGCAATTTTATTTTCACGTTTTCCATAATGACTCTACCAAATGACATTCTTACAACAGTGTGCCAGGATCCACTTTTCTCCACATCCTCACCAACACTTTTCATCTCTTGCCCTTTCCATGATAGTCATCCGAACAGGTGTGAAGTGATATCTCACTGTGGTCTTGACACCTATTTCCTTGATGAACAGTGATATTGAGCATTTTTTCATATACCTGGACAAAATGTATAATTATTTTAGAAATATCTTTTCAGCTTCTTGCCTTATTTTTTTAAAGAGAGAATGAGAGAGAGAGAGAGATAAATTTTTTTAATATTTATTTTTTAGTTTTCGGCGGACACAGCATCTTTGTTTGTGGTGCTGAGGATCGAACCCGGGCCGCACACATGCCTGGTGAGCGCGCTACCACTTGAGCCACATCCCCAGCCCTCTTGCCTTATTTTTAATCAGGTTATTTATTTTCATGCTGTTAAGTTGTTTGGGCTCCTTATATGTTTTGGATATAAAACCCTAATATGTGTGCTTCCCAAATCTCTTTTGCCATCATAAGTTTGTCTCTTCACTTTGTCAACTGCTTCATTTGTTGGGCAAATTTAGTTTAATTCAATTACATATATATATATATATATATATATATATATATATATATATATATATATATTTGTTTTGTTTTTGTTGCCTGTATCATTTTGATCAAATTCATATGCATACTTTTTGACATAGTATTTCTATTGCTAGGAACTTCCTATATCAATATACTCAAATTAATTCTGTTTCATGACTTTATATTTGACTCCTAAAAACAATGAAATAGTCATATCTTATAATGACATACATGTATTTTAAGGGGGGAAATGTATATATTAATGAGTGAACATAATATAATTAACCTTTTTTATATATTTATTATTTTATTGTGTATTAATCCTTGCCTATTTGCTGGCATGAGTTTTTTTTTTTCTTCCTTGAAGCCAGAAAATGAAAAACAATTGTTACCTTTAGAAAGAATAATATTTGTTACTTTATATCATTTGGTGATATTTGGATTTTAATTTATTAAGAATCTAACATATTTGTTATGATTTTTATCTATTGGTTGGTTTTTTCAATTTAGCTGATATTCACTAAGAAATCAAGTTTCTACCAATGGGTTATTTGTGTTTCCCCGTTTATATATTTTGCATTAAACAAAAAATGAAAGTGGCTTGGTGGTAGAGCACTTGCCTGGCATGTTTGAGGCTCTGGGTTCCATCCTCAGCACCACATAAATAAATAAATAAATAAACAAATAAACAAATAAATAAATAATTGCACTGTGTTCATCTATAGCTAAAAAAATACTTAAAAAATATAAGTGAACAAATGCCACATAAAAAGCATTCAGCTGGAGAGATGAAAATGTTTCTATGGAATGGGTGTACCACTTCCTCTTTTTGAACTAATTTATAAGAATTACATGAAATCATCTCCTATCTAGATCTAGATCACCTCCTATCTAGACTAGCATGCCTCACTGCATTTCCTCAGATAACAAAAAATTCAGGGCAGTTTAGAAAACCATATAAAATACAACAATAAAATTAAGTCTTGAGGTAGACTTTTCAAACTGGTATTTCACAGAGCACTGTTCTGCAAAATGTTTTGTATAGTAAAATGTGTATGAGAAAAGCTGCCTTCAAAAAATTATTTATCTCACAAGCACACTGTAGATGATGTACTATATTAATATAATTTAAGAGTGTCAAAGAAAGGCATATGCAGCCTTTCATTACTCAGCTATACTTCTCAGAACTGAGTTCTAGGTTATATACATTTTATGAAATGCTGTCATAGGAAAATTGGACAAGAGAAAACTAAGAGTTTGAAAGCTGTCTACAGAAGAGTACACCCAATGATTTCCTGTAGTTGGTACAGTGAGGCACATATTTGACTCTACATCCTAATGCCTATCAAAAGAGCTTTGAATGCAAATCCTAAGTGGAAAAAAAATATTACTTTAGTAGCACCCTTTTTCCAATACTGAGACTAGTAAGAGCTTATAAAATAGAATACTAGGAGATTTTATTGTTAAGAGATCAATATAGCAACACACCCTCTGCTCCTACTCTGTGGTTCATGAATGAGCTGGAGGAAATCCAACAACAGCAGAGATTTCCACAACCTTCATTTGTGATCTCCAGGGTCAACTGAACAGTAAGCATCTTTTAGTCCAAATGTGCTCCCTTAACCCGCCTCAAACCTGTAGGGATTACTCTCTTCTCTCATCAAGTGAACTTGACTCAGAGAAAATTGAAGTTCTCAGCTGTATCTTCTCTTAATTCTCCTCCCCTGCTTGTAACCTCCTCTATAGATAGAAACACCTCACATCTTAGCAAAAGTTGAACAAGGAAGTATTCTGTTTGTATTGAAGTTAAATCTTGGCATTATGCTTTTATACATGGTTCCTTTCTATAGTTTCTACCTCTTTAATGATATTCTGAAGCCTAAATTTTCCTAGGTTAGTTCTTTGTTCTGGTTTCCTTAGGCTGTTTGAGCATATGTAAGACAATTGACTTAAAATCTTTGTCTAGTTAGTCTAACGCCTAGGCTTCCTCAGGGACAGTTTCTATTCTTTATTTTGATGGAACATATTTTCTTGCTCATGTGGCTCATTATCTTTTGTTAAGGCAGGACATCGTGAGTACTATAATGTGGGTATTCTGAGAGTCAGAGTTTTCCGCTCTTCCCAGGGTTTACTGCTGCATGTTGTGGGCTATTTTCTAGTGCATTTTCTAAACAACTTTTGCAAAGTTATATGCTTATTGTGTGAGAACATTAAAGTCTGTGCCCCATTTGCTTGATGGTTAACAAGTATTTTCAGGGAGATTTCCTTAAACTCCTAGAACCAAACAAAAAGAGAAAGGAAGGAAGGAAGGAAGGAAGGAAGGAAGGAAGGAAGGAAGGAAGACCTTCTCCTAGGGTTGGCAAATTGTCTCTGTGTTGGAGAGCTACTTTACAATTAGCCAACCATTAAGGACTCTGCCTTAACTTTCACTTCTTGTTTGTGTAAAAGGTAAACTGGTAAACCAGAGATTAAGTCTTGGGGTCTTCTCAGTCATTTGGTGACCATGAGTCAAGTTCTGCACATGCACATAACATTCTTATTTTCCTGGTATACACAGAAATTTTAAAATGTTTTCATTTGTTCATTTTAAACTTTTTTTATTTGTTATAATTATTTATACATGACAATAGAATGCATTTCAATACATTGTACCAGATGGAGCATAATTTCTCATTCCTCTGGCTGTACCTGGTGCAAAGTCATTCCAGTGGTGTAATCACATATGTATATATGGTAATAATGTCTGTCTCATTCTATCGTCCTCCCCATCCCCACAGCACCCACCATCACTCCCTTCTGCACAATCCAAAAGTTACTTCATTCTTTCCTATCCCTCACTATAGATCAGGATCACCTTATCAGAGAAAACATTCGGCCTTTGTTTTTTTGGAATTGGCTTATTCCACTTAGCATAATATTCCCATCTGCCTGCCACTCACACAGCCTTACCATGATATTCATCCTTCCCACCCCCACAGCATCCAGCACTCCCCACCATCACTCCCTTCTGCACAATCCAAAGTTACTTCATTCTTCCCTATCCCCTCATTATAGATCAGGATCACCTTATCAGAGAAAACATTCAGCCTTTGTTTTTTTGGAATTGGCTTATTCCACTTAGCATGATATTCTCTAGTGCGTGGACTCTCTCTTGTCCAACAAGGAGGTACGTGGAACAGGATAGAGGAGAGTGTGGCTGCAGAGTTGCTAATCAAGACCTCCAGAGACCAAGCAGGAAGCAAGTCTGATTTTATTATGCAGTTACCATGTATGTATACTCAGGCAGTAGCTAATCAGATTACAGGCAGCCACCAATGCAATTTCTGCTAAATGTCCTTGCAGCAACCAATCGAGGAGTGGGCCATGGAGCAAGTACAGGGCTTGCAACACATGGTCTCATGCCCAGAGCTGTGCCTACCAGGTAATAGGCCTGTGGCTCACTCGCCTACCATGAGGGGAGTGGCCTGCCACTCACACAGCCTTAAAGTATGTCATGTATGCAGTACTCCATGCACTTGTCCCACACTCTAGTTCCATCCACTTACCTGCAAATGCTATAATTCCATTTTCCTTTAAGGCTGAATAATATTCCATTATGTATTTGTACCACATTTTCTTTATCCATTAATTTGTTGAAGGTCATGTAGATCTGTTCCACAGTTTAGCTATTGTGAACTGAACTGCTATAAACACTGATGTGGCTGCATCTTTGTAGTATGCTGATTTTAAGTCCTTTGTGAATAACCCCAGGAGTGGGATAGCTGGGTCAAACAGTGGTTCCATTCCAAGTTTTCTGAGGAATCTCCATACTGCTTTCCATAGTGGTTGTACCATTTTGCAGTCTCACCAGCAATGTATAAGTGTTCCTTTTTTCACACATCCTCACCAACACTTATTATTATTGTTATTTGTATTCTTGATAATAGCCATTCTGACTGAAGTGAGATGAAATCCTAGAGTAGTTTTGATTTGCATTTCTCTAATTGCTAGATGATGAACATTTTTTCATGTTTGTTGATTGATTGTATTTCTTCTTTTGTGAAGTGTCTGTTCAGTTCCTTAGTCCATTTACTGATTGGGTTATTTGTTTGTTTTTTTTTTTTTGGTGTTAAGTTTTTTGTGTTCTTAATATATCCTGGAAATTAGTGCTCTATCTGAGGTGTATGTGGTAAAGATTTTCTTCCATTCTATAGGCTCTCTCTTCGCGTTATTGTTTCCTTTCCTGAGAAGAAGCTTTTTAGTTTGACTCCATCTCATTTATTGATTCTTAATTTTATTCTTGTGCTTTAGGAGTCTTCTTAAGGAAGTTATATCCTAAGCTGACATGAAGATTTGGGCCTACTATTTCTTCTATTAGGCACAGGGTCTTTGTTCTAGTGCCTAAGTCTTTGATCCACTTTGAATTGAGTTTTATGCAGGGTGAAAGATAGAGGTTTAATTTCATTTTGCTACATATAGATTTACAGTTTTCCTAGCACCATTTGTAAAATAGGCTTTTTTTTCCTCCAATGTATGTTTTTGGTGCCTTTGTCTCATATGAGATAACCATATTTATGTGGGTTTGTCTCTGTGTCTTCTATTTTGTACCATTGGTCTACATATCTATTTTTGTGCACCATTATCAAGTAGGGTTCATCCCAGCAATGCAAGGTTGGTTCAACATACCAAAATCAATAATGTAATACATCACATCAATAGACTTAAAGACAAGAATCACATGATTATCTCAGTAGATACAGAGAAAGCATTTGACAAAATACAGCACCTCTTCATGTTCAAAACACTAGAAAAACTAGGAAGAGTAGAAACATACCTCAACATTGTAAAAACTATCTATGACAAGGCCAACATGATTCTAAATGAAGAAAAAATGAAAGCATTTCCTCTAAAAACTGGAACAAGATAAGGATGGCCTCTCTCACCACTTCTGTTCAACATAGTTCTTTTTTTTTTTTTTTTAGATAAAGACTGAATTTAATTTTTTTTATTTTTTTTTAATTTTTTATTGTTGGTTGTTCAAAACATTACATAGTTCTTGATATATCATATTTCACACTTTGATTCAAGTGGGTTATGAGCTCCTATTTTTACCCCATATACAGATTGCAGAATCACATCAGTTACACATCCATTGATTTACATATTGCCATACTAGTGTCTGTTGTGTTCTGCTGCCTTTCCTATCCTCTACTATCCCCCCTCCCCTCCCCTCCCCTCTTCTCTCTCTGCCCCCTCTACTGACATTCATTTGTCCCCCTTGTATTATTTTTCCCTTTCCCCTCACTTCCTCTTGTATGTACTTTTGTATAACTCTGAGGGTCTCCTTCCATTTCCATGCATTTTCCCTTCTCTCTCCCTTTCCCTCCCACCTCTCATCCCTGTTTAATGTTAATCTTCTTCTCATGCTCTTCGACCCTACTCTGTTCTTAGTTACTCTCCTTATATCAAAGAAGACATTTGGCATTTGTTTTTTAGGGATTGGCTAGCTTCACTTAGCATAATCTGCTCTAATGCCATCCATTTCCCTGTAAATTCTATGAGTTTGTCATTTTTTAATGCAGAGTAATACTCCATTGTGTATAACTGCCACATTTTTTTTATCCATTCATCTATTGAAGGGCATCTAGGTTGGTTCCACAGTCTTGCTATTGTGAATTGTGCTGCTATGAACATCGATGTAGCAGTGTCCCTGTAGCATGCTCTTTTTAGGTCTTTAGGGAATAGACCGAGAAGGGGAATAGCTGGGTCAAAGGGTGGCTCCATTCCCAGCTTTCCAAGAAATCTCCATACTGCTTTCCAAATTGGCTGCACCAATTTGCAGTCCCACCAGCAATGTACAAGTGTACCCTTTTCCCCACATCCTCGCCAGCACTTGTTGTTGTTTGACTTCATAATGGCTGCCAATCTAACTGGAGTGAGATGGTATCTTAGGGTGGTTTTGATTTGCATTTCTCTGACTGCCAGAGATGGTGAGCATTTTTTCATGTACTTGTTGATTGATTGTATGTCCTCCTCTGAGAAGTGTCTGTTCAGGTCCTTGGCCCATTTATTGATGGGTTGTTTGTTCTCTTATTGTCTAATTTTTTGAGTTCTTTGTATACTCTGGATATTAGGGCTCTATCTGAAGTGTGAGGAGTAAAGATTTGTTCCCAGGATGTAGGCTCCCTATTTACCTCTCTTATTGTTTCTTTTGCTGAGAAAAAACTTTTTAGTTTGAGTAAGTCCCATTTGTTGATTCTAGTTATTAACTTTTGTGCTATGGGTATCCTATTGAGGAATTTGGAGCCCGACCCCACAGTATGTAGATCATAGCCAACTTTTTCTTCTATCAGACGGCGTGTCTCTGATTTGATATCAAGCTCCTTGATCCATTTTGAATTAACTTTTGTGCATGGCGAGAGAAAGGGATTCAGTTTCATTTTGTTGCATATGGATTTCCAGTTTTCCCAGCACCATTTGTTGAAGATGCTATCCTTCCTCCATTGCATGCTTTTAGCCCCTTTATCAAATATAAGATAGTTGTAGTTTTGTGGATTGGTTTCTGTGTCCTCTATTCTGTACCATTGTTCCACCTGCCTGTTTTGGTACCAGTACCATGCTGTTTTTGTTACTATTGCTCTGTAGTATAGTTTGAAGTCTGGTATCGCTATACCGCCTGATTCACACTTCCTGCTTAGCATTGTTTTTGCTATTCTGGGTCTTTTATTTTTCCATATGAATTTCATGATTGCTTTCTCTATTTCTACAAGAAATGCCATTGGGATTTTGTTCCATCCCCCCCTTCATTTCATTCTCCTTTGTCTAGTCCAGTGAACTAATATTATCCCCTTAATCCTTGTTGTGTGTTAGCATCCACATATCAGAGAAAACATTTGACTTTTTTTGAAACAACAACAAAAACAACAACAACAAAACCCTTTATCCCCTCATATATTTTCTTTCCTAATCCTGTCCTTTCTTGATTTTCCAGGCTATATATTTCTTATCTGTGGCTATTTTCTCCTACCAGTGGCTGTTATGACCAATTGTTTGGGCAGCTCCCTCACTGTGGCTTCCAGTGGGCTATGTCATTTATTAGCATGCAGCCAAGGCCATTAATTGGGCATGTTATGGTTACTGTGAGGTCAAGGTCAGAAACATTCAGTATAGGTACTCAAGGTCATAAACATTTGCTTCTGAGCATGCACTCACTTAAGTAAACTGTAGGCAAGTTACATAACCAACAAAGATCTCTGTTTGTCCTGCATATGGAAAGGACCTATAGAAAGGGTGCAGGGCACAAAATGGAACTGGGTGGAGGCCGAAACTGGGCTTAAGGGCTGACTAAAGACTGTTCCCATGACAAAAAACTGTGTCTCCTATTCTAACGTATCTTGCATCTTCTTCCATCTGCCAGGATTCCGAATCTGTTTCCTGGGTGTGAGTTCCCACAGGACACCAATACTATCTTTTAGAAAATTTTAGCAAAATCCCATTCAGTAAACTCAGTCCCTGAAATGCTTGAGTCATGCTAAACCAAGGCTAGCTCTTTTTATGGCCTTTCAGGAAGCCACCAGGAAGACTGAAAATACAATTACTTGAGAATAAGGGCCTTTTTTGCAATCTCTGGTACTGACAACCTGCCCCAGGAGTGTGAGCTGCCATATCATGGTCACTGATGATCTGGAGGATGAGGGTTGACAAGCAAAGCCTCTCTTCCTGGATGCAGCCACTTCATTCTTCATTAAGCTCTCAAGTGGTTATTATAAGCTCTTGATCAGATTCCAGTGTTCTGTAAGAGCTGATTTTTGACTATTTATGTGAGCATTTTGGTCACTTTTATAAAGGGTTGAAGAACTAGATTTCCCTAGTCTACCCTTTTTGGTGATATCATCCACCTTTAGACGTTTGTTCTGACACTTTAAATAAAGTAGTACTCCATCAGGTAATTCTTTTTTTTTTTTTTTGTTATCTACATACCAACCCTTTAAAAGCCTGTTGATATTCCCTAGCATGAGTAAACTAAATAAATAGATGACTTAACTGCTTTTTTCAACATAGGTAATATCCTACTCCTTTTTCCTCTCTGCATCCAAGCCACTCAGAAAGATGAAACTTCTTTTAATGTCTGTCTTTCCTTTTCTGTGAAGACCTTTCTGAGCATTCAGGTGGAATTGGACTTTTGATTAACTTTACCTTGCTGCAGCCATTACATACTGTGGTCATACAGGTACAATAGCCTCTTTGCAATTATTTATTTATGCTGGACTTGCAACTATTTGTTTATGCAGCATTACTTAGAGGTAGGATTGTATCTTAATGTTTTCTGTATATCTAGATCTTAGTATAGTACCTGGCATATGCCAAGGACTTAATACATGTACTGAATAAAATCTTTACAGCATACTGTAATAGTAAAATCCTTATTGTAGACTGAATTCAAAATACTCTTTCTTAAATGTCCCTTAGTGTAAGTCATTCATATGGTTACAAAAATAAATATATTTTAAATGTTTTTATAAGAAGATGTGATGTAAGCTTGATGCATAGTTTTCCATTAATTTGATTTAATTTAATAATGCATTTCAAACATGCATAGGAATAAATGCACTGAGTGTTCTTCAGGAACTCTGTTAAAGCTTTCAATAAAAGGCAAAAAAAATAGAGATTTGAGGTTACATTACAAATATAAACCTGAAGTGCAGGAATTATATATTATGAGTTCAAGGAAGATTAGTAGCACAATAACAATCACACATTGTGCAGAATTACAAAATTAGAGTCTGACCATCACATAAAACTGAATGGATGACCATCTCAGGTCAAAACAAGTAAGGTAAGGAAATCCCTCTGGATAAACAGAACCAAAAGATTATTCAGAAGACAATCTGGAGATCGATCTTATGCAAAGACAAATGATGATCACTTTTCCACAATTCTATGCCATTTAAACCAAAATGCTTTCACATGGAACATTTTCAAGGCAGGCATCACCAATCACCCACAAAACAATATAAAATAATGATCCAAATAAGCATTAAGGTAGACAAAAATACAGCCATCAGGAACATGAATAGGGAACTCATTTGCTATAGCAAATATATTAATTTCTAGTTTAATTACTATAGCAAATGGTCTAATTTTATGTATACAAGTATTCCTGTCTTTGAAACAATTATATCATTTGTATAGCTTTTGAGCTGAGCACTGATTTAAAATCTCACATCCATCCTGTGAGGTAGGTGCTATTTTAAAATGAGAAAACTGAAACTTGAATAAATGCTTTGGCCATATATATAAAGGTGGGATTTAAATCAGAATTTAACTTAGGTGGTAAGAATTCAATTAAAAATACATGCTATGATGTATTACACTTTATCTCTAAGCAATAGTGATTGCACAATGATATCCATCTTTTAAGATTACTTCAATGATTACATTAATAAGGTAGATACAATATAGGCATTACTGGTGCCTCTGAAAACAAAAGCCCTTATAATTAACCAATGTTAAGAATGTAATGTCCAAGGAACACTTCAACATATATTGATTTCAAATTATAGAGATTAATAACTAAATGATTTTTTACCTGATTCTTAGATCAAGTATTGACAAACTTTTATTTTATAAAGAACAAGAGAGTAAATATTTATTTACTCTCTTTAAATATTTATTTAAATATTTATTTGATTTTGTAGACACATAATCTCTGTCTTGACTTCTCAGTTCTGCCACTGCATAAAACAATTTGAAAATAATATATCACTAAGTCAATAACATATAGAAGATTAACATCATTTGCCAGTAATAGCACAAATTGAGATGAGTAGCAGCAAAACTGCATTGGGTTAAAGAAATGGCTCCAGATGGAAACTTAAATCCACAAGAAAAACTGAAAATAATAAAATACTGAAAAATTGAAATAACAACCAAAATTATTATGCAAACAAAAGCTATAAGTAACAATTGTACTACTTTCTTCTATTATTGTTTTCAGAAAAATGCAATTATATAAAGTAATGACTATAATAATGAACTAGTGGGTTAGCAACATTTTTAGAAGCAATATTATATCAAAAATACTATACAAAGATAGGAGAGGGAATAGAGACATAAGAAAAATAAACATATAGTCAATTGGAATTAAGTTAGTATTAATGTAAAGTAGATTCTGATATGTTAAGATATATATTGTAAGACCTACACTAAAGTGTAAAAAAATTATTGAAAAAACAGAATACTACCAGTATAAAATATTAATTTGATACAGAAAAGCAGTAAAAAAATAACGAAAACACATGATACATAAAAAAAAAACAATAGGTAAAATGGCAGACACAAAGCTAACTATATAAAAATATTAAATTGAACAGATCAAACCATCAAAGCAAAAATCATGCATTGTCAGTCTGGTTGATATGATGTGATCAAACTATATAATGTCTACAGGACACAAACTTTAGATTCAAAGATACAAATAAATTTAAAGTAAAGGGGAAGGAAAAGTTTTCATCCAAACATAACCCACAAGAAAGCTGGAATGTCTACAATTATATTGGGCAAAACAGACTTTACACAAGAAGGTTAGTAGATATTAAGAGGAACACTTTATAAAGATAAAACAGTCAACCCAACAGGAGGAGGTAATGTTTATAAATACAATGACTCATCTAGTAACAGAGGACCAACATATGAGAAGCAAAAACTGAGTGAAATTGTAACCATATGCAATTGTTTTCTGAGGGCAAAATCAATGAACATAACTAGGAAATGAAAGAGTGGAGAAAGATTTATAACCCAAGGGAATAAGATGAGCACTGGCATTTTCTATAAAGCAATGCTCTCTTCAAAGGATTGAATCATGGAGGAGTTTTTTGGGTGCCTATGTATTTTCATATTGTAAGGCTCTTTAGGGCATGAGGACATTACTTATCATGTTTATTTTAGGATGTATATTTCAGAGCATGATCAGTGCAGGGTCATAGTTCAAGAAGAAAAGATGTTGCACACAGATATGGGAATGCTCAGCTTAAACTCATAGCTTGAGTAGCAGAAAAACTACATTGATAACAGTTAAAATGGTGGTGAAACAAATGATTCTGGGCATGTTCAGTTCAGGGTCACAAAGATAGAGACATGAACACTTCTGGGTATGCTCAGTTCAGTGTTATAAAGATCCAAGTTTAGTTCCAGAGACTAAAAGAAAAAGTTAAGAGTGGTTTGGTGATCTTGAAGAGCATGGCTAGTTCTTCATAAGTTTCTCCAAGAAATTTTTTAGCTGAAACAAAGGAAAGGACATTTTGAAGGTGTGTAAATGTAGGAACTTGCCTCTAAGGGTCACCATCTTGGCTTAGTGGCTAATAAAGTAAGGAGAGAAATAGACCATTGAACAATAATAGTGGGAGACTTTAATATTCTATTTTAAATGGAAAGAATGACAAGAAGAGTTCAATGAGAAAACAAGAAAAACAACAATCTAAACCATTAAAGCTAAAAGACGTCTATAGAACACTGCTATATCCAACAACAGCAGAGTACATATTCTTCTCAAGTGCAGTTGGACTATTCTGTAGGATAGATGATGTGCTAAACCATAAAGCAAACCTCATGCATTTTAAAGGACATAAATAACATAAAGTATATTTTCTGACCACAATTAAACAAAATTAGAAGTCAAGAACAAAAATAAACCTGAGAAACCCAAAAGTATATAAAAATTCAGCAAGTCACTCATAGAAAACCAATGGTGTGGCTGCGTTACTATAGTGTGCTGATTTTAAGTTTTTTGGGTATAGAATGAGGACTGGGATATCTGGGTCAAATAGTGGTTCTATTCCAAGTTTTCTAAGGAATCTCCATACTGCTTTCCATATTGTTGCACCAATTTGCAGTCCCAACAGCAAAGTATGAGTGTGCCTTTCCCTCTACATTCTCACCAACACTTACTATTGCTTGTAACTGCCATTCTCTGGCATGAGATGAAATCTTAGTGTAGTTTTGATTTGCATTTCTCTAATTACCAGAAATGTTGAACATTTTTTCATACATTTGTTGATCAATTGTATATCTTCTTCTGAGAAGTGTCTGTTCAGCTCCTTAGCCCATTTATTGACTGGGATTTTTTTTTTTTTTTTTTTGGTGTTAAGTTTTTTGAATTCTTTATATGTCTTGCAAATTAGTGCTATATCTGACGTGTGTGTGGCAAAAAATTTGCTCCCAAAATGTAGGCTTTCTCTTCACCTCATTGATTGTTTCTTTTTAGTTTGAATCCATCCCATTTATTGATTCAGCTCAATTTGCAATAGCTAAACTGTGGAAGCAACCTAGATGCCCTTCAATAGATGAATGGATAAACTGTGGTGTGAGTGTATGTGTGTGTGCACACACACATCGGGGTTTTTAGTGCCCCCCCACCCTGTTTCCTCCTGACCTGTGGGAGAGATGGGGAAAGCATGCCCCGACCAGGAAGAGCCAAGAAAGGTAAAGGTCGACTGGCAGCCTGCACCCAGCCCTCCCTCGCTGAAGGAAAATCAGATGTGCCAGGGAGACCAGTCAAAGCAGGATCTCATTTAATGAGAAAACACACACAGCTAGTATAATGTACAGGAGCCAATCAGGATAAAGGTCAGCAGGTGCCCATCCTACAGGCAGTAATGGAAGACACGAGCTGTCCATGGGTGCGGAAAGTTTCTGAGACTATTCTAGAGGTCGTCAGATTTTTTGTCACCATCCATAGCACCACCTCCTGGCTGATCAACAGGTGCTATCTTAGCCACATGAGGACCCAGGACCAGGAAGCGGGTCGCAAGTTAGGTTTTCCTCTTTTCTGATGCAACATGCCCCACATGTTACATCATGCCCTACACACACACACACACACACACACACACACACACACACAATGGGATATTACTCAACATTAAAAGAGAATACAATTATGGCATTTGCAGGTAAATGGATGGAGTTGGAGAATATCATGCTAAGTGAAGTAAGGCAATCCCAGCAGCTGAAGAGGCCGAGACAGGCAGATCATGAGTTAAGGCCAGCTGCAGCACCTTAGTGAGGTCCTAAGTAACTTAGCAATACCCTGTCTCAAAATAAAATATAAAAAATAAACTATGGCTATGGCTCCATGGTTGAGCACCCCTGGGTTCAATCCCTGGTACAAAAAAAAAGAAAAGAAAAAGCTAGCAAAAGGAAGGAAATAATTAAATTAGAGCAGAAGTTATTGAACTAAATGGTATAAAATACTAATTAATTTAGTTTCTTTGAAAAAATTCAACAAAATTTAAATATTTACCAGATTGATCAATAAAAGAAAGTCGATTAAAATCACAAAAAAATATTGAAAAAAATAGGAATAGAGCTGGACACAGTGGTACATGCCTGAAACCCCAGTGGCTCTGCAGGCCGAGGCAAGAGGATCACACTTTCAAAGACAGCCTCAGCAACAGCAAGGCACTAAGCAACTCAATGAAATCTTGTCTCTAAATAAAATACAAAAAAGGGCTGGGAATGTGTCTCAGTGGTCAAGTGCCCCTAAGTTCAATCCCCAGTACTGCTCCCTCAATAAAAAAAAAAAAAGCAGAAATAGAAAGTAACTACCAACCTAGTAAAAAAAAGAAAAGAAAAAAAAGAATAAAGAAAAAGAAATAAGTAAAAAGAAAGAAAGAAAGAAAGAAAAGAAAAAATCCATACTCCTTAATGGTGAATAACTGAATGTTTTCCTCTTATGTTTCAGAATCAGACAAGGATGTATTCTCTTACCTCTTCCATTCAACATTTTTCTGCTATGGACAATTAGTAAATAAAAAGACAAAAGGAATCCAGACTGTAAAGGAATAAGTAAAATTAATTCTATTAGCAGATGGCATTATTTTGTGTACAGAAAATCCTGAAAAACCCATTAAAAAATAATTGAAACTAATAAGTTCAGCAAGGAGGTTGTAGGATAAAAGCTTAATATACAAAATCATAATATTTATATAACATTTCCCATGAACCAGTTAAGAAAGAAGTTAAGAAACCAGTTATATTTATAATAACATTAAAAAGAATAATGTACTTTAAACAAAGTCATATAAGACTTGTGCATTGAAAATGTCAAAACATTGTTGCAAGATACTAATAAAGGTCTAAATAAATGTCAAAATACCCTGTTTTCATAGATTGGAAAATTTAATGTTAAGATAATAAAATTTCTCAAATCATCCCACCATGTCAGTGCAATCTGTAGCAGAATCCTCAGTGACTTGGTAATAATACACAAGCTGATTTTAAAGTTTGTATGAAATTGTGAGGAACTGAGAACTAAAAAAGTTTTCAAAAAGGAAGAATAGAACAGGACAGTTGATACCTCCCAATTTCAAATTTACTACAAAAAAAAAAAAAAGTAATCATGACAATATGATACCAGCATCAGGGTGATGTATAGGCCAATGAAATAGAGTCCAGAGGAAAAATATGTAAAATTAATTTTGTGTAAGGATGTCAATGAGTAAAGAATAATCTTTCAATAAATGATGTTGGAACAACTGGACAAGAAGAAGCAAATTAATCAAGTAGGACATTTACCTGTAACATACCATATTGCAAACATTAACTCCAAATGGGCCAAGCACCTAAACGTAAGAGCTAAAACTATAAAACTTCTAGAAGAAAAGAATGTATAGACATAAACTTTTATGCCCTTATGTTTGGTAATTATTTTCTAGACATGATATTCAAAATTCAACAAATAGAAATAATTAAAAATGAAATAAACAAGTTTCAAAAAATAAAATACCTGGGAATAAATATAACCATGTAGGTGAAAGACCTCTGAAATGAAAATTATAAAACACTGAAGAAAGAAATTGAAGAAGATAAAACAACCTTCTATGTTTTGGGGTAGGCAGAATTAATGTGGTCAAAATGGCTATATTACCAAAAGCAATATACAGCTTCAATACAATCCCCATTAAAATACCAATGACATTCTTCACAAGACTAGATAAAAAATTCTAAAATTGATTTGGAAGAATAAAATACCCAGAAGACAGAAAGCAATCTTGAGCAAGAACAGCAATGCAGGAGATATCACAAAACCTTACCTTAATTATGCTGCAGAGCTATAGTAATAAAAACAGCATGATATTGGCCTCAAAATAGACATGAAAACCAATGGAATAAAACAGAAAATGCAAAACAAACTCAGAGACATAGAGTCATATGATTCTTGACAAAATTGTCAAAAATATATGTTGGAGAAAAGATAGCATTTTTAACAAATGGTGCTGAGAAAACTAGAAATCTACATGTAGAAAAATTGCAATAGATCCCTATATTTCACCCTGAATAAAAAAAAAAAAAAACAATGAAATCACAGTGGATCAAAGACTTACAAATTAGATCAGAAATTTTGAAACTACTACAAGAAAACTTAGGATCAACTCCCAAACACAACATCATAGGCACTAACTTCCTAACAAGATCCTAAAAGTGCCAGAAATAAAACCAAGAATGATTAAGCAGGATGGCATCCAATTTAAAAAAAAAAAAAGTTTTTGCACGGAAAAAGAAACAATGAAAAGCAGGAAGTGAGAACCTACAGAATGGGAGAAAATATTAACCATCTACTCTCTTGACATGGGATTAAGGTCCAGAATGCATAAAGAACTCAAAAAACTTCTTAACACCCCCCCCAAAAAAAATTAATAAGTGAGCAAAAAGAACTAAACAGACATTTGCCAAGGAAGAAATACAAATATATAAAACATGTTCATCATCCTTAGCTATGAAGGAAATACAAATCAAAACT
This sequence comes from Marmota monax, assembly GCF_021218885.2. Lineage (NCBI taxonomy): Eukaryota > Metazoa > Chordata > Mammalia > Rodentia > Sciuridae > Marmota > Marmota monax. The sequence continues at coordinate 109,910 of NW_026694470.1, read as the reverse complement.
ACATTGAGATTTTACCTCACTCCAGTCAAAATGGCAATTATCAAAAATACAAATAATAATAAATGTTGACAAGGATGTGAGGAAAGGATATATTGTTGCTGGGACTGCCAATTAATATAACCACTCTGGAAAGCAGTATGGAGATTACTCAACAAACTAGGAGTGGAACCACTGTATGACCCATCTATCCCACTCCTTGGTATTTATCCAAAAGAAATAAAGTAATTGTACTATAAAAAATATAGCCTCACCAAAATGTTTATAGCAGCACAACTCACTAGAGCAAAGATATGGAACAAACCCAGGTGTCCGTTAATAGATGACAAAGAAAATGTGGTATATATACATATTGGAGTTTAATCCAGCCATAAAGAAGAAGGAAATTATGACATTTGTGGGTAAATGGATGGAACTGGAGAACATCAGGTCAAATAAAATCAAGGTTTGAATGTTCTCTCTCACATATAGAAGCTAGAAAAAAAGTAAAGGGGAAAAAAAGAGGGGATCAGATATCATAAAGACATAGGGAAAATCAACAGAATAGACGATTAAGGGGGAGAGAAAAGGCATGGGAAAGGGGAGGAAACACAAAATAAGTTTAGCAAAAATCCCACTATGTTCATGGATAAATACACCACAATAAATAGCTATAAAACACCAATTAAAATATGTAAGTGAGCCAGACATGCCTGAGATCCCAGTAGCTGGAGAGATTGAGGCAGGAGGATCGCTAGTTCAAAGTCAGACTCAGCAAGTTAATGAGGTATAAACAACTTAGCAAGACCCTGTCTCAGAATAAAAATGGCCCTGGTACTAATTTTATATGTATACATATAATTCTATATGTGTGTGTGTGTGTGTATGCGCGTGTGTATGTGGCAGACCAGTAGAAAGGGAATAGGGAAGAAGGAGAAGAAGGAAGGAAAGGAAAGGGGGAGCACTTGGGATTGAAATGGACTCAATTAAATTCCATGCATGTATTATTACGTGAAAATCAACCCAACTATAATGCACCAAGGAAATAAAAAAAATAAAATAAAATACTTAGTATACCAAAACTAAAAACTTCCATTCCAAAGATGTTTTCTGCTTTGGGAGCTTCCTATTGAATTCCACTGGATTATCTCTTATAAATGTCATTACTCTTTTAAATATTTTGTCATTTTAGTAAATCTTTAAACTTAAGGCAAAAACTCTCTTAAATATTTGGCATTTTATTAAATCTATATAAGCAGGAAGGTAAACACTACTCCTTTTTTGTTCTTTTTAATTCAAAATTACTGAGGTGTTTTTATTTCATTTAAGTTTTTGTTTTTCTGAGTTTTTTGTTTTTGTTTTTGTTTGTTGTTGTTTGTTTTCTTGTTTTGTTTGTTGCTGGGGATAGAACCCAGGGATGCTTTATGAATGAGTTACATCCCCTGTCCATTTTATTTATTTTATTTTAAGATAGAATCTTGCTAAATTGCTGAGCACCTCACTACATTGCAGAGGCTGGCCTGCAACTTTCAATCCTCATGCCTCAGCTTCCTAAGTTACTGGAATTACAAGCTTGAACTACCTTATAGGATCATGCTGATATCATCTTGATATTCTGCTTCCACAAGAATATTTTAGAATCATCTTTTAAGTTTCTAAATAATCTTGTTTAGATTTTGATTTAAAATGTGTGTAATAGATTAATGGTGAATGTGTATATTGACAATAGAAAGTCCTATCTTTATTATTTAAGTCTTGTTCATTGGTTTGTAAATAAAATATTTTTCTGTTAAAGTACATTGTGTTAGGTGTGTTTCTGTGTAACATTTCACAAATAATAGCTTTTTAAAATTCATATTACTATGTGTTCCTGACATAGCACATCAATTTTTATATATTGGTCCTATCTTCTATACTTTCATAACAGGATATTCTATGTAGATTAAAATAAAATCTTGAACGGACAGTTTTGTTTTCTATTTTTCAAAACTTAAAAATTGGTCTTTTTTCATTCAAACAATGGAGCACATTTTAGAGTTTCAGGCAAGTTATAGGGTCAGAGAAGTTGAAGTTAGAAAAATGTTGTAAGTGAATTTCTTAATATGAACTTGCATAAAGACTTTTAAAAATCAGTCTCTTGTGAGCAGACCAGTTCATAAAATGACAGCAGATGCATGAATTCATAACAAAGCACCACACAAGCTCTTCTTAGGAATGCAGTATGTTGATGGATCACTGGGTTTGTTGTTTTTTTATTGCTGGTTTTGTCTTTGTGTGTTTGTTTCTTCAAGAGTGTAGGTAAGGAGGTAGGTGAGAGTTAGGAGTTACCAGCATAAGAAAAATATGAATCTTCTAGTATTACCCACTGCTATTACACACGGGAAGGAAAGATAAGATCAAGCTAGCTGCACTCCTCAGGGTAGTCAAGGTCAGTAGTGATTTGATTCAGGAGGAAATATGTATGCTACTATGAATAGCAGCATATAAATTTATGTGTTCTCCTGCTTAGGTGGTCACCCAGCTGCTTCTGATATCTCACAGTCTATGACAGCAATGTCCATAGGAAGGAGATTTAGATTCCGAAGAACATTACAGCTATTCAGAGCACAGAATTGAAAATGAGATATATTTTATGTGGGATGTTGGCCCTACTACTTTTGAGCAATTCACTTAGCCTCTTCAAAACAAAAGGCCTTTATTTATATGAGGGTATAATAATACATATTTAAAATTTCTTTTATGAAAATTAAACTAGATAATTTATCTAAGATTCTTTCTATAATGCCTGCTCATGGTAAAGGATCAGTGAAGGTTAGCTACTTCTGTTGCAAAACAAATAAATAATGGATCCTAGGTGGGGAACAAACTGTAACATAGCTCAATTGCAACAAGTATTAAGTTTTCCAAAATAAGTTAAGGAATAATCTTGATCTACTGACGTCTTAATTTTAGCAGCCTTCTTCCCTGAATGTCTTTCATTTTCTTTTACTTCTCAGTTTTTACTGTCAGAAATAGCACCTCATTCTTTCTACTCAATTTCATTTCCACCCTATAGAGTGACTTAAAATATGTGTTTCTACCTAAAAGATCACTTTATATCTTTAGAATCTATTTTTTTAAAGTCAGGTTAATTTGAACAAATGTATCTATATGCTTTAAGATAAATATTGTATAGGTTTAACAAGTGATTTGAGTGGAAAATGTACTAGGAGTAACTCCAAAAGAACACTTTTCATTTGCCCCAAAATAACAGGAAGTTTCAAGTTGCAAACCATCTTCAAATATTTTTATTTATTTTTATTAGTGTAATAAAACTATTCCTAACAATGGGATTCATTATTGCACGTTCATACATGCACACAGCATAATCTTTTCAATCTCATTACTGAACCTTCACTTTCCCTTTCCATCTCTTAAAACTCCCCCAACCCATTCTGCTTCCTCTACTGATATCTCTCCCATTATTATTTTCATTTTACTTAGAGGATTTTATATATATATATATATATATATATATATATATATATATATATACACATATATATATATATGCATATAATATATGCATTAACAAACATTTTAAAATGTTATGAAATTCTGTTTTGTATAGAAGCTAATTAGGATAATCCTTGTTTACCAAAGACTTGTCAGAACGATCGGTTATCACATTCATATGACTGCATATGTATTTGCTGGAGTAACTGGTAAATTTATGAAAGTTACATAAGTACTTCCCAGAACTGCCAATACTGGGAAAGACACTTTTGTGAGGAACTCTGAAGTCACTTCTAAATAAGAATGCTTAAAATCAAAACAACTATATCAAGAGAAACCACAATGGCATCACCCAGCACTTCAAGGTTTTTTCGTCTCTTTCAGCCCTTAGCATTGTATCAAAAATATTCACAGGAAAACCTGCATGTGTTTATCACATGTTTATCTGAGTCCTCCCATCTTTGATGATTTAAATCCTGAGATGTAGAATGTAAAGTTTCTCTTATACCCTTTTCTCCCTTGCATACAATACCCAGTACTATTTCCTTTCTCCAATGCATCTTTTCAAAACCATTTTAGGGGATATAGCTCAATTGGTAGAGTGCTTGCCTCTCATGCACAAGGCCCTGGGTTTAATCCCTAGCAACACACACATACACACACACACAAAAAAAAAAAAAACTACACTTTAGTCTCTCCCCCATGGACATGTCTCCCAACCACAAGTTTCCTTCATATCTTTAAACAAGGTCATCAGTTCTTTTCATTACCAAACATTTGAAAATGTTATGTAATTCTGTTTTGTATAGCAGCTAATTAGAATAATCCTTATTTACCAAATATAGTAAAAATCTCCTCAATCCTTGAAACACATTTTTCTCATAATCGCTTCTAACAAAGACACCTAACAGTTGGCCAATAAATGCAGACTGACTTGTTGATCAGAAAAAATATCTTTGCCCTTCTTTATGCATTCAAGTTTTATCATCAATTGTGCTTTAGCTGAATAGTACAATCCACACAGGAAAATCTATACTTTAAGAATATGCACTATCTAATTAGAATGCTTTCTCACTTCAACTACAGGCATAAATGTCATATTTTTATATTTAATGCCCCTATTTATTTTCTATGTGTGCACATACATAATTTTAATAATAAATTTGATATATCTCATGGTACAAAGTGTAAGTATTTCTAATTAGTTTGATCAAAGATACCATAGTCAGTGCTGAGTAATGAAAATTGTGCCAATAAAAATTCTATTGCTTTTGACAGGAAGAAAAATGGCCATACATTGATTCAGACCTCCCAGCCTTCCAGAAAAACATTTACATGTGATGTATTTATAAGGGCACATAAATGTATATGTAGTCACAGTTGTAATATTTCCTGCAGCACAAGCAGCAGGACAGCAAGCTATTTCTGCTGAGTTTTCTTATTTTATTATTATATTTGCAGTTTTTGACTCTGGTCTATTGTGATTTTAACTCTTGCACTCTCTAGGAGGTCTTGAATAGGGCAAACAAAGTAATAGACTGACCACAGAGATCCAGAAAATCTCTCTTATGTTATCCTTGTATTCTGGAGTCTTTGATGTCTGAATGAAAGAGATTATCCTTACTAAAATAATGACTTATACAATGAATATCTGGATAAGAGAAGAAGTAAACTAACATTTATTAAGTGCATAAAATCTGTGGGTAAATCAGTGGAAAATGAACTAAAGTCAAGTGTCTGGGGATAGATCTAGAAATTCCTAATTTCTCCAGAGTATGAAAGATTGGGAACCAAAAGAATTGCAGAAGGGCTCACAATACCTAGAGAGCAGAAATATGCACAGTTAATGTAGAGGCTAGCTCTTGGAGACCCTAACAGCAGATAGTTTATAGAAATACATTTGAGGATTCTGCCAGCCATTGAGGTTACCTCTGCAGCCAGAACTATACAATTTCAAGTTCTTCCTCTTCTATTAGCATATTATAATCTTAAATAAGTCTGAGCTCTGTTGAATCTTAGTTTCTGTTTCAGTCAGCTTTTTTTCTGCTTTGACTACAAGACTTAATAAGAACAATTAAAGGAGGAAATGCTTATTTGGTGGTTCACAAATTCAGAGGTTCATTCATAAAATGGCTGACTCCATTCCTCAGGGCCTAAGGTGAGCAGAACATCTTGGGGAAGAGTGCAATGGAGGGAAGTGGCTCAGGACATCATACCAAGGAAGCAGAGAGAGAGAGAATTCTACTCAACAAAGACAAAATATATACCTCCAACCATGGCCCCAGGGACCCACCTCATCCAGTCACACCCTACCTGCCTAAAGTTGCCACCAAATGAATCCATGATCAGGGGATTAATGCATGTATTAGGTTAAATCTTTTATAACAAAGTTACTTCACCTCTAAACCTTCTTGCATTGTCTTACATATGATCTTTTCAGGAACACCTAATATCTAAACCATAAGAATTTCTTCATCTAGAAAATAATAAGTTAGAAAAAAGATAATTGGCGTGCAAATATTGAGCTGGATTCCTACATGTCCTAATAAGGGAAAATATAGAGTACTGTACAAGGGACTCATGTATGGGTTTTCAGACTTTTGTTTTATGGAAGTGATATTTAAGGGAAACTAAGAAGTATAAATAAGATCAAGAATGAGAAAAAACTTTCCAAGGCAAAAATAAGAGCCAGAATTCTAAAAGATTTTAGCATGTTTTAGAAATACAAAGGCCAGGATATAGAATAGAAAGTGAAAGTGTAAACAGGATGACATGAGATAAAAATGGTAGGCAGATCATGGGTATATTAATTGCATAAATTTTAGTAATTACATGTAAAATTAATTTTTGTCCTTAGTGTAATCTGAAGACTTTAAAAGAAATAAAATGTGTGACATTGTCATTTTTTGCTTAAAAACTATCATTCTGTCTATTTAGTAATTAATCACAAAATCACAAATAGGCATATGGGAAAATTTTTCATACTTTATTTATCTCTGAGGTCAGAATTTATGATAGCTTGGAATAAAATAGCAGTAGATGAAATAAAAACTCATTATTAATTTAAATACATGTTCAGGAATGAAATGTAGAAGGATTTGGATTGATTTAGTATTTGACCTGTCATGGGGGCGAAGTGGAAGTAATATCCATAGACAAACTTCACAGTTTTTACTATGCTGGAAAGCAAGAAATGGATCATAGGTAGAGGGGAATGTCCATCCAATAGTGTTGGTATGATTTTATTAATTATGTCTGAAACAATAGTCTGGAGACATGCCTACAGGCTGCTGAACACAAAAGCATGTATTAAAGATGAAGAAAAACAAGGAATAATTTGAAGGAAAATACATAATATCCTTGGATAAAATCAGGAGAAACGGGACACCATAGACTGCAGAGACTCATCAAGCTTATTCACTTGAACATGAGAAAACAAGATAGAAAGGATGGGAAGGAAGATCAGGTGGGATATTTAGTTATGTGAAGATGAAATCTTTTCAATCAGCTGAGAGTAGAAGGCAAAAGTTAGAAGTTTAAGTGATTAAAAAGAGTAACAGAAAATATAACTGAATAGTTTAAGATTATAGAGGAACAAAAAACCTAGATAAATAAAATATAGCCCAGCAATATTGAATTACCACATTAAATTTTTGACAAAAAAAATTAAAGTAAGACCAGTTTCTAATGGTTTAATCAGGATTGGAATTTTCCAGGATTTTTTTTTCCAATGGAGTTGAGGAAAATTGCAATGAGGTGATAATTACAGTGGATCATGGAACCCAAGCTAGATAAAGTGGGTAATGAAGACATGAGAGTGGGTAACAGAATAGAAAGTTTCAATTAGTAAATTCTGTGGTTCTTGATGTGGAAAATGAGATATATATGCAGCAGTATGCTGTGAGACTGAGAGATAATGATCTGGTTTCAGAAACTGCATATTTTTTGGTTATGGTATAGTAAAAATATGACTATGAGAATAGGGTAGAGGAAATATTGAGATGAAAAAAATCATGTAATTGGAAAGCTTAAGTGTATAAGGTATAAAGTGTCAACATATGAAGAACACACAGTCTAAACAGCTTTTATAGTAGGTAAGATATAGAATACATCAATTTCAAATAATAAATCTATAAGCAAAGACATGGGGTAGCCATTTAACTCATCCTGAAAAAATATATGACCTAAGCCTATTGATATGCCTCTGTACCTCAGTTACTTGAATTGATCTTACCATGAAAACTCACAAATTATTCACAGGCTAAATGCCTCTTAGAAACCTTAAGCCCTAATCGACTTCATGTTACAAATGAAATTGATTCCCAGAAAAATAAAGTATTTCCAAAGATGGTACCTTGAATTTATAGGAAATTTAATTATAAACTCAAGCAAGCTTTCTTTCTATACCAACAAATTAAGGCAATATTTCCCATGCTCATAGTGCAAATGTTTAGGGTTTTGAGAGCAGATCAATAAATATTATTTGTCTTTTTCTCTCAAGTTCTGAAAAAGTTAGGGGAAAAGAAAAAATACTAATGCAGATAAGAAACAAAAATCATTTTATTACTTATATAATCTAAATTACAGTAGTTCATTTACAAAAGCTGAGCATACTCAGTGCATTTGTCTAAGATTTACCAAAGTGATAAGTCACTCTCTTGACAGAGGACAGCTGACAGAACTAAGAGAAATCAAGAGTATTAAATGCATCAACATGTTAACATTTAAAAAGTCATCAGGAGTTAGGAGATAACTTTTTCCACATATCAATGAAATCATTATCAGTAATGATAAAATACAAAGATACAACTCATCAAATCCATTTATAAGATAAGTAATATTGGCAATTCATACATTAAATCCAAAACATAAATAATTTTAAAAGTGTTTGAAAGAAGTATAATAGGTGTCCTGGATCATAACCAAGTCAGAAGAAGTACACCATTCTGAAGGTGAGTTAACAGTTCTGTAAGCCTGGGAGGCAAGGGGAAAATCAGATGCAAAATAGCAGTGCCAACCAATTTCCATACTGTTTAGAAGACTGAATGTGTTAGGCAATATATTTTTGACTATAGAAACCATAATTTTAAGAATATCACTTTTGACAATATAGATGTTTCCTTCATTTTTAGTCATGGCATAACTAACCTATCCTTTAAAAAAAATCTTATACTTAGTTATATATGAGTTTTCATCTCTAGTATGTATGATTACAGGAAGAAATTGTGCAGAATAAGCTGACTCAAGAACACCTATCTTCACAGTTTTTTTTTTTTTATTTCCTATATAAAATCAACCAATGGCAGCTTTAAGCACATTCATTTATAGGTTTGGTCACCTTAACAGGTTAACTTAGTACTTAACTCTGAAATCTAGCACCCAGAAATAGCCCTTCTGGGCCTATTTGCATGACACATGTTTCTATTTTAAATTTCATCATGAAATGAAAGATTCACTTTCACATGATCTTATGTTGAAAGCACAGACCAACTTCTTGAGGAATTGATAGAGTCAATGTAGAGATTGGAGATTCAGGAACACCAAGATCCTTATCTTTCTGTATTTGTCTTAATTCCATCTCCTTATATCTCAATGGGAACAATCCCTTTTGAAAATTTCTTTTGCTCTTCCTTTTTTTCTCAGTATCTTTTCCTTTCACTTCTAAAACCAAAATATAGAATATTATTTTTGTGAATAAGGAATTTTAAGAGATTGGAAGGCATACTGGAAAGTTCTATTTTTATATACCTCACAGTGAAAGAAATCAAGAACACAATTTAGCTCTATGAAATACATTGGGATGGTACTAATAAACAATTTATTTGTGTTTCCTTATGAAGTCAAGTTTAAATTAAGACAATGGGCTCATTTATGGAGAAAAAATCAATTTAAACCAGTTGTTTTAAAGGTAGTTAAGTAAAGACTACATCCATACTGCTTTGCTTCATGGTAAAAAGTTTATGAATGGTTTAAAATCATAAAAACTTCTAATCATTCTTTGTACTTTGCTTTCACTGGATACATACAGGAATCGATTGGAATCTGTGGCTTGGTCTGGATCGAAGAACCAAAGCCCCATACATACTATTTAAAAATCCTGCTTGATTAACCTTCTAGGGAAGCATCCAAGATTCATGTATAGGCTGCATAGCAGAATTGGGGTAGCATGAAAAGATGAAAGGTCTGCAAGTGCTTAGGATCAGAGCAATAAGGACACCCCATTTACCTTTTCCATGTAACAGATTGTGTCCTACAGAAATGTGCCACAGTTATCTCAGATGCCAGGTAGCCAAGTGGAAAGCATTAGTGAGGATTTACGGTTTAAGTAAATTACTTCCAGAAGTTATGTTTCCAAGCTATTAGTGTGGAAAAAAATAGTCTGAAATTCTGGGGAGAGAATACATCTTTCTGTAAGCAAGTCAGTGGAATGAGGAGAGTGTCACAACTTCACCCCTTAAAATCACTTTAATGCATCTATTTTATTACACTGGATTAAAAATACTGCACTCAACACAATTAGCAATTAGATAAATAAACATGCCCAAGGAAAAAGCAATGCCCTATCACATGTTTTTTTTTTTTTTTTTTTTCTTACCATAGAAGATACTTAGAAGTGAAAATTTTGTCAGTTATAAATTAGGACAATAGAAGTCACCATTTTTCTTTTTTGTTTATTTTTCCTAAAACAAATTAAATCTGTGTTAGACAAAAAAAATTCTAACCTGGGTCATCGTGGAAGAATAGAATCTTTCATAGATCATGCTAGAAGAGACTAGGTAACAACTCCAATCATTTAGAGCAGCCTAAACAAATAACGCCAAACTCTCAGTGACTCAACATAACAAAGGTTCATTTGTTTTTCACACTTCATGTTCAAGGAGGTAGACCACAAAACCACCATATTCATTGTTGTCTTTCTACATACAGTTTAGTCAAGGGATGCTCAATCAAACTGTGAATCACTTTATAACCATATACTTCCTTGGTTACAGTCAACATGGCAGAGAAGGTAAAGCTCTGAAAAATGAATGCTCTGGATTAAAAAATATATCCATTGTTCTGGTTTAGATGTGAGGTATCCCCCAAAAGCTCATCTGTGAGACAAGGCAAAAGAGTTTAGAAGTAAAAATGATTGGATTATGAAAGCCTTAACCTAATCAGAGTATTAATCCCCTGACAGGGATTAATTTGAGGGTAACTGTAGGCAGGTAGGGTGTGGCAGGAGCAGGTGGATACCTGGAGGCATGCCTTAGGTATATATATATTTTGTCTTTTTTGAGCAGAGCTCACTCTCTGCTACCTGGTTTGATGTCTTTGAGCTGTTTCCTTCTGCCTAGCTCTTCCACCCTGCTGTTCAGTCTCATCATAAGCCCTGAGGAATGGAGTCAGCCATCTGTGGACTGAGATCTCTGAAACAATGAGCCCCAAAATAAACTTTTCCTCCTCTAATTAAAAAAAAAATGGGGGGGGCGGTCTTTTGGTCAAAGTAGTGAAAAATCTGACTAAGGTAGAAATTGATACCCAGAAGTGGGGTCATTACTGTGACTAACTTGACCATGTGGTTCAGAAGATTTTGGAGCTTTTTAGAATTTGTGGGAGAAATTTTGAAAAATTTAATGATGCAAGCTTAATAGCTGTTTCTGGTGGAAGCTCAGAAAATCAAAACACAGATACAACTGTGGAAAGTAAAGAGTAGGCTCATGAGGTTTCAGAGGAGAAGGAGGGCTGTATTGGAAATTAAATTAGAGGCCATTCATGTTACATTCAAAAAGTTATTTAAATTTTGCCTGTGTCCTGAGACTTTCTGTGAGTCTTATTTTAAAAGTGATGGACTTTTTAATCTGGTAGAAAACCTTTCTAGGCAGTAAAATATTCAAGCAGTGGCATGGGTATAGCTAGCAGCTTTTAGCCAAGTTAATTTTGATATTCAGGAGCAGAAAGCAGAGCAGAAAGATTTGAAAAACTTTAGAACTGGGACTAAGGAAGTTAGACATTAAAGACCTTAGTACCACTAAAAAAAAAAAAAATCTTAGCAAAGACTTTGTCCATGAATATAAGATAGATGGCTTGAGGGCATCTCAGGAATTGGCAAGACCACACCCATCTCAGGCTCAAGGGAGTCTAAGTAAAAATTCCTTTGAGAAGAAACCATGTGCCCCAAATAAATTCCACCCCCCCCCCTCTAAAATTGTTCTTGTTAGGTCTTTTGGTCATAGCTGACTAATACACTCATCGCTTCTTGCTTGGTGAGAATTAGTCACCAAACAATGCCTAAATTCAAGTGGATGGAGAATTAGAATTCCTTGTGAACCATGAAGTAAATGAGAATCAGACAGTAGTGAATAGTATTGGTAATTATTAAAATGCCAACCACAATTCAATCTTAGAGTCACTGTATATTTCAGTTACTTTCAACTTTTCACCAGAGGAGATATACCAAAAGCCCAGCATACGCCTGTGGTACAAGATGGTGTTTACAGCTAGACTAGATGTGACTCCTCTTGTATAGGTAATTAGAAACTGTAAAGTGAGCTATCTATATCTGGTAACCTAGTATATACTGGCAGAACCAGAACATAATACAAACAATATATGTTCAATTCAGAGAGAAGAGTGGCAAACATAAGGTCACTGGTTCACAGCAATTCTGAAATTCCATTGTGCAGAAATTATCAGGGCTTCTTTGTAGGTAGAAAAATCTTGTATTCCTTTCATATTTCCCCAGTTGCTTCTTCTCTCTCTGGTAGTGACCTGCCTGTAGTGGACACCTTTTTCATTTTCAAATTTGAGTGAAATAACCTCACTGTAGAGCATGGAATACGGTTCTCTATCAGGTACACTCGGTGTCAGATGAGGAGAATATAAACCACATCTATGGGGGAATTAGACCCTGGTAGAAGGAACTTTGCTCAATGGGCAAAAAGGTAAATGTAAAAAGCTCCCTTCCCCTCTCCCATGTCTGACTCTGACGTGTGGTTCCCCCTCCTTGCCATCCCCTTACCAAGAAGAACTACTTTTGAAATAGTATATGGAAGAAAGGAAAGGTGGATGGATGCCTTATATTTAGTCCTCTTCTATTTCCCTATTGATGACCATCACTCCGTAGTAACTTAATCAAAACAAGAAAGTCAGACACTGCCATGAAATGCTTCAGACTGGAAGTGATGCTGTTCTCCTGCTCACTTTTCATTGTCCAGCATGAAGAACATGGACATATAAAACTTCAAGTGTTAAACAATTATAATCCTCCATGTATCTGAAAGAGGAGGGGATGTTAGAGAACAAACATATTTCTCCCACAGATATCCTCAATGTTCAGACTTCCCAGGCATATCCTCCAGCTCTTCCCTTTCCCGGGGCTCTGGTACAAATGAGGCCAAGCTCTCCATCACCTCAGAAATTCCCATAATCCACTTCAGGACCTTCCTCCACTTACTCCAATTTACTCTCTTTTAGGAACGATGTTCTCACTGCCCTCTGTCCTGCCCCAGTCTTGTTTGCTTCACTTGTTAGTTGTTCTCTTGGCTTGTTGAACAACCATTGTCCAAGGACAACATCTACTACTCTTTTGTATTGGATCTATTGATTCCATGTTTTTTCTCTTTCTTAATATTGAATTCTAGTCCTCTTGCCTTGATATATAAAAAAAATAAGTTGTAAACAATTTATCTTGGAATTTTGAAGGCATTATGGTATCTGACTTCCAGCCTCTCAGAATGCTTTTATTTTTTAATTTAATATATCATTTCATTCATTTCTAAAAGTTCTGTATTATTCTCTGATTATTTGTTTTCTGGATTTTTTTTAAATAGAGGCAGTGTTTTCTTTTACCTCTCTAAGGTTATAGGATATTTTAAGTTTCCCTCTTGGATTCTTATTTGTTTCCTTTTTAAAATCTATCTTCCATATTAGACAATTTCTTAAAATATCAATCACTATTTTTCTCTTCAGTCATATTTAAAAGTCTGACTCGAATTTTTCTTCACAATTTTCCAGTTTCCCTGTAGAGATTTTGGGCAAGAAATAAACATTGGTTGTTTTAATTGTAAAGGCCAGTTTTGTTTTGTTTTGTTTTGTTTTAGGAAGAAGTTTCCCGTCTCCTGCCTGGAGTAATTTTACTTTTCCATCAGAATCACAAGAGCAGTATAGGTAAGGTGGTTGGGGTTTTTAACACTGAGCATGCAAATATTCATTCGACCCATCTCATATCTCATCCCCAATTTCTACTCTACCTGATGAAGCAGAGACAGCAACCTTTTGGGTTTGAGTTCTCTGCAGAATATGCACAGGTTTTTCATAGGTCAGGGAATGGGTAATTTTAGACTATTCCTGGATGAGCCTATTACAACCCCTGGTTTTAGTTACTTTATGTTTAATCAGGCACACCATCTATGGGTCTAGGAGATCCTCTTTTCTGAATCTTTACTGAATCCTATAGTCTCCTCTGCTATTGGTTCTCTCTCTTTTTCCATCTTCCAATACTGCATTGACATCTCTTGTCCATTTTCATTCTGTCTTTCCATTTTCTCACTTTTGTGAATTTGTGATTTATAAATCAGTTTTCTGTCATTTGATGTGTTTTCTCAGAAATCTAGATTATTGATTTAATAATATCTTTCTAACACATTAAAGGAACACAATTCTATCAAGTAAGTCATACTGAGTGACAGAAGGTTGTGAAGAAAGCAAAGGTAGTTGATTCTCTATCCAGGCTAGGTTTCCATACTGAGAAGTTCATCCCCAGACTAAAAACTCTCATGTGTTCTTTTTTTTTTTTTTTTCAGTTCACGCCACAGGCAATTATAAGACTTTATCTTGCAGCCCCACAGGGGAAAGCTGCCCACCCCTCTCCTACCCCTGTGCAAGAGTGGTGGACAACATTAGAGTCTGTGAGAGAAGATATCATTAGGGACTCAGACCCATCTGACAGGCCGTGTTCTTATACATATCTCCATTCCTGGCCCAGGATTTTCCATTCCAAAAGCTTTATCTAGAGATTTGGACAAAGGCCTTTTTCAGGTTCCTCTGATGAGACCTCCCTATTGGCATCACTTATAGTAAGCACATTTTCCCCCACTCTATCACAATACTAATTAATTTTTCATTCCTAGCTCCTCCCTACTCATCTTCCACCTGACCTCAAAGACCATAAAACTATAGGAGCCTTTAGTGCAGAGTTTATGATGTACATAAGTTGATCCACATGACCCCAACCACTGTGCTGTTCCCTGAAAGAAAATGGCACATTAAGTTATTACTTTCTGTGATGTAACTTCTTGTATTTACTACTGTTGTGGAAAGTGACTAAACTCTTGACTATTTAATATTTGGATTAGTTTTTTTAATGTTTTAATTGATTACTGTAACACCTAGTAGCTCAGCTTTCTTCTTATTTTCAAGATAGTGGGACCCAAAGAGCACTCATCACAACAAAAAGCAAAGTTTTGTGGCTTTATAAAAATTAATTAACCTTAATTAGCCTTTGATTTTCATCTTAAAATAGCATTAAAATTATTCACTTCATTCAGCTTTGGGAGAATTCAATGAGATGGCTTTGTAAGAATCTATAGACTATTTCTGTCACCTAATAAATAAATAGAGAATCTATTTTAATGATTGTATTGAAGATGATGATGATTTAGACTTTTTAACATCAGATCCCTTTAAAACCTTTAACCCTGCCAAACTTTTCTCCATAGAGGCATTTGTGTCAAGCAACTAATTGCTTTCCTCTCACTAAATAAATAAATAAATAAATAAATATAAATGTTTAAATAATGATGAGCAGGGAGTTCCAGAAGAATGAATATTTTGAGCCCTGGGTCCTCAATTGAAATTTCATTTGATTTCTGGCAAAAAGATGCATCAGCTCAGATTACAAATCAAGTTCTCACCCTGAAGGCAGAGCCCTGGGATTCACATGAGGCTTCCATTTAAGCTTGTGTTCTATTTATTTGTGTTCTGTAAAATGTTTTCAAGTTTTCCTATTTGCATTATGGATTTTTGTTAAGGTTTACACTGTCCTAAAAGATCATCTTTATTTTCCTCCTTTTTGCTCATGACCATATTTCATAATCTAGCCCCGTACCTTTATGTGAAAAGGGAAGAATAAAAACAATTGAGAGAAGAGATCCTGACAGTTGAAAATCATTTCCTCTTCTGGCTCTGCCACATTGTCAACACTCTCAGAACATACTGCCCCTAATTGCTAGGACTTTTCCAAAATGGATTAATCCCAATATATTATTGTAAATATATAGAAGTATTTCCAAGATGCATCTGTATGTGAAGGCATAGTAACTAAACAATTCAGCAAACAAATAGAAGATATATATTCTTTATAACTTTGCACAGAAGCAGAAAAGACATTCCCAAGAGATGAAATTATACAGTGGAACTTCTTGGTTTAGAGACAGCAAGATTTTCTTGGTATTTGTTCACTTGGTAATTCATTTTTTTCATGTACCAGTCATTGTGTGTTTTTTAAATTAATTTCATCTAACACTTCTTCAAGGTGAAATGGTATATGCATCTACAGCTCAACTTCTTGGGTAAACACTTTTATCTCCATTGATTATTAATTCTCCTTTTAAATGTGATTCATTCTTTACAAGTTTTTACTTTTATATATTATATTGAATTGACTTATTTAGGCAATTATTTTGGCTATCATGAACCCATAATCTCAATCAAATAGCTACTTACATTTATGGGAAACAGAAACTATAAGTGATTTTTTATGATTTCAGACAAGACAATCACTTGCCAGATTCTTTTAATACCTACAATTTATGGAGGTTTCTTGGAGATATTCTGTTAAATTTTCTTTTTTTTTTATTGGTTGTTCAAAACATTACAAAGCTCATGACATATCATCTTCCATACATTCGATTCAAGTGGGTTATGAACTCCCATTTTTTACCCCAAATACAAGTTGCAGAATCACATCGGTTACACATCCACATTTTTACATAATACCATATTAATGACTGTTGTATTCTGCTACCTTTCCTATCCCCTACTATCCCCCCTCCCCTTCCCTCTCATCTTCCCTCTCTACCCCATCTGCTGTTGTTTAATTCTCTCCCTTGTTTTTTTTTCCCCTTTCCCCTCACAAACTCTTATATGTAATTTTGTGTAACAATGAGGGTCTCCTTCCATTTCCATACAGTTTCCCTTCTCTCTCCCTTTCTCTCCCCCCACTCGTCTCTGTTTAATGTTAATCTTTTCCTCATGCTCTTCTTCCCTGTTCTGATTTTAGTTGCTCTCTTTATATCAAAGAAGACATTTGGCATTTGTTTTTTAAGGATTGGCTAGCTTCACTTAGCATAATCTGCTCTAATGCCATCCATTTCCCTGCAAAATCCATGATTTTGTCGTTTTTTAGTGCCGCATAATACTCCATTGTGTATAAATGCCACAGTTTTTTAATCCATTCATCTATTGAAGGGCATCTAGGTTGATTCCAAAGTCTAGCTATTGTGAATTGTACTGCTATGATCATTGATGTGGCAGTATCCCTATAGTATGCTCTTTTAAGGTCCTCAGGGAATAGACCGAGAAGGGCGATAGCTGGGTCAAATGGTGGTTCCATTCCCAGCTTTCCTAGGAATCTCCATACTGCTTTCCATATTGGCCACACCAATTTGCAGTTCCACCAGCAATGTACAAGTGTACCCTTTTCCCCACATCCTCGCCAGCACTTATTGTTGCTTGACTTCATAATGGCTGCCAATCTTACTGGAGTGAGATGGTATCTTAGGGTGGTTTTGATTTGCATTTCTCTGACTGCTAGAGATGGTGAGCATTTTTTCATGTACTTGTTGATTGATTGTATGTCCTCCTCTGAGAAGTGTCTGTTCAGGTCCTTGGCCCATTTGTTGATAGGGTTGTTTGTTATCTTATTGTTTAATTTTTTGAGTTCTTTGTATATCCTGGATATTAGGGCTCTATCTGAAGTGTGAGGAGTAAAGATTTGTTCCCAGGATGTAGGTTCCCTATTTACCTCTCTTATTGTTTCTCTTGCTGAGAAAAAACTTTTTAGTTTAAGTAAGTCCCATTTGTTTATTCTTGTATTCAACTCTTGGACTATGGGCGTCCTATTAAGGAATTTGGAGCCCGACCCCACAACATGTAGATCGGAGCCAACTTTTTCTTCTATCAGGTGCAGAGTCTCTGATTTGATATCTAGCTCCTTGATCCATTTTGAATTAACTTTTGTGCATGGCGAGAGAAAGGGGTTCAGCTTCATTTTGTTGCATATGGATTTCCAGTTTTCCCAGCACCATTTGTTGAAGATGCTATCCTTCCTCCATTGCATGCTTTTAGCGCCTTTATCAAATATAAGAAAGTTGTAATTTTGTGGATTAGTCTCTGTGTCCTCTATTCTGTACCATTGGTCCACCTGCCTGTTTTGGTACCAGTACCATGCTGTTTTTGTTACTATTGCTCTGTAGTACAGTTTGAAATCTGGTATTGCTATACCTCCCGATTCACATTTCCTGCTTAGAATTGCTTTTGCTATTCTGGGTCTTTTGTTTTTCCATATGAATTTCATGATAGCTTTATCTATTTCTACCAGAAATGCCGTTGGGATTTTGATTGGCATTGCGTTAAACCTGTAGAGAACTTTGGGTAATATTGCCATTTTGATGATGTTGGTTCTGCCTATCCATGAACAGGGTACATTTTTCCATCTTCTAAGATCTTTTTCTATCTCTCTCTTTAGGGTTCTGTAGTTTTCATTGTATAAATCTTTCACCTCTTTTGTTAGGTTGATTCCCAAGTATTTTATTTTTTTTGAGGATATTGTGAATGGGGTGGTTTTCGTCATTTCCATTTCAGAAGTTTTGTTGCTGATATACAGGAATGCCTTTGATTTATGAGTGTTGATTTTATATCCTGCCATTTTGCTGAATTCATTTATTAGCTCTAGTAGTTTCTTTGTAGATCCTTTTTTGTCTTCTAGGTAAAGAATCATGTCACCTGCAAATAGTGATAACTTAAGTTCTTCTTTTCCTATTTTTATGCCTTTAATTTCTTTTGTCTGTCTAATTGCTCTGGCTAGTATTTCAAGGACTAAATTAAATAGAAGTGGTGAGAGAGGGCATCCCTGTCTTGTTCCAGATTTTAGCGGGAATGCCTTCAGTTTTTCTCCATTTAGAATGATGCTAGCCTGAGGCTTAGCATATATAGCTTTTACAATGTTGAGGTAAGTTCCTGTTATCCCCAGTTTTTCTAGTGTTTTGAACATAAAAGGATGCTGTACTTTGTGGAATGCTTTTTCTGCATCTATCGAGACGATCATATGGTTCTTATCTTTAAGTCTATTGATGTGGTGAATAATATTTATTGATTTCCGTATATTGAACCAACCTTGCATCCCAGGGATGAATCCTACTTGATCATGGTGAACAATTTTTTTGATATGCTTTTGTATTCGATTCGCCAGGATTTTATTGAGAATTTTTGCAAATATGTTCATTAGAGATAATGGTCTGTAGGTTTCTTTCTTTGAAGTGTCTTTGTCTGGTTTCAGGATCAGGGTGATGTTGGCCTCATAGAATGAATTTGGAAGAGCTCCTTCTTTTTCTATTTCTTGAAATAGCTTGAAAAGTATTGGTATTAATTCTTCTTTGAAGGTTTTGTAAAACTCCGCTGTATACCCATCCGGTCCAGCGCTTTTCTTGGTTCGTACTCTTTTGATGGCTTCTTCTATTTCTTCCTTTGTTATTGGTCTGTTTAAATTGTGTGTGTCTTCCTGACTCAATCTGGGCAGATCATATGATTTAAGAAATTTATCGATGTCTTCACTGTCTTCTATTTTATTAGAATATAGGGTTTCAAAATACTTTCTAATAATCTTCTGTATTTCTGTAGTGTCTGTTGTGATATTGCCTTTTTCATCCCATATGTTAGTAATTTGAGTTTTCTCTCTTCTTCTCTTCATTAGCATGGCTAAGGGTCTGTCAATCTTATTTATTTTTTCAAAGAACCAACTTTTAGTTTTATCAATTTTTTCAATGTTTTTTTTTTTTTGTTTCAAATCAATTTCATTGATTTCCGCTCTGATTTTAATTATTTCTTGTCTTCTGCTATATTTGCTGTTGTTTTGCTCTTCCTTTTCTAGGGTTTTGAGATGTAGTGTGAGTTCATTTATTTGTTGGTTTTTTCTTTTTTTGAGGAATGAACTCCAGGAAATGAATTTTCCTCTTAAAACTGCTTTCATTGTGTCCCATAGATTCCAGTATGTTGTGTCTGAATTGCCATTTATCTCGAAGAATTTTTTGATTTCTTCCTTTATGTCTTCTGTAACCCATTGATCATTAAGTAACATATTGTTTATTTTCCATGTGATGCAGGATTTTTCCTTCCTTCTTTTATCATTGATTTCCAGTTTCATTCCATTATGATCAGCTATGGTGCATGGTATTATCTCCACTCCTTTATATTTACTAAGAGTTGCCCTATGGCATAATATATGATCTAACTTTGAGTAAGATCCATGTGCTGCTGAGAAGAACGTGTATCCACTTGATGATGGTTGATATATTCTATATATGTCGGTTAAGTCTAGGTTATTGATTGTGTCATTGAGTTCTATAGTTTCTTTATTCAGCTTTTTTTCTGGAGGATCTGTGTAATGGCGAGAGTGGTGTGTTGAAGTCACCCATAATTATTGTGTTGTGGTCCATTTGACTCTTGAACTTGAGGAGAGTTTGTTTTATGAACGTTGCTGCACCATTATTTGGTGCATATAAATTGATAGTTGTTATGTCTTGTTGGTGGATAGTTCCTTTTAACAGGATATAGTGTCCTTCTTTATCCCTTTTGATTAACTTAGGCTTGAAGTTGATTTTATTCGATATGAGTATGGCCACTCCTGCTTGCTTCCGAGGGCCATGTGAGTGGTATGATTTTTCCCAACCTTTCACCTTCAGCCTGTGTATGTCTTTTCCTATCATGTGAGTCTCCTGAAGGGAGCATACTGTTGGATTTCTTTTTTGATCCAGGTTACTAGCCTGTGTCTCTTGATTGGTGAGTTTAGTCCATTAACATTTAAGGTTACAATTGAAATATGATTTGTACTTCCAGTCATGTTTATTTATTTATTTATTTTAGTTTGGCTAGTTTTTACTTTTTGGTTGTTTTCCTCCCCCTTTACTGAGATACCTGCTCCTATTGGTTTTGGGCACTATTTTTCCATTCCTCTTCTTGTAGAATTTTGCCCAAAATGCTTTGCAGTGCTGGTTTTCTGGCTGCAAATTCTTTTAGCTTTTGTTTATCATGAAAGATTTTAATTTCATTGTCAAATCTGAAGCTTAATTTTGCTGGATACAGTATTCTTGGTTGGAATCCATTATTTTTCAGCGTTTGAAATACATTGTTCCAGGATCTTCTCGCTTTCAAAGTCTGTGATGAAAAATCAGCCGTTAACCTAATTGGTTTACCCCTGAATGTAATCTGCCTCCTTTCCCTCGTAGCTTTTAATATTCTCTTCTTGTTCTGTATGTTGGCTATCTTCATAATTATATGTCTTGGAGTTGGTCTATTACAGTTTTGGATGTTTGGGGTCCTGTAGGCTTCCAGGATTTGGCAATCCATTCCATCTTTCATCTCTGGGAAGTTTTCTAGGATTATTTCATTTAATAGGTTGTCCATTCCTTTGGTTTGAACCTCTGTGCCTTCTTCGATCCCAATGACTCTCAAATTTGGTTTTTTGATGACATCCCATCTCTCTTGGATAGATTGCTCGTGAGATTTAAGCATCTTTTCAGTGTTGACTATATTCTTTTCAAGTTGATAAACTTTGTCTTCATTATCTGATGTTCTGACTTCTACTTGATCTAGTCTATTTGTAATATTCTCGTTAGCATTTTTAATCTGGTTTATGGTTTCTTGCATTTCTAAAATTACTGTTTGTTTGTTTTTTTAAGATCTCTATCTCCTGGTAAAGCTCATTCTTTGCAGTTTGAATTTGTTTGTCTAGTTTGTTTTCAAAATATACTTTCAATTCTTGGACTTGCTGTCTCATGTCTTCTCTAAAATTCCATTCCATCTGAGTTAGGTATGCCTTGATTTCTTTCCCTGTCCATGTTTCTGATGCTTCTAGGTCCTCCTGTAGATTTAAGTTGTCCTGCATTATCTGTAATCCTTTTTTCCCTTGTTTTTTTTTCATGTTGTTCACGTTACTTTCCAGCTCTGTTTGACTGCTTTGTAACTGCTTCTCCTATACATTTGTTTTGACTTTGTTTATCTCTGTTGTCTCTCCTTTGTGGTGGGAGATTATGCCTATAGATGTTGGGCTTTATTGTACTTTAGAGCTGATTCATTCAATTTATAAAGGGCTTCCGGATTTTGTATGCATATAGTGATATGTTTTTTGTTCTTAGGACTTTAGGTTAGGTGCTATGAAGGTATAAGGGTTAGTATGTCTTGGCTACTTTAGAAGATTGCACTACTGAAGGGGGATACTAACAGTCGATTGGATCAGGGTGTTGGTAGTAGCTAGGTATTTAGGAGCACTATAGACGGCCTTGAAACATTCACCTATTTTCATTTAGACAGTTACACGAAATGGAGGACTTAATGCTTGGGATGAAAGTTGGGGGGAAGGGGAAGGAAGGTGCTCTTGAAAAGAAAGAAGGAGAGGGAGATAGATAGCATAGAGGAGAATGGAAAGAACAATAAAACTTGGAAGGGGGGAGAAAGAGGGAAAAAGGGAGAGAAAAAAATAAAATAAAATAAGAAATAAAATTAGGTCTTAGAGATCCATTTTCTTCTCTTCCCGTAGGCAAAGCTGTGCCCTCCAGGCTGAGTTTTGCCCTCAATGTGTCAACAGCAATCCCTGTAAGGTGGCTCCTGGGAGTCTCTCAATCCTGTTGGTCCAGAGCTGTTTCATGTCTACAGACCCTCCTCCCCTTCCTCCTGCCAGCCAGCCAGGTCCTGCTCACCGGAGGCGGTTACCCAAGGATTTGGTTACACTTTCAGCCCCACAGAGTGCTCTATTTCCCTAACGACTGAGCACTCTCTCTGTCATTCATCTAAGCCCCAGTGCTGTGGAGCTGTGGTCTGGGAGTCAATAGTTTAATTTTTCCAGACCCCTTTGGTGGACACACCTTCGGAATCTGGCGGCTAAGACCATTGGTGTCGCCGCTGGTGGTAATGGGAGTTGGGGGTCGAGGATCCCCTCTGCTTCCCTCAGCCCCTACAATCATGACCACTCCGCTGGCGCTAGGAGTTGTTGGGGGTCTGGAGTGTCCTCTTTTTCCCTCCGCCCCTACCATCACGCCCTCTCAGTTGGCGGTTGGGGGAGTTGGGGGTGGGGAGTCTTCTCTGCTTCCCTCCACCCCTACAATCATGCCCATGTCACTGGCAGTAGGGGGAGTTGGGGGTCGAGAGTCCTTTGGCCCTTACGGTCATGCCCACGGAGAGATTTTGAAGTTTCCCAGTTGTTTGTATCTGATGTGGGTGGGAGTCACACACCTGCTAAAGTAGGTTCCTCTGGGAAGGAATCTCTTTGGCCGAACTTTGGTGACTTCCCCTCTCTGCTATGGCGGGCCCCTGGCTCCTTGCCGGAGTGTCCGAAGGGAGGGGTGGAACTGGCTTGTCTCTGGTCTGACACAATCTCTGGTTTTAGTTCCCAGTTTGCTATTTCATAAAGGCTTGGTTAGATTCCCTTCACGTCATCTCAGGGGGGGGGGGAGCCGTTTGCCAGGTGGGTGGGGCCGTTTGCAGAGCCGGGAGGGTGCAGGCCGTATGCCGGGCCAGGCGGGGACCCTTCTCGCCGTGCCGGGCAGCCGGGGGCCACTTGTAGAGATGAGCAGGCGGCGGCCGCATGGCTAAGAGCCTGGCGGGCAGGGTGGCTGTTAGCAGAGAGAGCGGGGCCGCCAGGAGAGCCGGGATGGCAGGGGCTGTCTGCCGGGCCGGGCGGGGACCCTTCTCGCCGCGCCGCGCCGTGCCGCGCCGGGCCGCCGGGTGCTGCTTGCAGAGCCGGGCGGGCGGTGGCCGTGGGATTGGACCTCTGCGCCCGCGTGGCCAGCCAAGATTCACTTGTCTGGTACAAACTGTCACCTCTAATAAACTTACTAATTCCCGGCAGGTCTCCTTTCAGCGGAATTTTGCTAGAAGTTCCTCAGTAGGTAGAATATAGCTGTTTTAATGGGTCTTTCAGATCCCATTAATGTGGAGATACTGAAAGGGCTGCTTCCTCGCCGGCCACCATGTTGGGTCTCTCTGTTAAATTTTCAAAGCATCATGAAAGGTAGTAAGATTTAGGGCCCAGTGTACAAGGAGTTTTGTAATTTTATAGATTCAGGAAAATGGGAATTTCATATAACAAGCAAATAATAATATTGACCTAGAAGATATGAGTTCTAAAGACGGAAACATGTTTTAGGATGCATTAATTTTAATACTGTTCAAGGAATCAGGCATGAAGTAGCAAATGGCACTGGAAAAAATGGGAGAAACCAAATTTTATTTTACGCCAGCGGGCCCAGAGATGATCAGCACTCCAAATTCTGAGCACCCCTTACCAGTTTTTCATAACATTTATAGGCTATGTCGTGTTATAAATTTTCTGGTCTAAAAACAATACATGGCTGTGCACAAGATTTGGAAAAATGATACATGTATGTAAGAGTTTTCAGGAGGAAGCCTGTTCACAAAAGGTTGTGATGGGGAGACTGGCTCCTCTTGCAAGGCCTTTGGCAGAGCCTTCACCTGCATCATACTTCCAAGGAAAGTAGTTAGATCCTAGGGTGAGATCTTTACAATACAAAAGGTAGGAGTGAATGGTGTTAATTAGATTCCCTGAAAACCGGCTGGCTGGACGGAAGAAAGGAGAAGAATACTCCCTTTCCCAGGCACTAAGTTTCATGGACAGTGTCCTTAATTCATTTTGTATCTAAGCATGGGTTAGTTACCCATTACATTACTGGGCCCAATAATGTCAATTTATTAGGTGAAGAATGATTAGAGTTACAATAGTCTGGAATTATCCTCTTAGGAAATGATTCAAGGTAAAAATTGACAAAAAAAATAGTGAAAGTTAGTAAAAAAGTAGGAAAGGATTTGAGCATTTTTAAATCATAAAAGAAATTATTGAATTCTTTCACTATTTAAGATGATGTCTTGAATCATTTCTAAGCAAACCAGAAACAAAATATTGAGCTACAAGTAGGAGCTAAATTTCACTTAGATTATTAATAGGAGTAATAGAAAAGTAAACACTTGTGGTGGGAAGTAGACAAAGCATATGTTAAGGTTAGCTTTTATGAGATGTAAATATTGCTGTGTTTCTTCCAGATGTTTATTTCTAATAGCAAATAGTATAATTCAATTCTATGAATGTTAAAGAAAAACATGCTCTAAAATGACAGCCGATATTGATCAGCTGCCTAGAACTGGTGAATCATTTGGGAACTGCAAAGGAAATCACTGTTCTTGTTTTATTTAAAAGATTTTGGCAGATGTCCTCAGATGAAAAAAAAAATGAAACCCAAAATATCATTTATAGTACCAGATGGGATTTATGAGTCAAGCATTTTCCCCTTTGGATGAAAGTATTCACAATTGTCTCTTTTTTCCAAAAATCAATCCATGATTTATTAATGGGTTAGGGTCACTCTACAATATCACACAGGTATGCAGCCAGATTGTTTCCAGTGAACAACGGGAACCTCTTGGTTTGGTATTAACTTTAGTCTCAAAACCAGTCTTGTACTCAAGTTTACTACATGGCAATATGGGCATTCACAGATATGTTAGTTGTGATACAAAGTAGGAAATACAAATAAGATTAATAGAGACATATGAACTTTTAAACAAAGAAGCAAATTCAGAGAATATATTCTACAATAATCATTAAGCTCCTTATCTGTGTCCAAAATATCAGCAATGGGTTAGCCTGTGAAGTTTGTCTCACATCATCCCGCCTAAATTTACTCTGCCGTGTGATTGCCAACTGAGTTCAAAAAGTAAAAATGGAATCTAGCCTTCATTATGCCAGGTAGGTTTAGATGGAAAAAAAAAATGTGTTGCTTTTCCAGATTTTCCAATGATCTATATGATAACACAACAATTATCTTGTTCCATTCATTACACTGGCATTTTTAAATCCTGTCCAACCACCAAATAATGAATTGTTGCTTGCTTTACCCTGTAAGTGTCAGTGTACCCTGGAATTAATGCCTGTTATCTCCTAAGCACCTATAAGCTCCTGATGATTTTCCCTGGTTCAGCAGCAACATCCATCATCCAGGAACTACTCTTCATCACTGCACAAAGGACTTGCCTGGTAGAAGCTGACACAAACTGCACCCTGCCTATAAGACAGCCTATGATAGAAGTTGCTCTATCCACAAATGAGCCTGCAAAAGCCAGTACAAACAAAGAAATTTATCAAGCAGAACTTCCTGCATTATCTGTGCACCACCCCTTCTTTCTCTCATTATAACACACACTATTTTTTTTCTGTAATGTCAGACTTATAACAGAATCACATTTTGTTTCTCCATAGTTATCAGCCCTTTATTATAAAAATCTCTAATTTATATAAATTTTACCTGCCTTCCTTTTAATTTCTATAGTAATTGATTTCATTTAGTATACTATTTGGGGCAAAAGATATGTCTGACTGTGTGTGACTATGTCTAATATACATCTGATTATGTTAAGCTCAAAGTCTAAACTCATGTTCGTGGAATCTAGGAAGTTCTCAATAGACACTAAGTGATGATTTTTATCTAGCTTTTTAAATCTGGGTAAATTTCCTTACCACATTTTTTGTCTATCTTCCTAATTCTTAACCCAGCTATCACCATCAGTTTCCCCTTGTCTTGCTTCTATGTGTTTCATTTCATCACAAAATAATTAAATTACCAGTCATCAGGATGAGATGAGAGGGAATCATAAGTGTCACTATGATGAGAACAAAAGAGAATCATATTTTCTACCAGGGTAATGATGAATGCCTATATTGGGTTTTCCCAGAGAAACAGAACAAGTAGAATATATAGAAAGAAATATAATAGATATCAATTAGGAACATTGGCTCACACAATTATGCAGCCAGAGAAATTTCACAATGTACCATCTGAAACTCAAGCTGGAGTTTCAGAGAAGGCAGTGATGGAACGGTAATTAGTAAAGAAGTGGCCATCACCTATTTTGGCAAGCAGTGTATCTGTGTGTGGAGTGGTATTTTGTGTGAGGCAGAGTGAACTCATTTTTGCATGTGCTGAGATTGTAATTATGAGATGGGCTTGTTTTGTCTCATTTTATCATTGTCTCCAAATAGCACTGCATGAGTTTGGTATTATGTGCAAATGTTCACTTGGCTGTGAGTGCCAAGACAACTTTCCAGTATTAGGGGATGCTCTTTTTTATTTTTTATTTTTTTTCGGAGAGACTCATTATTACTCCTAGAATAAAGGTAAACATCTTAAATAAGCTAAAAGCCCTCCGTAGTCAATCTCCTACCAGCTCTCACAGTGAGTTCTATTAATCCTCATTTCCTCCACTCTAGCTATGAGGAGAACTTCTGTCAGGTCCTCATGTGTACAGTGCTTCCTTCCACCCCAGGGTCTCAGCAAGTGCTATTCCAGTTCAGCTTTCACATTTTGGTTCCTGGAGTGTAAGAAATATCATGATATGCCCGAGACTTAATGTAATGCCTGGTACATAGTAAATGTGATAAATATTTGTTCAATGAATGAAGAAATAAACAATGAATTCAGGTATGCACAATCCAAGATTATATTCTTTTAAGTACATGGTGTTCTCTCTCATTGCCTGGTGAGTGGAGATATTCTACCCTTCCTCTTCCTCAAATTTACTGAAACTTGGAAAGAAAGTTGGGCTCTATCCAGTTTCCATACTAACTGTTCACAAGACAAAAAATTCAAGGAAAGAAAAAACAAGTGAAAAAAAATGAAGATCTTAAGAAAGAATTTACTTCTACTTTTAAAGGAATTATTAGGGGAAAGAAAGCATTCTTAATGGAAAAAGTAAGGTGAGAGACCCTTATAGAGAAAACTTGATCCATCATTCAAACCCAACAGTGAGGAAGGAAATATAAATTCCTAGAAGATCTAAATATTTTAATCTCTTTTTAGTTTGATTATAAAAATGTTTGATTTTTTTAATGGATTACACAAGAATTCCTCTTGGATTATAAAAGTAATATATACTTTTTACAGAACATTTGAGGAGAGGTAACAGAAACCCACAAAATATTAAAATGAATAATTTTCAAATAGTAGTACCACTACTGAAAACATGTGGATGTGTATTCATTCAAGATATATAGATAGACAATTTTTCCTTGGGATCATGCTGTTCATAAAATTCCAAATCATTTTTTTTAACTTTTTAAAAAAATCTTTACAGTAGCTCATATGAATGCCTTTATGCCATTACTCTTTGAGATTATGGTTTTAATTATTACATACTGTTTTATCTTGGAACTAACAATACTAATTACATATTATTACATAACAAATTACCCCAGAACTTAAAACAACAAACATGTATTATGTTGCACAGTTTCTGAGCATCAGGAATTCAGGAGGCATTCGATGGGTGGTTCTGACTCAGGGTCTTTCTTGAGGTGGCTGTGGACTCCAGCTGCAGTCTCTTCAGACTTGGCCAGGGTTGGGGAATTGTTAAAGCTCTCTTACCTAAATACTGCCTGGAATCCTCAGTTACTCACCACATGAGCTTCCCAGAGGGCTATTCCCAGCATGGCTTCTCCCATTCTGGGTTACTAGAAATGACCAGGGGAACATGGAGTGACGTGTTTACACTGTCTTTTACAATCTCATCTTCAAGTTATACAATATATAAGAGTCATTAGAAACAAGGCACTAAGGACAAATGTTTTTTTTCAATTGACAATAATACTTGAACTTATTCAATAGTTCCCATACAATGTTTTAATACATATATACTTTGTGTAATATTGAAATCAAGGCAAACATCTACCTCCTGAATTCTCATTTATTTGTGATAAACACATTAAAATTATTTTTTTCAAGCTTTTTGGAAATATACATTATCATGATCTAGTATCACTTTACTGTGCAATATGACACCAGAACTTATTTCTGTTATCTAAATTGTAGCTTAGAATCCACTAACTAATCTTTCCCTATCCCCACTCCTCCCTTCTCCCCAAACTCTGTGAACCACTATTCTCTCAACTTTTATGAAATCAACATTTTAGTTTCTCTATATAAATGAGATAATGTAATATTTGTCTTTTTGTGCCTGGCTTATTTTATGTAGCATACTGCCCTTCAGCTCTCTTCATCTTGTTACAAGATGGCAAGACTTCATTATTTTTTATGACTAAATAACATTCCACTGAATATATATGTACCTCATTTTCTTTGTCCAGTATGTTACTTGGAGGATTCTTAGGTTGATTCTATTTCTTGTCTATTGAAAATAGTGTTGCAATTAATGAAGGAGTGAAGAAGTTTCTTTCACATATTGATTTCATTTCCTTTGGATATATTATTTGGTTAGCAAGTTTTCTCATTTTTGAAACATCTTCATAAATATGCAACCTTCACATACCACATTTACTACAAATATAAGCTCACATATAGTAAAATTTTGCATTTTTACAAGATGCTTGCTTGATATTCAGACACTTTATATTTTTGTACCATAAAATATCTTAATTTTTTGCTTATTAAATCTCAAAGATACAGACATGACTCTTTAACTTAAAATGTTTTTAGTTAATCCAAAAGACTTTCCATCATGCCTACTTTAATTTTTTTTTTTTCTTTCATACTGATTGTATACATTCTCTGGCTAGGATCCTCCTGGGTCCCTGATTGTTTGTTAAATCACTGCTCTCTTTTATATAATAACTTTTAAGACAAAGCTATTTTTTTTATCTTATATGTAAGAGCTTTCCTAATAATCTGCTGGTAAATTCAGAGGTTTTAGCAGATTTTTCTATTTGTACATATATAATATCTGATAGTGGAGAATTTTTTTATCTTCAACATTCTAATGATTATGTTTTATTTCATATTATATTATGTTGATCAGAATATCTAGGGCATGTTTAAAAGTCACCGGTGAGTTTATTTTATTTGTAAATATAATATGACCATTTCTAATATTTAATTATTTAAAATAAGATTATGAAAGCTCAGTGTTAACAAAAAAAGAGTAAACTTTAAGAAAAACAGAAACACTTTAGCATTCTTCACATCTTCCACCTTCATCACTGTTAAATGTTTAATTTGTCCCTCAAAAGAGAATAAGGTTGATAACCAGACACCTAACATATAGACTTCACTTTTGCTCTTCTAATCTGTCTCAGTGATCATCATGCTTTCAAGAATTATCATTTGGGCCTGTGTTCTGTCATATTGGACCTTCTGGGTAATTTATGATACATTCACAGTTAATCATGGTGATTTGAACTTTTATATTGACTTTAGAACATAACACAACTCTTTACATATAAATAAATATCTCAAAGCTTACACTCTAGGCTTAGTTGTTGTTTTATATTGATTTCATTTTCATCCAGTGATAATTTGCTTTTTTTTTTTTTTACCAGACTATCAACACTACTGGGGAAGAATTCATTGTCTTTTTCATCAATTGTCATACTTGTATTAGTTTTCAACTGCTGATGTAACAAATGGCCGCATGTTTAGTGTATACAAAATATACACTTATTATCTTCAATTCTGTTAATCAATTGTCTTACATAGTCTAACAGGGCTAAAATTGAAGAATCAGCAAGTGCTCTGTTTCTCTATGCAGTCTGTAGAAGAGAATTTACTTCCTTGTCTTTCCCAGCTGCTAGAGGCCCTGCATGTCTTTTACTTTTGGTTTGCTCCCTATCTCTTTAAAGCTACCAGCATTGAGTCATGTCCTTCTCATTCTGACCTTTTCTTTTCTGTCCACCTACTTTTAAAGACACTTGCAATTAGGTCAAGCCCACTTAATAATACAGGGTAATATTTTCTATATTGATATGAGTTGATTAACAGCCTTAATTCTATCTTCAACCTTAATTCTCCTTTGTGATTTAAGTAACATCTACACAAATTATGAGTATTAGGATATGGTCATTTTTTTAGGGGACATCATTCTACTTATTACAATGCCTAAAATACTTAGCATAATTAGTACTAATTAAAAATTTTCCTTAGAAGTGAAGAAATGAATGAATAAAACCGATAGAGTTGGTATATCTTTTTGGTAGGAAATTTTACCAATATTTTTAATTTTCAAAAACACTTTTAACAACAATGACTGTGGAAGTTTTATTTTTAATGCATTTTGAGTATTCTATGTTATTATCATTATTTGTCTTATGGAATCTAGAAATGAGTTAATGGATTATTAAGCCATTGTGCTTTGTGGCCTAGTCATTTTGTGTGTGTGTGTGATTTCTTGAAGATGCTTGCATGTTGATATTGTCACCAAACTCAGGTTTGGAAGTTCATCCCATGAGAAAAAACAATGCCCAAGAGACAAGTATTGGGGACAAAGGTAAAAGACTTTATTGAGGATGCTGGCAACCTGGAAGGAGACAGACATTACAATGCCTTTTAACTTTTGGGAAGTGGAGAATATTTATATGAGGATCAGGTTAGGGCAACTTGTAAAATTTAGCATTTCCCTGGAACTTTAGTCAGGAAGTCGGGTGGTTTGGCACCTTCCACAGGTGATGAAACATTGTGATAGCATTTTCTTACCTTGGGGACAGTATGTTCCCATTTGGGGTGAGGGGCCTATTTTAGAATCAGCTCATAAAAACAAGCAAGACTACAGGAATGCATGGTGGCATAGGCCATAGTCTGAAAATGGAAATGGAACAGGAAAAGAGTAAAAAACTGGGGAACAATTTTACCTTGTTATGCAGCTTTGATCAGAGATGTCATTTGCAGTAAAGCTAATGGGAGAATAATAATATATTATTTAGTTATATGGCCTCCAAAATTAGTGATTCTTAAAGTCAACTAAAAGCAAGTTAAGCCAGAGGGATTTTTTTAGGTTTCAACTCTGTTACAATAAGACACCTGTGATTTGGATTTTAATATCATTGAAATAAGTTTAATTAGGTTTATTCACTTAACATAAAATGATACTAATAGCTTACATATGATAAATGTTTATTATCTTCCCCATACTGAGATAACTTATAAATGCTGTATTTTTTTTCTAACTGTCCTATCTGTCCTATCAGTTTGTTTTGTGTAAAATTTTATGATCAATGCTCACAATAACTATTTATCAGGCTATATTTTAGTCTTAATTTTATAGGTGAATAAAATGAATTTTATAGATGTTAAGTAGTTTTCCTGTTGTACCCTTGATAATGGTAAATACAACACACCAACTATGATTCTTTTGGGACCATAGTCTATGCTATTAACCACAGTATTCTGTCAATTGGTACATTCCCTGCCATACTCTTTGTTCTGAAACAAGCAATACAGCAGCATTTCTTAGATAAATTGACAGTGCATTTTTACAGCTGGGATTTAGAGGTCTTTCTAGTACCAGAATACACTATAACCTTGACAGTGACTTGTTTTCTTCTGGATCAACCTGGCCTCTCCTCAACACCTCCTATTTCTTAATAAGTTCATTAAATCCTACCACAATTTTTATCAAATAGTGACTTATTGCCAAGAAATATGCTCGGTGCTATATTGTCTCTGTCTTCATACAGTTATATCTTATCATAAGATCCACAGAATAAAATGAAATTAAATACTAAATAAAAACTACAATTACCACTGTGAAGGAAATTAATAAATTGCAAAACGGTACACTAAAAGGATTGAGCTAATTTACAGAGAGGTCAGGAAAGCCTCCATGACCCTCTAACCCTTGAGAAGATGATTTTCTAAGCTGACATTGGAAAAATAAGGAACCAGCACAATGAGGAGGAGCCATGCATCTTTTCCATCTCCTGGTACTGTACAATATTGACTGAATTTCTCTTTTTGTTAAGGAAGTAAAAATAAAATTATAAGCATAGTCTCCCTCTCAGTTATATGTTATGAAAATCCTTTTCCTTCCTTTTGCAACCTATGTTTCATAGGTTCTATTTGGGATTTCTGTTTGTTCAATACCTATATCTCCCTTTTCTGAGACCTGATTGGTATTGCTATCTTCCACTTCAGGGTTTAGGTCATTATAAACCCTCACTTATAATGTGAATCTGGGTCCACACCCAGAAAATATAATATAAATGAATAAAATATAATCAATTTAGGTAACAGTTTTATCCTACAAGTTTAGATGTTAAAACGCTTTTTCACAGACTAGCTCATCATATGTTCACAATTTCAAACACAACATATCACACTTTGTTATTTAACAACAGGCCTTAAAAATGTATTTCACTGAATTCTGTTGATCTTTTT
The DNA here is from genome assembly GCF_021218885.2 of Marmota monax. Classification (NCBI taxonomy): domain Eukaryota; kingdom Metazoa; phylum Chordata; class Mammalia; order Rodentia; family Sciuridae; genus Marmota; species Marmota monax. Next base: position 77,019 of record NW_026694470.1, on the reverse strand, counting down.
ATGGACTGAAGAGTAAAGACTGGTCCTACTTAATATAGTCCTATTTTTGTCTTTGATGGCAGTTATTGATACTGCCTGCTGGATGAATCCAGGATGTCTATTGGAAAGGTGAGTATCATTATACACAATTTCTGATAGATTACATTGATTTTAAAATAAAAAATATTGACATAGTATTGGAGGTTTGCAAGTCAATAATAGGAGTAATGAAGCAGCATAATAAACCTAATACACATGTTAATCTAGGAAATTAATTAAAAATGGATGGCAGAATATAAATTCTATGTCTTAAGGCATCTACTACTTTTGGCCAAATTGTAGGAGTTACTGTTGATATAGTAAATGTGCTGTTATTCTGTCTATGTGCAAATCCTCAAATTTTGAGAATGCAAGATAGTCAAGGGAGTAGCAATCCATTACACTGAACTATAAAATTTTCATTTGGGGCTGGAGGATCATACTAAAGGGAATTGTAGGCAAGGTCCAAATATCAAACAGAATATTTACATCCTACTCAAAACTACCATGTTCTGGATCTTTCATTTCTTTTGGAGGATTCCAAAGGGAAATCTCAATGGTTGCACATGGACTGTTCACTTGTAACTGACACTGAATGACTTTCAGAAGCAGAAAGTTCTAACTGCAAAGTCATTCAAAGTTCCCTAAATTGCCTCTCCCTCCCATAAAAGTAATGTCATTGACTCAAATAAATAAATTTCAAAATATTATCAAAGACTCAATTTTGTAAAGTAATGGTAGACACCAAAAAATAATGTAACTTTTTCACAAGATTTACTGGGACCCCAAGCATCACTTTCCTGGTTTGTAAAAGAGGAAACCATGCACATTTCACATAGAGAACTTATAAGCAGCTTAAATGCTCTGATATAGTTGAAGACTGATCAGAAAGCCAGACTCATTGAAAGTGCTCAACAAATACTAACCTAATCATTTTAAAATCCTTAGTCTGCTATTTAGATTCTTCTACAAAATTTAGAAAAAAAATTTGCTGAAAAAGAATCTATTAATGAAATAAAACACACCATACATCTGAAAACACACAATTTGACTAGAGTATGACGGAGGCATGCACTTAGAGAAACTGTCACATCTGATGAAAAGGATGAAACTGGCTGGGATTAGTGAAGATACGTGTGAAGTAATGGAAACATACTCTCTACAAGCAAGAGCTCAAAACAGCTTTACTTTACCTATAATGCTTAATATAGTGCTCTGATACTATTAGCACTTATTTGATATGGAGGACTGATTAATTTAAGAGAACAACTAAAAGAAAATCCCTCTATCTCAGGGTGATAATTACTGAGAAGCAATGATATTTTCCAAGAAAAAAAAATCTATGAAAACAATTATGATACATTATAATATCCAGAGATGAGTTTTCTCATACAATGGAGAAACATTTACAGTCAGGACATAATAAATGTTCAACATAAGATACTTGACAATTCAAAATCTACCCAAGAAACACTATTGAGCATGGAAAAGAAAAAGTTCCCTGTGACATTTTACAGTCATGTAACTTATTGAAGTCTGAAGTGGAGGAAAAAAAAAGCTCTACTCATATGAAGTAAATAAATCAACTTTTCGGTCCCTGGGTTTTTTTACTACAGTGAGTTTTAGAAACAAATCATATATAAATAGACTTTTTAAAAAAACTTGTTTTGAGTTCAGTACAGGGGATTGAATCCAGGGCACCACACATGCTAGACAAGTGCACTACCACTGAGCTTTATCCCTAGACCTACACCATCTATAAAATCACAGGGCAGTTTATCAGGGAGACATAGCTAGAGAAAAATACAAAGAAATCATATTTAAGGATCCACTTTCTCTCTTTCTGACTGCTTTTCGAAAGTTCTAAGAAATAAGCTGTTTGGAGTTTCTTGAATCATGCTGTGCATGGCACATATTGCTCCAAATCAATGAGCATTCTGCAGTCGATTTTGTGTTCTGAGACCCCAGAAACCCAAACAGTTTCTCTTCAGGCCTGCCCCACATCTGCATTTTAATTACTTGTGATATTACTTTGAACCAAGCTATGCTGTGTGGGGATATTCTGATAACAGAAGGCATGGTAGATAAGCACACGATCTTAAAGTCAGTATTGTTTAGTGGATTTGGACTGGGGATGTAGCTCAATGGTAGAATGCCTGCCTTGTATATGATAGGACCAGGATTTGGTTACCAGAACTGGGGAGAAAAAAAACAAGTATTTGATAGAATAATGACCCCTTAAAAATCCCACACCTTAATCCCTGAAAATTGAGATGCATATATTATCTTATAGAGCAAAGGGGACATTGTAGATATGACTTAAGTTAAGAATATTGACACAAGCAGATTATCCCAAACTATCTGGGTGAGACCAATCTAATCATACAAGTTCTTAAAAGTAGAATAAAAAGGGGGGAGGGGCAAGAGAAAAGGTAGCATGAGAAGTTTGTACACTTTGGTGCTGATAATGGAGGGAGTAAGGACTATAAAGGGAACTACAGAAATAAAGGCAGCCAGCTGACAGCCAGTCTTGCAAATGCTGGATCTGAGTTTCTCCAATACCCACTGAACAGAAAACAGATATTCTCCTAGAACTTACAGAACAGAACTTACAGAACTTACAGAACTTACAGAACTTCCCTTCACCTCAGCCCAACGTGACAGATGTTAGACTTCTGACCTACAAATAAATGGGATAAATGTGTGTTATAAACTTCCATATTTGTAGAAATTCATTATGGCAACAAAGGAAAACTAATACAGGCTCAAACCCTGATTTTCCACTCTTCACTGCTTGGCCTAAGGTAAGTTCCTGAACTTCTCTGAGACTCACTTCCCTCATCAGTACAATGATGATGATAACAGTATATATCTGAGATGGTGGTAAGGATAAAATTTAAAAAAATATACAAAAATGTTTCATGTAGTGTCTAGCATACAGCAAAAGTTTAATTATAAATGCCATTATGTGGAATCAATATTTAAAAAGAATAAAGAAATCTAGCATATAATAAAAGTATAATTATAAGTGACATTATATGGAATCAATATTTAAAAAGAGTAAAGAAATTTAGTGTTCAAAAAAAGTCTGAGAAAGGCTAGAATGACTCCTTAAAATAGCTTTATTGAGATGATGGAAAACTACACATATTTAATATATGTAATTTGGTGAATTTTGACACCACAACCAAGATGATAAATAACAGATGCTGGCTTAACCTCTTTATTGCAAACCCACTCAGAAAATTTAATAATACATATACTTTTTAATTTTTAAGAGGACATACACTTTGCAGTGTTCTCAAAGTTTTGAGAAGAAAACTTAATTTACAAAGAATAATTTTAAGCCACTGGGAACATGATTGAGGCCTAACATTTTAGAACCTTCATTACAATGGACTGAATGTTGGTACTGTCCCAAATTCATACCTTAAAGCCATAATCTTCAATGTGTTGCTATGTAAAGGTGAGGCCTTGGGAGACAATAAGGTTTAGATGATGCCATGAAAATGTAGTCATCGTGATGGCATTAGTGGCCATAAAATAAGAGGAAGAGAGCAGAGTAACCTCCTCTTTCCATCACATAAGCACACAGCAAGCAACAGTTTGCAAACCAGGAAGAGGGCTTTAACCAGACAGCAAATCCACTCTCAGAACTTCTAGAACTGTGAGCAATTGATATTTTGTTGTTTAAGCCATCCAGTCTATAGTATTTTGCTATGGCAGGACCAGGTGACTAAGACATATAAAATGCAAGCATTCTCTGGAAAGGATAATAAACATTTACTATTAATGTTTTGATATATAGGAGTATAAGGATTTTCATAAGTAATAAGAAAAACTATTATTCTATGTTAAGGAAAAGATTGTGCTGAAATTTCTTTCACAGTGAAAAAAGTGGTAGTAATTCTCAGAACACCAATCACTGGTAAGGTAGGTGAAAAATATTCTGTCTCAGAAGACATCCTGTCAGGGTGGTCTAGAGATTGCTACATTGTTCAATTTAGAAAGATTGTGGAAGGAAGATGTCATCCCCAAGATAAACTAAAGCTGAAGTGTGCAGGTGATGTCGAGATGCTTTGAAAAGTGATGTCCTATTGTACAAAAATTTCTCTTCCAAAGTATGTTGATGCTATAAGGTAGGTTACGGATGTAGCTGAAGAAAGAGATTACAGTGCCATCTTCTCACAGTGCAAAGTCATTGTCTCTTCCCTTAAATAAACAAGGATGTAGTTTTGGAGTTAGTCTAATTCCTAGCATGGTCATGTATCAACTGTACAACCTTGAGAAAGTATCACTCAACCTCCATTTATCAATTCACAAAATGGAGAAATGTATTACTTTGTAGAGTCTTATTAAAAATGAAATGAGAGATGTATGGTAAACACAGCAGACTGGGCTAATGGAAAAACATTTATCATGGTTCAAAATATTAAAATACTGAATAGAAAACAAGATAACAACAAAGAAAATTAAACATACACAGCTAAGTTAGAAACCTATGAATATAGTGACAAAAATAAAGACTCCAAGTGAGATCAGTAAAACACGAGTTGAATCCAAAAGCCTGTGATAATAGTAGAACCAAAAGATATTTCTTAACATCTGGAGGGTGTGCTTCTCAGGCAGGGCTCTTCAGGAGCAGAATGTAAGGCTTCCAGATCATGCCTGAGAGGGTGGTGTCCTCAAAATAACCTCACTGAGAGACAATATAACAAAGAATTGTCTGAGAAATAAGGGCCAGAAAAATGAGCTCACTACCATGGAAAGGGACAAAGTTTATGAAGTTTGCAAAGCATTTTGTCAAGGGTTAGGAGGGAGAAAGGATCACCTAAGGAAGGACACAACACCATATCTGAAGACCAAAACATAGGAGAACAGGAGCAACATTCATAATATCTGAATGGGTCCTGAGAAATTAACAGAACTGGTCCAGACCTGGTGAAAAGCAGGCCCCATTAGAGATGGACTAGGAACTTCTCTATAACTGGGCTTGTTCTGATTGTGGCAAGTATTATTTCCATAGGAAGCAAACCCATAGAAAATGATCTTAGAAATGAATGACCTGTATGAGGAAATGACCCAGATTGAAGAACTTCAGTAAAGTCAACAATCCTCAACAATTATACCCCAAGAAGTAGTCATAGTAAAACAATGGGGAAGAGATCTTTAAGTGTGTGTTTTGAAACTTTTTATCATATAAAGAAAGGAAGCATTAGGAGTAGATTTAAAAATAAACCTAAAAATTGGGCTGTAATATGGCTCAGTGGTAAAGGGCTGACCTACTGTTCATAAGGGCCTCAATCAATCCTTAGCACAACAAAATGAATAAATAAATAAGTAAATAAATAAATAAGCAAGCAAACTAACAAACAAATAAATAAATAAATAAAACAACACACATGTAAAATTCTTATTTCATATGTATATGTATGCATCTATACACATATGATTTGAAATGAGCAAAAACAATTTTGTGTGCATAGTTTGAACAGTAGACTGTGAAAATAAATGAGTAAATAAATGAACAAAATGTTGGATCCCAGAACTCACACACATTGTTATACATATTGATAAAAGAAGTGACAGAAGATATACTAAAAGGTCCAATGTCAAACTAAAAACTTAGAGTTTAACTATTTAAACTCTATTTATATAATGAGAGAGGTAATTTCAAAGGAGATGGTGATTTAAAGTTTCCAGAATATATGAGATATCTAGTAAGAAGAGTCTCTGAAAAGTCAAGAGAACCAGATTACATATTTTGATAAGGAAATGTTTAAAATTTCACTGGAGTGCAATAACATTTGCTGAAAATAGTGAGGTAAATTTGGACAATGAAAGGTTTAAGTAACTTTAAAAGGTCATTGGATGTAATTGTTCAAGTAAATACAACACCTGACAGACTGTTTAGTAATAACTAGCATGATCAAACATGAGGTTTTGGAGAGGTAATGTTATAATCTTTTAAAGGGGGATGCTGATGGAGAGATTAGGAATGTATGTGTTGGTACCAAGAAATAGAAATGATCAGAAGCAATACATGTACAGCTGAATGTGCACACTGGCAATAGGAATTTAGCAGATGGGACAGAGTTAAGAGTGGTCAGATGGCTATCGTTCCAGCAAAAAAAAAAAAAAAAAACCAGTAAGATTTCTGCAACTATGTAAATGGAATTGTTCAAGATAATTTAGTGATTCAGATTTGAGTCATTTGAAAATGAGGATTACAATAAAAGAAACATTAAAATAAGGAATATAAACAGGGGTACACTCTCATTTTGTTATTTTTCATTTGGAGATTAGGTATGAGGAAGGGAGGGAAGAGAGGGAGAAGATACATCTCAAATTTGTGCATACTGAATTTGAGTTACATATCAGCTAGTTAATATCCAACTGTCAAAAATAGCAGGGTTGGTGGCACAGCAACAAATATAGACCAGGTGAAAGGTTCAAAAATAGACCAAAGGAGTGTGAAGTTTCTCACAAGTTTATATGTGTAATATTTGTGATCATAAAATAAGCCAAGAAAAGATTTGTTAGAAGTCTATTGATAATGTATTCTCAAGGATGGAATAATCCTTCTAGAATATAGACTGCTCTCAGCCAACAGTGCTTTACTGGTCTGGAGTTCATATGGAACTCTGGCAGACACAGGGAGATACCTGTTCACCTCCCTCTACACTTGCTTCTCAGAATCATTCCATTGGCCTCAGATCAGGTCACTGAATCCTTTCTCCCTGGTTGTATCATATCAATTATTTAAAATTATATACTATATTCTCTAACAAAAGGCACTATTTTACACACAAGATTTTATAATTATTGCATTGAAGTACATCTTATAATTAGGTGTTAGGATGTAATATAGCATTTCCTTATGGATTTTCATGAAGAAAAATTTAATAAGCTTGTATGACTTTTAATTGGATTGAAAATTCGTTACTCGATTTTCAACAGAGGAATAAAAATCTGTATAAATATAATTACCACAGTTGTACTTAACCCTGAGAAAGGACAAAGTGGAAAGGCACCCACCACAGGGACATTTTTAAAGCAAGAGTATCAACCAGAAAGTAAATGAAGACTCCAGATTTGACACAAATTTAGCTACAAATTAAGTCATAGTCAGAAAAGCATTCAAATTGATAATGATGAAAATTAATTAGTGTTCAGTTTAGCTAGATAATAAAAGTGTGAACCCAGCCTACACTCTTAATTGATTGGTACACAGTAGCATATTTAAAATATGTATTGATATTAAAACTTAATATTTGGTAGTGTGAATTTTCTTGTTTTGTTGCCCTGACTTTTCTTGGCACTTTGCTTTTTTCAGTAAATTTTAATATCAATTTTCCAGTAAACATGTTAAAATTTTGACTGAGATCTCATTAAATCTGCAGATCAATTTGGTTAAATCTACTAGCTTTATAATACTGAGTTTTCTGATGCTTGGAACTTGGTGTAATATACCATCTTATTGGATTTTCTTTAATTTTACTAGAAAATCCCCTGTAGTTTTTGATACAGGGGACTTATTAATCTTGGACTTATTTATTAGGATGATGTTCAGGTTCTTTAAAAATCTACATTTCATTTTCTACTTTGTTTGCATACCAAGATAATTTTGAGATCTGTGCATAAGCTTCTTCAAATACTTCTTCCATTTTGATCCAGCTATACTCCCAAAGCTCAAAAGCATAGTTTCATAATACCATTGATAAAGATAATGTGACTTTGTGGGTATATGTGCATTTGTGTGTGTGTGTGTGTGTATGTGTATGTGCGCGAGCGCATGCACACGTTTGACTACAAATGGAACTCTGCTTTGAATAAATTTTATTTCCAGATAAAACAATCACTTTCTTGGTGATGAACATGGTTTAACATTAGATTTTGGTATTCTAACTAGGTATGAAGCATTTACCTTTACTGTGCCACATGCTGAACAGGCATTTAGTGAAGTGCCTTTGAGCAATCTCAGAATTTGTTCTGATAAACAATCTTAAAGAAATTAAGCTAATGAGAAAATAGAGATCAAGATATTTTCACATTGATATCATTCAGTTTGTATGCTGCTGTTAGAGCTCAAAAGGTTATCAGAAACTTATTAATCAAGGCTAAAGGAAAGGGAATCTTTGGTATATAGTTACATAAAATTACCTGAATCCTGTTCTGTGTTCAGGTAGAAAGTATAATTTATTTAATTAGATATTTACCTGAGGAGATTTCCAAACAAATTATGAAAAGTGTGGTCTGGTTTCTTCTTGCTTATTATCATAAAATATATGTAAAAATAAATAAATGGAGGAAAGATCTCTTAATAAGAGGGATCAGAACTTGATGATGTAGAAGACATCCTTAGTCTAATCAAATTGCAGAAGATACTAAATCCTAAAATCCACTGTCTAGAAAACATGCTCTGCAGAAAAGGGGTTTGCCTATATGATTTTTCAACATACCTAAAGGTCACAGTACTCAGTCACACAAAGAACTTCTCAAAAGATTAGGTGATTGACTCATGCATTCTTTCAGCTATCTTAGGAGAAGCCAAGATCACAAAATTATACAGGATGAGGTGTGTGGAGGAGCTTGGTCTAATTGAGTGAATCCTTGTGCTATGCATGGAAGATCCATAGGTACTAGAGGTTTGTTTTCCCGTAAGAAATACTATGCTATTGAATCTCAAAAGGGACAAGACCTCCAAAATCTATGGGTAGAAGACAGACTGATAAAATTACCCATAAGTCAATAAGGTCTTCAAGTCATGGAAAGAGAAAGATGTCTCAGAAATTGGAACTTTGAGTATCACTTATTCCCAGGCCTTAAAACCAAATGAAATGTGTCCTTCCAGATTTCAAAATTATTTTAGAATCAGTAACAAATTTCCTCATCCTATTTGTTCCATTTTTACACTTTTAGAATGGAAACACCCACCACTTATAAGCACATGTCTGTCCCATTATTATATTTTGGAAACTGATTAACTTCTTGTCTACTTTTATGGGTTCACCGATGGAAAGAAAATTTGCCCTAGTATCGATGATACTGGGCATCAGACTTTACTTAGACAATGAAGTTCTAAATTTTGAAGTGGAGCTATTTTTACATAACAGCTTGAATTTTGAGTAGATTAATGGGTTGAAACTCTCAGGTGTGTTGGAATGGGATGAAGATATTTTGCATGTCAGATAACTGTGGATATTTGGAGGTCAGGGGACATACTTCAATAGACAGGTCACCCAAACATGCCCATATTCTTATATTCAGATCCTTTGAATATGTGACCTTACATGGTAAAAGGGACTTTGAAAATAAAATTTAGTTGAAGCTATTGAGATATGGAGATTATCATGAGTCTTGTAGGTAGGCCCAGTGAAAGCATAAGGGTCTTCATAATAGGAGGGTGAGAACATCAAAGGAAATGGAAGGTGATGTGACAATGGAAACAGGGAAAGGCATGTGATTCTCTAGTTATTAGAGAACTGAAAATTAAAACTACACTGAGATTTCATCTCCCTCCAGTCAGAATGGCAACAATCAAGAATACAAGTAACAATAAATGTTGGTGAGGATGTGGGGGGAAAGGTACACTCTCATACATTGCTGGTGGGACTGCAAATTGGTGCAACCACTCTGGAAAGCATTATGGAGAGTCCTCAAGAAACTAGGGATGGAACCACCATTTGACCCAGTTATCCCATTTCTTGGTGTATATCCCAAAGAGTTGAAATCAGCATACTACAGTGACATAGCCACATCAATGTTTATAACAGCTCATAACAGCTAGGCCATGAAACCAACCTTGGTGCCTTTCAACAGATATACTGATAAAGAAAATGTGGGGGCTGGGGATGTGGCTCAAGCGGTAGCGCACTCTCCTGGCATGCGCGGGGCACTGAGTTCGATCCTCAGCACCACATAAAAATAAAATAAAGATGTTGTGTCCACTGAAAACTAAAAAAATAAATATTAAAAAATTCTCTCTATCTCTCTCTCTCTATCTCAAAAAAAAGAAAAGAAAATGTGGTATGTGTACACAGTAAAATATTATTACTCAATCATAAAAGAGAATGACTTTCTGACAATTGCTAGTAAATGGGTGGATCTGAAGACTATCATGCTAAGTGAAATAATCTAAAATACCCACCCCTCCCCCAAAATGTCAAATGTTCTCGCTGATATGTGGATGATAACACACAAGAAGGAGAGGGGAGAAGAGAAGTTTATTGGATTAGACAAAGGAGAATGAAGAGAAGGGAAGGGAAGGGGATAGAAATAGGAAAGATAGTGGAATGAATCTGACACAACTTTTTTATGTACATATATGGGTAGGTATGCCACAATGAATCTCCACATGATGTACAACTACAAGACTGGGATCCTAATTAGAATAAGATATACTCCATGTTTGTATAAATGTTTAGATATAGTCTATTGTCCTATATATCAAAAAAGAGCAAATAAAGTTAAAAAATAGAAAAGAAAAAGAAATCTCACATACTGCTAGAGGAAGCATAAATCTAGCATTTTGTATGGAGTATTTTGGCAATATTGATGTAAGTACTAGCTAACATCTATTTAATACAAGATCTTACTATTAGGAATTAACCATGCAAATGTATTTTCACTTACGTGCAAAGGATCCTCTACAGTCAATATCCATCAAATGGGAAAATATTACAATTTTATGTGCTTCTAAATAGAATGCAATATTATGAAGTAAAAAATAAGGTATATCTGTATATCAGGTTTCTATATTACATAAGAATTCTATCAAATTTAGGAGTTTACCACAATGCAAAAAACAAAACAAAACAAAACAAACAAACAACAAAAAAAAACATGCCATGAGGATCCCTGAGCAAAGAACCTCTAGAAACTTGAAAAGGCAAGGAAGAGAATTATTCCCTAGGACCCCCAGACAGAAACAACTTTTATAGGCATCTGATTATAGACTAGAGAGATTTATTTTGATCTTCTAACCTCCAAGAAGGTAAGATAATAAATGTGTATTGTTTTAAATTTCTAAATCTGTAGTAATTTTTATAGCAGCAATGGAAAGCTGATGCAGATGGTGTATTATCTTGATTAGTTTGATGACATTAAACCAATCTTGCTTTCCTAAGATAAACCTACCTTGATAGTTATGTATAATCCTTTTTGCATGTGACTAGATTCAGTTTGCTAACATTTCATTGAGGATCTCTGAATCTACATTTATGAAGGATATATGTATCTCTTTTATTGATTTTGATATAAAGATAATACCGAGTTCATTGAATAAGTTGGTTAATGCATGCTATTTGCATGCATGTTTTGAAATATTACACTGAATCTCATTAATAAGTACAATTATTACTTACTAATTATTAAATTTGATTAGTAAAAACACTAATCAAAAGTAAAATATTTTAAATTTAAAAATACAGTACATATCTTGTAGACAATATATGCATTCTGCCTACATTTCTTTTCAGATGTGTAATGCACTTGCATTTTATTTAATTGCTGATAAGATAGGATTTATGTCTGCCCTTTTATTGCTTGTCTTCTTTATGTCTTATGAGATTGTTCCTCTATTCCTTGATTTACATCATTGTTTGTTAAATATATTTTTCTAAAAATATTTTTCTATATGTTTTGTTAAGTGTAGTGTCTTTTTTGTTGTTTGTTTTACTAATTCAGTTATTTTGTGGTGATCATTCAGATATTACAATTAGCACCTTAATTTTTGTATGTTAACTTTAATGGCATACAAAAATTTTATTCTAAATTATTCTCATTCCCTCGCACCACTTTATACAAATGATATCTGTACACATTGTAATCCTATTAGCACAGATTTACAATTATTGTCATGTTATTGTCTTTTTAAAAGGTTGGAGAGGAAAAGAATGACAGATACAATTATATTTATACTGTCTTTTATAAACACTTATGCAATTATCCTCATCTGTATCATTTTCACATTTTCCTTTAATTTTGTATACAATATTTTCTATAATTCGTTAATCTCTTTGAATATTCATACATTCAAGTAGCTTATTTAAAATCCTCTACTAAGTTCAAAATCTGGCTCCCCTCAGGGACATTTTCTGCTGGCTGTTTTTCCTCACTCTGTATGGTGTACACGATTTCTTGTTTCTTTTTACATTTCATATTTTTTCTTGTTCCAAACAAAGTTGTTTGTAACAACTATGGTATTGGATTGCTCCACTTCCCACTGACATACCCTCTGATGAATCAAATAGCTACTTGAGGATAGAAATTTATCAGGAACTGAAAGTTCAGACAAAATATTTGACCTTGTACTGGTGATGGTATTTTTTTTTATTAGCTACACATGACATTACAATGATCTTGGCAATTTATACATTTGAAACAATTGGGGTATAATTTCTCATTTTTCTGATTGTACAGATTGCAGAATCACACTGGTCATAGAGTCACCTATATACATACAGCAATCATAATGTCTATTCTATTCTGCTGTGGTGATGGTATTTTTAAGGGAGCTCCCAGAGTTCTGTTTTGTTGTTGTTGTTGTTTTTGTTTTTCTGAGTCTATGATTCTTCTGTCTTTTTGCTTACCATATCACCAAATTGAAGAGAGAAAGAAGAAATAACAATATTACTAAACTAAAATATCACAGACCATATTTAAAGGTTCATTAGTTTTTCTTGAATAAATGATTTGTGGTTCATTTTAGTTAATTGCCACAGTTTTAAAATGACTGATTTTAGCTGTTTTACTTTTTGTGTTTGCTCTTTCAGAGGGAGAGTGAGTCCATCAATGTTATCATTGTGACAATCTATGAGATGATGCTTCCTTGGTGAACAACTACGTTGAGTGTGTGTATATATCTCAGAATATTACCAGTCATAATGTATTCCTTGTAAAATTGAAAATACTGCTGAATTTTTTGATGCTGTTTTTTTTGAAAGTTTGTCATCGTTTAGAAGAGAAAAAAAGACTTGAAACAGCTAAGTAGTATAGTTAACAAGGAAGAAGCAAAAACACATAGATAGAATTTCCCCTCATTTGGTATTCTATATATTTTGTTAAATATAGTGTCTTCATAAACTTCATAAAAAGAAATGAATAAGTCTTTAAAAGGATATTAGGTATTAATCCCAAATAAGATTTATCAGATGAAGGAGCCAGCAGCCACTTCTGGATCTTAACTTATTTTTCAATTTTACAATTCATAAAATACTCACCAAGGCATGACAAAAGTTTGGAGTTCAAGCACAGCACACTTTATGTTGCAAGATCCATTAAAAGCAATAATTTGTAATATTCTCAGTAGGAAAATATGCATTTAAAAAATACTTCAAAGAGGGAAGTAAGACCCTTTAATCCAATTTTATGTAAAAGTAATCTCATTTCTATCTGTGGCCACTTCTCTCCCATAATTATGGTTGAAGTTAGAGGACTATGAACAGAATGAGCAGCACCCCTTCATGTCAGTAGTTCTCCACAAGTATAAAATAACAGTCTGGCTTTTCCTGAAGAAGGAGCCATAAATCTCACTCTCTGGACAGGAATGGAGGAGACTTTTGATCCTGAACTCATCCTGCTCTGTGTCACCTTCATCTTTTTTTTTTTTCCTTAGTTGCTTAAAGTTCAGGGTTTAAGCATGGCTATTAGACAAGATTCACTTAGTTCGCATCATTACCTTGCTGACATTCCTTCCTCCTTCAAAAGTAGAATTCTAATGGAAAAAAGCAGTGCTAACAGTGGTTTTGGAAACATACTAGCCCAGCCTTCAATTCCGTTCCAGTTCCGTACATCCCAGGTCTGTGAAGTTGGACTTTCTCTCCTGAAGCCTCACTGTTCTCATTTGTAAGCTCGAAGATAACTTGTTTCTCTCACATGATTTTTATCAGGTTATCAAATGAAACAATGTATAGCTTGTTAAATACAGCACTCAATATAAATATAGTGCTGTGACTACTGATAGAATTAACCCAATTTCATTAGAAAAATCTTGAAAAAAGGAGCTCACACTTTGCATTAATATTTAATATGTTACAACATTTTTCCCAACAGTAAGATTTTTCTATAAGCAATGATCAATCTTTACTCTCCTACTTATTATTGACTATTTGTTTACTTATTTGTTTAAGCCATTAAAACAAAATTACACTAGAATGTTCTACACAGTTTGTAGAGATTCAAATATGAACCCAATACACAAGATTCCAAAGGCAGGGTAGTTTATAGGAGAGTTTCAAAACCATGAAGTTTGACTGTATTTTACCTCTCCTTAGTCTCATATGGAAAAAGAGACACATAAAAGTTGACATTGTCATAGATGTACTTTATCTACAATTATTTTAAGAAAAATAAAAAAGATTATACTAGTGTTTTGTGTATATATCAATGAAAAGTAGACAAAGAGCTGAATTTTATAGTTTATAAATCAATGAAAATCCGGAAAAGATCTAGCCAAAAACTAACATTTGGAAGAAAAGTATATATATATAATAGTTTCTATGATCCTTCAGGGATTTGCCAAGATGTAAAAATATGATAACATAATGTTCCTTTTAAGTCATATTTATTCTGAGGAAATATGCTTAAACTGTAAGATTCTTATGCCCTAGGGTTGATCTTCAATTCCTCATGTGTGTATCAACCTTACACAATGCTCCATGCGCTCATCAGAGTGGTGGTGATAGAATGCTCAGCAGACCAGACAAGGCCCAGAGTAGCACAGGGTCAGAAACATATTGTTGGGCTATGGTTGTTATGTCTACCTTCCTTTTTATTCTGTTGTTCCCAGACATAAAACCATTTGTTCCGTGTAGTTTTAGTTTGTTTAATATTTGAGAAGAGTGGTGATATTTGAAATAAACATGAAAAAAATTCAATATGCTACAGACATTATTCAGATCTTCCTCCTCCAGGAAGACACCTTGCTTCTCTACTTTGTTCACCCCATCTTACCTCAGTTCTCCAGACAGAGATATCTCACCTTCCCTGTCTTAGTGTTTTAATCATACATCTCACATGATTCTTATCCTGATACTTTTTACCTTCTGTTAAAATTATTTATGTGTTTTATTTTCCCTGGTTTCTTGAAATCTTCTGATGGGAAAGGTGCATACCTGATTCAACTCCAGGGACAGCTTCTATATATTTGATGCATTACACACCTACATAATTCTCCCTGTCATGACAGTTGGAGCACTGCCTGGAACATAACAAGTGCTCAATAAATATTGAATCCAACGAATGATTGCATGATGTCAGGCTAAATTGAAGAAAATACATCTATAAATGTATGATGTACTTGTTAGTGCCCTTGGCGCATTTGAAGACTGGAATAATGACTTGAGACTTCCAAAATAATCTATTCTTTTCCAGTCAAGAGACAAAGTAGAACAGTTGAGGGCTCTTTTGAAGTTCCAGATGCAAAGTAAATATGCAAAACTTCTGAAGAATTCATAATGGAAATGATATTTGAAAAAAATCAATGTCTTCACCAAGAGATTTGTTTCATTTGTAAAATTTAAATGTATGGATAAATCTGGAGGCCTAAATCTTTTAAGCACATACTGGTGTTAGGTCTAGTAGGAGAAATTAAAATTGAATACAAATATTTTTGGGCAATATTCCAAAGATAGCCAAGAGTACACAACCAAATGGAATGTAGTGTCTTTTTCATGGTTCCTTTCAGAGAGAATGAAAGTTTCTCAATCCAGTGTATCCTCAGACCTAATTTTCACTTCCTTGGTTTGACTATTCAAGAATCACTGGGAAGTTCCGCAAAATGAAGTCATTGTCTTCTTCTGTTTTTTGAATTCTATGAGACTATTATGCTGGGGAGAAATAATAATTTCTAATGGAGGCTTCCATATTTAAATTCAATTTCTTCTATTCATTAAATTAGCCATTATGAACAACTGTCATTTCTTCACTACTTCTCTCTTCACTCATGTGTTCCCTTCTCCTCTGCTCACATTTCTCTCTCTCTCTCTCCTCCTTATGGTTCTAGGGCTCAACTCCATGGCCTTGCTCTGCTACATCCCCAACCCACTGTAGCTCTTAAGAAGTGAGTTTTGTTATTGTTTTTTTTTTTTTTTGCTCATAGACTTCTTAGTGTCTAATCCCTTAAATTTAAGTGTCCTATGTATGTGGCTACCCAAAACCAAAATGACAAAAACATCTATAACTCCCCAACCATCCATATTAGAACCTAATTTGTTCACTTCTTGGTGAATATAATGGAGTTCAGAACCCAAGCAGGATGAGGAGGATGGCTCATGCAAGATAGGGGGTGTTAGGAATAATTAAGAAGGGTTATATGCAGGAGTGTTGGTTAAATAAGGATGCAAACAAAGGAAATTTAGACCTATGGTTTTCACTGTTGAAGAAGGAAGTTGTACATATGAAAATAGGTAGTTAGAATAAACCTGCAATGTTGGATTGGAACTGGAGTTAGGAATAGTGACACTCTAATAGAAATCAGTATATCTAACATCCACCTTCCTTTTAGTATGATATGGTTTCTAACTGCCTGTCTATAATAAAAAGTAGTTCAGGACCCTTGGAGAAATGGCTGATTCCAGGGCTGAGACATGCAAGTATAAGATGAGCTTGGAACACCTTGTTGTGCCACAAATTAAGAAATATGTCAAAAATTGTAACCAAACCCATTGAATCAAATAGGAAGTCATGTTTTTATTTTGAAGTTATTCTATACTTGCATAAATATTCTAAGTATAAAACAAAGAATGTATTGTACAGAAAAATTAAATGGATGGTTAAATTAAAAAGTATTTGTGTGTGGGTGTGTGTGAAGAGCAGCTCTAACATTTTTATTAACATGTACATATATTAATAGGGTGTAATATTTCCATATGTGCATAACTGTCTGCACTAATCAAATTCAGCACCATTTTCCTACCATCTCCACTGCTCCGCCCAAACCTTTCCCAAGCCCCAGCAATCACTATTCTATATTCTTTTTTGACTTCTACATGGGAGAGAGAGAACATTCGGTATTTGTCTTTCTGTGACTTATTTATTTCACTTAACAAAATGTTCTTCAATTCCATCCATCGAATTCTTCCAATCCTAAAAATTACAGTATTTCCTTGTCATTTATGGCTGAATAATACTTAAGAGAGTGTATTCGTCCACCTGTTGATGCACATCTAGGCTAACATCATATCTTAGCTATTGTGAATAGCACTAATCACTGGGAGACACAGATATTCAGGCATCTTTCTGGTGTACTGATATCATTTCCTCTGGATATATATGAAATCAGAGTTTGATAAGAAATGAAAGTCACATAGTTTAAAGAAACTTCCTACAAAATACTTCCCAATTATGAAGACAAAAAAATTTCAACTTCAAAATGGAAAATCTTGAAAGATGGAGTGAACATCATCAGTAATAACATACATTAAAATTGTGCAGTTCCTAACTAGATGCTATGCAATGTCACTTCTTTAACAGTCTTGATAAAGCTGTATAATGTGTCCCTAATCATGAGGAGGCATGAAGCAAATACAATTTGAAACACATTCTGCAAATTAATTATCCCATACCATTTAAAATTATCAAGGTCATGAAAATCAGGGAAAATAGCAACTTGTCCAGAATGAGGAATAAAAAGACATGACGACTAAATAAAACATGTTTCTGACATATAATTTTTTTGCTAAAAATTATATTATTGAAACAATTTGAGTGAGGACTGAGATTGTACAGTAGTAATGAATCTATGATAATTTTTATTCTAGTGTTTATATAGTTGTCATGTAGGAAAATATACTTACTTCTAAGAAACATACACTAACAAATTCAGAGATGTAAGAAGTCTGCATAAGCAAATTTCTTTGCATTTTGTAGATGTAAGATTGCTTCAGAACAAAATAAAAGTCAAATTGAATGTACATATTCCTTGAGCAACCCTACTTTTAGAAATCTATGGAGATATTTCATACAGTATGAGGATATTTGTATAAATATGTTCACAGTAACATTGTTTGCTATATAGGACAATTGGACAAAGTCTAATTCTCAATAAAAAAGGATTGTTAAATTATGATATGTTCATGCATTACAATATCATAGAGCTCTCATAAAAATCTTGATATGTATATATAGGCACAGAAATTGTTCAATGCATGCTACTGAGAGAAACAAATGCAAGACTCAGAAAAAAATATACAGTACAATCTTTTATTCTTGTCAAAGCAACTCCAAGACATTCACAACTAAATGTATTCAGTTTGGGGTCCATGATAAAATTTAGCTGCAAGATAAAAAAGGCATGTATCCATGTATGCTTTAGTAATCCTGGGTCACTTTTCTATTTAATATATACTTCAACTTGTTCCAGAAAGAAATTTAAATGAAAATTGCTTAGTAAAAGTAATCTCAGAATTTGACCTGTCCATTTTTTTCAGATTTGCAAGTCAAATTTTCTTTTCACATCACCATAATTAGCAAATGCTATTTTGTCTTCAATCAAAAATAAAAGCATTATTTTCTTTATTATGACTTCAGGATTTTCTTAATAGAGAAGCAACACCTAATAATGGCTTCATGATATTGAGGAAAGGATGAACTCTTTGACCTTGCAGTGTTCATTTTCTTTTTTCCCCTTCTCTTTCTTCATTTTTTTTCTCCACACAACATAAGCCTTCTTGTAAAGAGCTGCCTAGAGAAAAAAATGCTGCTGGCATCTCTTTTTTGCTTAGAAGAGGAGTTTGGACACAGCCAAGTTGTTCTATTAATTCCAAAGCTCAGTAACTTAGCTAAAAATCTATAACATTTTATAAAAGTAAAAATGGTCCTCTTAGAATTTTACACAGAGATATTTGCTAAGACTTTTCAAGCTTAGAAGATAATCCCTAAATTCAACTGTTCTAAACTCACATCTTAAGGCAATTTCACATGGAGCATCAGATCAGCTGCTCCCTCTGAGAGAACAAATTCTCATGATGCTCAGAAAAGTATTCAGCTAACCACTAGTTTTCATCGGGTTCTCAAGTTTATCTGACTTTCTTTAATGGAAAATGCATCCACAAAGTCCCTGGCATGTGTGGCTCAAACTTAGTGACATCTTTATCAAGCCAAAGTGACCCTCCTACCATGCTTAGCTCAATTCTTTCCCATGATTCAGAGGATCTTCTTTAAAAATTCACATTCACAGAATGCTAAGTGCTTTGAGTATATAATGCAATCACCACCATGGTAATTTCCTCGTAAGGGAAAACATTACCATTCACTTTTTACCGAGGGGTAGTCAGAGGCTCAAAGACAGCATATAAATTGCCAAAAAAAAATTGTTCACATCATCTCCATATTTATTCACCTTAATTTTTTCACATTGGCAAGATTTGGTCTTTTCTTTATTCCAAATGTTTATATGTATGTATATGCATACATATGAATATGTGCATATACACATATATGTATAAAAGTAGAATTTATTTGCTAATGTATATCATAGCTTATTATTTCTTAGCTCCTTCATAATACTTCATAATTTCTGATAAAGCTTTTCTCCATTTTGTTATCTTAAAAAAGATTATGTATTCAATTGCAATGGTTTGTTTTATTATCAATAACCCTCACTGATCTATAAGTATCTGAAAGGGCAGAGAAAGTGATCTCTGGCTTGTTTTTTTTTTTTTTTTTTTTGTGAAACCCATCATATATTTATTATATTTTGAAATAATGATAACAAACCTTATTCTCATTGGACAGCATATTATCATAGTATAGATTTTTCTCTTTTTGAATCACAAAATCTGCAGCTTAACTATTGTTTCATTCACCTTATAGGTCTCTTTCCCTTCAATAAACAAGACATGCTATGAAATGGTTTGATGCAATGCCTGATGGAAAATAAAACTTTACCCTTAAAGTCATCATTTCTTTGAAGAATCCAATGTGACTTTCATGTGGGAGAGAGTATGTCTGGCCAGCAATGGGCATAAAGATTCTATTAATGCAAAATGATAGATGAAATGTTAGATAAAATGATAAAATGGTAGATAAAATGATAAAACTTGCAAAATGATCAAGTTTTAGAAGACTACTGTAAAGTATTATGCTTATAATTCAGTATACTGTGCACTTAAACATTTCAGAGGGAAGATTTTACATTACGTATTCATAACGTGTGTCTGTGTGTGTGTGTGTGTGTGTTCTGGGCCTTGGAAGGCTGAGAGTTTTAGACATACTTTGGCTTGGGCAGTGTCCCTTGGAAGAAGCTCAGTGGGAAGCAGACACAGCATGGCCTACTGAAGGACAAGGTCAGCTTCTCCCTCTGAGAGGACAGAGAGACCACTTAGCAGTTACAGAACTATCCCTAGAAAGACAGAAGAGTCCTATGAATTCCCAGAAAGAATTGAGTGGATTTTCTTCATTAAGTAAGTAAGCATCCTGTGTGAGAAGGCAAAGGCAAGAACAATGACACAAAAAAGGAATCGTGTGTTAATAGGACTTTATTCATAGCTACAAGCTGAAGATGCCCAGCATTTGATGACCCTGCACTTGAGTTTCAGAGAAGAATATTGAAAACTAAGAGACAAAATGACATCCTTAGGATTGCACAGAAGCAGGGTAAAGGCCCAAGACCATGTCTTAACATGCAAAGCCCTGCAATTCTTACTATATTCAAATTCAACTGTTTCATCAGGTAATGGTTCTATACCTGGATGATCCTTCATTATCTTCTCCAGTGTAAATTCTATCTATCCTTCTGCATTCTGACAAAGCTAATTCCTACCACATTTCAGTAGACTCTACCCAATGATATGTTTACTTGTAGATTGAGTGCCTCAATCTACACATATATTTTTATAATAAACTACGCTTTGATGAACACTTTTAAATATATAAAAAAATCAGGAATGCATAGATGATATTAAATAAATAAGCATGTGCTTGAAACAATTCTAGTACAATATTACTCACATAGAGAAAGAAGAAAAATGTTAATTAACTCTAATTACAACATAATGTACAATTCTGGTACATTGCTCACACATACAGAGAAACAAACATGTAATGAGCAACTAGTGTATGTTAATCAATATTCTAGAAAAACAAAAATTACATATAAGTGGAATAAAACAGGCAAGAATCAAGCTTCAAGTATCAGCTACTAGTCTAATGCAACATTCAGATACGGGAAGGGATGATAAGCATTGGGTTCTCCTATACTTGACAGGCATGACTTTTATGACATTACTCCTAAATAAATGAGTGTATATTGACTACTTACTATATACCAGATATCACTCGTAACAACATTACTCATAAACAGAAGAAAGCAAGCATTAATTAGCAGATACCATATGTCATGTGCTATTCTAATATAACCTAAATAACTCATAAGTAATGAAAGTACCTGATATGTCTATTCACACTGAGGTGGAAAGTTGTACTATGTGTTGAGCACAGCATATGTCCAATTATCATTCTAGTAAAATGTAATTCACATATAGAGCAATGAAACAAGCATGCTTTAAGCATCTAATATTTCAATAATATATTCATACATAAGTAATAGAAAAATAGTATGCATTGAATGCCTGGCATTTGCCTGTGGTTAGCCTAATGTGCATCTCACACACAGAATGTGAGGGGGGTTGCAGTAAGTAAGTCTGCATTAAGAGTTGAATATATGGCCCATACTGCTCTGAAAAAACATTATTTACCCACAGCTAGGGAGATATGAATGCACTGATCTCCTATTAGTACCATTCCGTATTTTAGAACAAGATTTCTCACATGTAGATTAAAATAAAACCAAGCAAACATTTAGTGCCAAGAATAATGCAAATTATATTCTAGCCCAACCACTTGTACATGTAGGAAACATAGCAATACCTGGAGCACCTATTCTGTGCTGAACATTATTATAGGAACAAATTACTAAAAGGAAAAGAACACTCATGAGGACCTACCATATGCTAGTAAACGTTCTCATTTAACCTTACACAAAGGGAAGTAAATTAACATGAATTGAGGGCCTAATATATGCCAAATTCAATCTCAGTACAATTGTACTTACACAGAAAGGAAAGAAATGAAAATGCATGGACCCTGTAGCATACACCAGGCATGATTCTAGCACAATACTGCTCACATGTTGGGAAAAAAAATGATTATGTGTAGAACATATATGCAGTGTACTATTAAAATCATCAATACTCACATAGTTTAGGAAGTAAATATGTATGTAAGCCTAGTATCTGCCAGTTACTATTAAGGTGCATGCTTGCACACACATTGAGGAAGGATATTAGCATGCACTGAGGAGTGACATTTGCTAAATATTATTCTAGTACAAACTTTATCACACATAGGGAAAATAAGATGATAAATTTCCTGGTACATCTAAGGTATTCAATGCAATTCATGCCAAATTCTGCTGTGGTAATACTTGAGCACAACACTGCTTCCGTAAAGAAGAGTATAAGAAATATGCAAGACTGTCTAGTATATGCCAGGAACTATTTTACCATAAACTCATACATAATCTTAATAAGTGAACTTCTATGAAGTATCTCATATATAACTGCCATTCTACTAAATCACACATAGTAGGAAAGAGATAAGTATACTTTAAATATTTCATATATGCTGGTACTTTTCTACAGTAGCATAAATAAAAATGTGTTGAAGGGGAAATGAGCAAGTTTTGGGCACCCACATGTCATTCAGCTGTAGTAAAATACTAAAATCACATATAGAATAGGCAGACAGGTATGCAAAGAGTAGATAGTATATGAAATGTATATAATCTAGTAGGAATTGCTCTGACATAAGTGGTGGAAATGAGCATCTATTAACTTGTTGAAGCTTGTATGAGCTTAGAAACTAGGCAATATAAATTAGGAAATATTCTGATACAATTTCTCTCACACATAGGAAAAAAGGAATGACCATGAGCATGTCCAAGTTTTATTCCAATTTAATTACATATAGTATAAGAAATCAAGCATTCACTGAGCACTTACTATATTAAATGGACAATTCAATATCTCATTAATCATATTTAGTGATAAAGAAACAGGTGTGCATTGAGAACATTCTTTTTTTTTTTGGGGGGGGGCAGGGACCGAACTCAGGGGCACTTGACCACTGAGCCACATCCACAGTCCTATCTCAAATTTTATTTAGAGACAGGATCTCACTGAGTTGCTTAGTGTTTCACTTTTGCTAAGGCTGGCTTTGAACTAGCAATCCTCCTATTTCAGCCTCCAGAACCTCTGGGATTACAGGTATGAATGCCCAGATGCATTGAGGACATTCTATATTTCAGATGCTTTTCTAGTAACACATTATCAATATGTAGGGGGGAAAAAAAGAAGATTCCCTTGATCATTTACTGTATGCTAGGAAATTCTCCAGTATGACAGAAATAACACATAGAGGTAAGGAAGTATGTGTGCCTTGAGTACCTGCTATATACCACTGAATATAGTAAGTAGTACAATATTACTTACAAATAAGGAAGGGAAACTATCCTCATGATTTAAATAGTATCTCTAGACAATATTCTAGTATAATTTTCTTAGATATATAAACAAAAGAAGTATGATGAGTCCTAATTTATTCTTGCTGCTACTCTATTATAAAGCTCCCAGTAAAGCAAAAGAAAATGAGAAGCATGAATCATATAATATCATGCCAATCACTATTCCAGACCAGTCTAACTAATGCATAGACTAGGAAACAGGCTTTCATTGAATGCCTATGACATTGTTTCCACTTAAAAAAAAAAAAAAACTTTAATAACACAGGGAAAAGTTTCCCAAGGGTTCAATGAGCATCTTGTATACTCTATATAATTTTGCATTACAACATTACATGATTGATTTTTTAATATATTTTACATACTATTCTATTAAAACCTTACCCCAAAACAGGGAAAATGATATAGCACTGAGCAAATATTATATGCCAATCACCATCAAATACATTGTTTAGGCATATGGGGTAGAAGGAAAGTATATTGAAAATCTAGAATATGCTTGATAGTATCTTATTGTAAATTTTTAGAAAGCATAAATTAAAGGAGTATGGAAGGATATATGCTAAGGTCAGTTTAAGTAAAACATTGCTCACAAATATGATAAAAGTAAGAATACTATCATATTCCAACAACAGCATTTATCATGCATAGGGAAGGGATCAAACGGACTGAATCAAATAATACATGCCAAATTCTGTTGTGGGAAATATTAAACACTCATATGTTAAAGGAAGCAAACATGCCCTGACTTCCTAATACATATCAGACAATATTTTAGCACTACATTACTGGTAGATAGTAGCAAGCATGCACTGAACATCTAGGATATGCCAGGAAATACTCCAGTAAAAACTTATTTACACATAGGGAAAAGGAAAAGAACATGAATTATAGGCTATATATATTTAACAGTCTATTCTTATATCACTAAGTCATATAGAGAAAGAAGGGATGTATGGATTAAGTATATAGATGATGTAAGACAGCATTCTAATAAAACATTTGCACTATGGATGCCAAAAGTTATTTATTGTTGAGTACTGCAGGCCCAGTGCTTTTAAAGAATATTTTATGTATACACAAGGGGAAACAATAAGCATGAATAAACAAATACATAAAAATATAGACTATGTAAAGAAGCATGTAGAATAGAATGGAGGAAAAAAATGCATAGAAATATGAGGCAGAATACATACAGTCCCCCACAACATGATGGTGGTACATACATTATTTTTGCCCCAATAAAAAAGTTAAAAAGGAAAAATCTGCTATTAGTGGATACACAATATTAAAAAGTAAACTCTGACAAAAACAACAAAGTACAGATGAAGAATAAAAATGTAGAATTTTCATGTTTTGGAAGTTATGTTATTGTTAACTTAAATTAGATGGTCATAACTACAAGATATGTTATGCAAGTTTCAGGATAACCAGATACACAAAAAGTGAAGAGATTGAGAAAGATATTCTATTCAAATGAAAACCAAAATAGAGGTAGTGATACAATATTTATATGAGGCAGAATACATACAGTCCCCAACTTAAAGTAGTTTGACTTAACAGCTTTCTAACTTTGTGATGATGTTAAACTGATACGCATTCAATAGAAACCATACTTTTTAAATTTGGAATCTTGGTCTTTTCCTGTACATTTTCTCACCATCCTGGGCAGTGGTAGTGAGTAGCAAGTTCCCAGGCAAACATGTGATTGTGCAACTAGAACAACTGATATTCTATAGTATACTCTGAAGCAAATCTATATGTTCAGTAAGTTAAATATATTAAATATGTATTTTATTTATAATATTTTAATTTTATAATGGGCTTATCAAGACAAAAACTCACCAGAATATGGTGGAACAGAGGTAAATAGTGATTTTTTCAGCATTCCCACAACACAGAAAAGAGACAGTGAAGGAATAGCTGATCTGAAAGGAGAGTCACAGAATAAATGCAATATTTACTTTTTATTATATATTTATTTATTATATTATATGTTTATTTATAAATCCAATATTATGATACCTTAGATTTGATGAGATTTGATGATTGGTTATTGAAATAAAAAATAAGGGTGGAGTTCCCTAACTCTGAACCAGACCAAGAAGAGGGACAGCAGGAGGCACAACAGAGAGAAAAAGGGAGAGAAAGAGGAAGCAGAAAAACACATTAGCGAGACTGGAGGAGGAAGCCGCCCGGCGCGCACCAAGCCAGACCGGAGGAGGAAGCCCGGCCCCGCCCCGTGTGCTAGTCTGGAGGAAGCCCATCAACCCTTAAAACCCACCAAAGGGGGTGTGGCTACCAGCACAGTTCTGTGGCTGATCCAGGTACCCGGTTTCCAACTCCCCCACCTTTAGCTGCGATAACTCAAAATATTTCCCACAAGCTTTTGGGGGCTGTAGCTATCAACGCAAAACAACAACTGTACAGGCACCTGGTTTCTACCTCAGAGACTAGAGTAGGGAAGATACAGGTGGAAGCTCATTTCCTTTCACACTGACTATACCCACCATCCTGAATACAGAGGCTCAAGCTAGGAATAGACAACACCACCTACCGGAAGCAAGGAAAACAGTGTTCTGAGAGACTTTCTTTTCTTTTTTCTCTTTCTTTCTCTCTTTTCTTCTCTCTCTTCCACAACTTCAACATATGTGAAACCAAGAACTGTGCATGAACAACTGAATTACCAAAGTAATATAATATAGAGGAATTGCATATACCCCACCTTCCCCCCATTTTTTAATTTCTATCTTACTTTCCTTTTCCTTCTCTTATTTCTCTTTTCTTCCTTGTTATTTTTTTTTCCTTTTTTTTATTCGCATTCTCTCTATCCCACTTTCAATCTCCTAACTATTGCTATCTAGACATAGGGTAACTATCTAAATACAGATAGGAGGTTGAGTCTATACATTCTTTCATAAATTACCAGTCTATTGGTTAGAGTTCTCCAAAGGTGCTAAGTTAGTTTAACCTCATACCCTCACTCCTTTCCTTCTAAGTATAACATCCTTCGTCTGAAATTAAGTTTTCTATATGCCACCAGATATGGTATGCCTTTTATGAAACTAATGAATATATTCTTAAGTAATAATTAAAACCAATATCTATAGACTTAGAATCTAACTATAAATGTATTAATAATGAAAATTTGTGCTTAGATAATGTACTGTTGATATTGGGGACTGTTAACATTGTCTTTCTCCGCAAAAGAGGGATTTTGGAGCTATACAAGAACAATACAAATATATAAGGGGAAAAACATTAACACAACAGTTTCACAAAGCTAGAAAGAATCATGAGCAGTATGAAAAGACAAGGAAAGAAAGGACCACAAACAATACAGGTCAATTCAACATTAGATGAGGTAATATCTGCAGCTGATGGAATGTCAGAAAAAGAGTTCAGGATATACATGCTTCAGATGATCTGGAGTCTCAAGGAAGACATTATACAGCAAATTCAGACAATGAAAAATCACTTTGACAATGAATTACATAAACAAATCCAAGAAGCAAAAGATCAACTATATAGGGAGATAGAGGATATAAAAAACAAACAAACAGAAATCCTGGAAATGCAGGGAACAATAAACCAAATTAAAAACTCAAATGAGAGTATTACCAGCAGAGTAGAACACTTAGAAGATAGAACTTCAGACAATGGAGACAAAGTTTTTCAACTTGAAAAGAACATAGACAGCTCAGCGAGAATGTTAAGAAATCATGAGCCGAACATCCAAGAATTATGGGATAACATAAAGAAACCAAACTTAAGAGTTATTGGGATACAAGAGGGTATAGAGGTCCAAACCAAGGGAATGAACAATCTATTCAATGAAATAATACTAGAAAACTTCCCAGACTTAAAGAATGAAAAAGAAATCCAAATACTAGAAGCTTACAGGACACCGAATGTACAAAATCATAAGAGATCCACACCAAGACACATAATAATGAAGATGTCCACCATACAGAATAAGGAGAGAATCTTAAAAGCCACAAGAGAGAGGAAGCAGATTACATTTAGGGGTAAACCAATCAGGATAACTGCTGATCTTTCAACACAGACTCTGAAAGCTAGAAGATCCTGGAATAATATATTTCAAACACTGAAAGAAAAAGGGTTCCAACCAAGAATCATGTACCCAGCGAAATTAAGCTTCAGGATTGAAGATGAAATAAAAATCTTCCACGATGAACAAAAGTTAAAAGAATTTGCAGCTAGAAAACCATCTCTTCAAAACATCCTAGGCAAAACATTACAGGAAGAGGAAATGAAAAACAACAATGAAAACCAACAGCGGGAAGTAGTACAGTAAAGGAAAAACTAATCACAGAGGAAAAACAAATCATGTTAAGTAACATACATAATCAAATATGGCTGGAAATACAAACCATATCTCAATAGTAACCCTAAATGTTAATGGCTTAAATGCACCAATCAAAAGATATAGGCTAGTAGAATGGATTTAAAAAAAAGATCCAATAATATGCTGCCTACAGGAGACTCATCTGATAGGAAAAGACATACACAGACTGAAGGTGAAAGGTTGGGAAAAATCATATCACTCATACGGACCACGGAAGCAAGCAGGGGTGTCCATACTTGTATCAAATAAAATAGACTTCAAGCCAAAGTTAATCAAAAGGGATAAACAAGGACACTACATACTGCTCAAGGGAACCATACACCAACAATACTTGACGATAATTAATATATATGCCCCAAACAATGGTGCAGCTACATTCATCAAACAAACTCTTCTCAAGTTCAAGAGTCAAATAGACCACAACACAATAATCATGGGAGATTTTAACACACCTCTCTCACCACTGGACAGATCCTCCAAACAAAAGTTGGATAAAGAAACCATAGAGCTCAATAATACAATTAATAATTTAGACTTAATTGATATGTACAGAATATACCACCCAACATCAAGCAGATATACTTTCTTCTCAGCAGAACATGGATCCTTCTCAAAAATAGACCATATATTATGTCACAGGGCAATTCTTAGCAATTACAAAGGAGTAGAGATACTACCATGCATTTTATCTCATCATAATGCAATGAAATTGGAAATCAATAACAAAATGAGAAAGGAAAAATACTACATCACATGGAGATTAAACAATATGCTACTGAATGAACAAACGGTTACAGAAGACATCAAAGAGGAAATTAAAAAATTCTTAGAGGTAAATGAAAACTCAGACACAACATATTGAAATTTCTGGGACACTATGAAAGCAGTACTAAGAGGAAAATTCATTTCATGGAGTTCATTCCTTAAAAGAAGGAAAAGCCAACAAATAAATGACCTCACACTACACCTCAAAGCCTCAGAAAAAGAAGAACAAATCAGCAGCAAATACAGTAGAAGGCAAGAAATAATTAAAATTAGAGCTGAAACCAATGAAATCGAAACAAAAGAAACAATTGAAAAAATTGACAGAACTAAAAGTTGGTTCTTTGAAAAAATAAATAAGATTGACAGACCACTAGCCACGCTAACAAAGAGGAGAGAGAACCCAAATTACTAGCTTACCAGATGAAAAAGGCAATATCACAACAGACAATTCAGAAATACAGAAGATAATTAGAAATTATTTTGAAACACTATACTCTAATAAAATATAAGATAGTGAAGACATCGATAAATTCTTTAAGACATATGAACTACCCAGATTGAGTCAGGATGATATAAACAACCTAAACAGACCAATATCAAGAGAGGAAAAAGAAGAAGCCATCAAAAGACTACCAACCAAGAAAAGCCCAGGACCGGATGGATATACAGCAGAGTTTTACAAGAACTTTAAAGAAGAACTAATACCAATACTCTACAATCTATTTCAGGATATAGAAAAAGAAGGAGAACTTCCAAATTCATTCTATGAGGCCAATATCACCCTAATTCCCAAACCAGATAAAGACACCTCAAAGAAAGAAAACTACAGACCAATATACTTAATGAATTTAGATGCAAAAATCCTCCATAAAATTTTGGCAAATTGGATACAAAAACATATCAAAAAGATCATGCACCATGATCAAGTAGGATTCATCCCTGGGATGCAAGGCTGGTTCAATATACGGAAATCAATAAACATTATTCACCACATAAATAGACTTAAAGAGAAGAACCATATGATCATCTCGATAGCCGCAGAAAAAGCATTAGACAAAGTACAGCATCCCTTTATGTTCAAAACACTAGAAAAACTAGGAATAAGAGGAACTTACCTCAACATTATAAAAGCTATATATGCTAAGCCTCAGGCTAGCATCATTCTAAATGGAGAAAAACTGAAGGCATTCCCTCTAAAATCTGGAACAAGACAGGGATGCCCTCTCTCACCACTTCTATTCAATACAGTTCTCAAAATACTGGCCAGAGCAATTAGACAGACAAAAGAAATTAAACACATTAAGATAGGAAAAGAAGAACTTAAGTTATCACTATTTGCAGATGATATTATCCTATACATAGAAGACAAAAAAGGAACTACAAAGAAACTACTAGAGCTAATAAATAAATTCAGCAAAATGGCAGGATATAAAATCAACACGCATAAATCAAAGGCATTCCTGTATATCAGCGACAAATCTTCTGAACTGGAAATGAGGAAAACCACCCCATTCACAATATCCTCAAAAAAAAAAATACTTGGGAATCAACCTAACAAAAGAGGTGAAAGATTTATACAATGAAAACTACAGAACCCTAAAGAGAGAAATAGAAGAAGATCTTAGAAGATGGAAAAATATACCCTGTTAATGGATACGCAGAACTAACATCATCAAAATGGCGATATTACCAAAAGTTCTCTCTAGGTGTAATGCAATGACAATCAAAATCTCAATGGCATTTCTTGTAGAAATAGATAAAGCAATCATGAAATTCATATGGAAAAATAAAAGACCCAGAATAGCAAAAGCAACTCTAAGCAGGAAGTGTGAATCAGGCGGTATAGAGATACCAGATCTCAAATTATACTACAGAGCAATAGTAAAAAAAACAGCATGATACTGGCACCAAAACAGGCAGGTGGACCAATGGTACAGAATAGAGGACACAGAAACCAATCCACAAAATTACAACTATCTTACATTTGATAAAAGGGCTAAAAGCATGCAATGGAGGAAGGATAGCATCTTCAACAAATGGTGCTGGGAAAACTGGAAATCCATATGCAACAAAATGAAACTGAATCCCTTTCTCTCACCATGCACAAAAGTTGACTCAAAATGGATCAAGGAGCTTAATATCAAATCAGAGACTTTGCGTCTGATAGAAGAAAAAGTTGTCTCCAATCTACATATTGTGGGGTCGGGCTCCAAATTTCTTAATAGGACACCCATAGCACAAGAGTTTAAAAAAAGAATAAACAAATGGGACTTATTCAAACTAAAAAGTTTTTTCTCAGCAAGAGAAACAATAAGAGAGGTAAATAGGAAGCCTACATCCTGGGAACAAATCTTTACTCCTCACACTTCAGATAGAGCCCTAATATCCAGAGTATACAAAGAACTCAAAGAATTAAGCAATAAGAAAACAAATAACTCAATCAATAAATGGGCCAAGGACCTGAACAGACACTTCTCAGAAGAGGACATACAATCAATCAACAAGTACATGAAAAAATGCTCACCATCTCTAGCAGTCAGAGAAATGCAAATCAAAACCACCCTAAGATACCATCTCACTCCAGTAAGATTGGCAGCCATTATGAAGTCAAACAACAAGTGCTGGCGAGGATGTGGGGAAAAGGGTACACTTGTACATTGCTAGTAGGACTGTAAATTGGTGTGGCCAATTTGGAAAGCAGTATGGAGATTCCTGGGAAAGCTGGGAATGGAACCACCATTTGACCCAGATATTGCCCTTTTCAGACTATTCCCTGAAGACCTTAAAAGAGCATACTATAGGGATACTGCTACATTGATGTTCATAGCAGCATAATTCACAATAGCTAGACTGTGGAACCAACTTAGATGCCCTTCAATAGATGAATGGATTAAAAAAATGTGGCATTTATACACAATGGAGTATTACTCTGCACTAAAAAATGACAAAATCATGGAATTTGCAGGGAAATGGATGGCATTAGAGCAGATTATGCTAAGTGAAGCTAGCCAATCCCTAACACACAAATGCCAAATGTCTTCTTTGATATATGGAGAGCAACTAAAAACAGATCATGGAGGAAGAGCATGAGAAAAAGATTTACATTAAACAGGGACAAGAGGTGGGAGGGAAAGGGAGAGAGAAGGGAAATTGCATGGAAATGGAAGGAGACCCTCATTGTTATACAAAATTACATATAAGAGGATGTGAGGGGAAAGGGAAAAAAATCAAGGGAGCGAAATGAATTACAGTAGATGGGGTAGAGAGAGAAGATGGGAGGGGAGGGGAGGGGGGATAGTTGAGGATAGGAAAGATAGCAGAATACAATAGTCACTAGTATGGCAATATGTAAAAACGTGGATGTGTAACCGATGTGATTCTGCAATCTGTATACGGGGTAAAAATGGGAGTTTATAACCCACTTGAATCAAAGTGTGAAATATGATATATCAAGAACTATGTAATGTTTTAAACAACCAACAATAAAAAATTAAAAAAAGAGCTGTGTAATATTTTGAACAACCAATAAAATTTAAAAAAAAAGAAAAACACATTAGCTCACTCCTTTGCATATGAAAAGAAAGGCAGACAATATTAAAGTATGATGTGCTCCCATCATACTTTAATATTGCTGTCATTTAAAATAGTGCTGTCATTTAAAACCCAATGTGAATAGAAGGCTGTGTGGGGCTCTACAGTCATTTTTGTGAAACCCATGGCTGACCAGTCATCCTTTAAATCAACATGGCATCTCCCACCTCCAGATAGGAAGAAATTAAACCCGAGGGAGTAAAGCTTTTACCTGCAGTTAAATCTTTTAAGAATCTATCTAAAAAGGACCATAGAGAGATTACTACTAGACAAAAGTCATTGAAATCCTTCCTCATCACTGCAAACAAGGAAAATGGTGTGGAGCAACCCTAATGGGAAAAGGTTAGCCTAACCCAGCACTCCACACAGCCTCTGTGTGTAGCCCAGAAAGACAGAGGAGATGACCTCCATTCATGGAAGCAGAAGTAAGGGCTCAGATTCAAGCAGCAAGGCAGTTTTTGCCTTGAGCAGAGGATAGGAAGCTATGAGAAACACTTTTACTGCTGACTACCCATTCTTGGGGGGGCGGGTGTACAGTGGGAAGTCACATGAGTCTTGGGAGCCCTAGAGGGACTGTCTCCCTGATCATGACCATAGTCTGTGTGGAGCCCATCCCAGAGGGAATTTGCCTGGATATCCAGTGGCATTGAAGGACAGTTTCCCAGATGGTGGCAGCAGCTCGTAGAAGGTGGTAAGAAGTTGCCTGAGTCTCCAAGAAGATTAAAGGGAAGGTGCCAAGATCATTACCATAGCCAGCAGAAGGTCAGTTAAGGCAGAAAATTGCCTGAGTCCGAGGCAGCAGAGAGCAAATGCCACAAGCATGAATCAGGTCCCATCTGACCTATGGCCACAACTGATGAGCATTAGAACACTGTTTCAATACTGACTGGACTCTGCCTCTGTTACAGTCAGCAGAGGAAATTGGCACTCACTATTCACAAACTGGGGAAGTAGAAACTAGAACTCAGGTGAACCAGCTGAGTTTCTTTACTCAATAGTAAGTACAGTACCCTAGTGACCTATGTCAGCCAAAGGAAATGTCCCTGGACCACAGGTCACCTGGAGAGAATTCACAACCACAGGACCCGTGCTTGTAGATAGTCACCAGGCTCTACACCATCGTGAAAAGGATCTGCAGAGGGGATCTGAGCCTTTACTTTTTCTGCCACAATAAGCTGACCCACAATTAGCCCAGGGTAGTTCAGAGCACTATATCCTGATCCTCTGCACACAACAGAAAAAAACAATAGGCACAATGCCTCACTCTCCAAGCAGCTCGTTGCAGGCCCCTGAGCAGACAATTCAGAACCAGCTGATGGGAGGTTTATAACAACTAGGGGAGTGGCTCCTCTGCCCCAACACTTTTGGAGGGATCCAAGCCAAAGGATGACAGACATCTTCTAAATGTTCCATATCCTAATGAAATCCAAACCAAGACGCAAAAAGAATTTTGCTCACTTTGACATGGTTTACTATAAATAACCAATGTCAACTTTGATCACAGATATCACTCCTTATCTTGATTGATAGCTGTTACCCAAATAGCCAACATGCAACTTCAATCTATTTGAATGTATTTTTTCTAATGGTTTAATAGATTCCTACCCCCAGTTTATGCTAACTCTCTGTTCTCCTTCTTACATTTTCTGGTATATCTCAAAAAAATCTCTATCCATTCTTTTCTCCTTTTTAACTTAGTGTATACAGCTTTTTTCTTTTTTTTTCTCATTCTTTCTTTTTCCCAATCTTTCTTCTTCTTCCCTATTTCAGCTCCCATAAAATGTTACAGAATTTTTTCTATATTTAATAACTAATTTTTGACCTGTTCCACAACTTTACTACAAGTTGATCCCTGTATTAGAGGAATTATGAAGAATGATATCAATAAGTTTTTCACTTTTCATAAGGTTGATTACTATATCGCTTGGCCTTGAAGCTGTTGAGTAAATAGGATTCTGTGACTTCTCTCAAAGTAGTGCTGGTACTGGGATCAGCAGAAGACACATATTGAGTTCAAGTATCAAAACCTGGATATTTACCCAACTCAGAGCTCTGAAGAGAAAGAAGGCCACTTAATAGTCACTTGCTTAAAACAATAAGCAATAGACAGGGAGGACATACAAACAATACTAAAACTCAAGGGAAAAAACCCCAAACCGCCCTTAACACTTGAACAACTGACTCCATCAGCAACACTGTGGACAAAATGTCAGAGAAAAAAAAATCAGAAAGTTCAACATTCAAATATTCAATGAGTTGAAAGAAGATGTAAGAAGTGAAATTAGAGAGAAAATACAGTAAGTGAAAGATCCCTTCTAAAAAGACAGAGATCCTGAAAAAAAAAAGAAAAAGAAAAAAGAAAATCCTGGAAATGAAAGACTCAACAAACCAAATTAAAATTTGATGGACAGCATCACCAATTTATAAAAACGCTTTGAAGTTAGACGTTCAGGCCTTCGAGACAACGTATATAATCTTGAAAATAAAACTGACCATAAAGAAAATAAGTTAAAAGACGATGACAATCTGGAGTAATGTAAAGAGAAGAAATTGAAGAATTATCAGGGTGGATGAATACAAACTAAGGGATGCAGAGTCTTTTTGATGAAATAATATTTTTAAAATTTGCAAATCTTAGGAATGAAATAGAAATTCAAATACAAGAGGCATGTAGAACTACAAATAAATCATAATAGATCTAATCCAAGACAATTTAAAAAGAAAATATCTAACATACAGAAGAGGGGTACAATTTTAAAAATTGAAAGAGAAAAATGTCTAGTCACGATTGAAAGTAAACCAATTTGTATTTCAACTGCTATCTCAATCCAGACCTTAACAGGCAGGAGGGCTTAAAATAATATATTCCAACCTCTAAAAGAAAATGGGTATCAAACAAAGTCATTTTCCCCATCAAAATTATTTTTCAAATTGAAGATAAAATTAAAAACTTCCATGATAAACATAAACTAAGAGAATTAATAAATACAAAGCCTGCACTACAAAACATACTCAATGAAATATTTAATGAAGAGGAAATAAAAAATAAAAATAAAAAAACAGCATACAGATGAATTACACTAGAAGTCAATAAAAGGAGAATCAAGTTCAATTAAAACAGAAGTAAATCAAAAGACAGGAAATAATAATTATTTCTCTATAATAATAATGAACGTATGCAGTCTAAACTATTCACGCAGAAGACATAGTTTGGAAGATTGGATTAAATAAAAGAACCAACAGTATGTTGTTTGCAAGAGACTCACTTTATAGACAAAGACATCCTTGGAATAAAGGTGACAGGATGGAAAAGATATACCATAAAAAATGGTACCTGTAAACAAGGAGAAAAAGAAAACTTCAGACTCATATCCTGAATTAACATAGATGCAAAAATTCTCAATAAAATATTGACAATCAGTATCCAACAATAATACATTAAAGTGATAGTGCACATGATCAAGTGGGTTTCATACAAGAAGTACAAGGTTGGTTCAATATATGTAAGTAATAAATGTAATTCACAACATAAACAGAGTTAAAGACAAGAATCACATGATTATCTCAATAGATGTAGAAAAAGCATTTGACAAAGTGTAGAACCCATTCATGTTTAAAATACTAGAAAAACTAGGCATAAAAAGAATCTACCTCAACATTGTAAGGGTTATATGTGACATATCTAAGGCAAATATCATACTAAATGGACAAAAACTGAAAGTATTTCCTCCCAAAACAGGAAGAAGACAAGGATGCCAAGTCTCACCACTTCTATTCAATATAGTTCTTGAAATTCTATCCAAAGCAAACAGGCAAGGGAAGGAAATTAAAGGAATACAAAAAGGGAAAGGAGAAGTCATTTGACTTCTATTTGCATTTGTCTCCATTTGCTGAAGACATGATCCAAAAAACTCCATCAGAAGACTTCTAGAACTGATAAACAAATTTAGTTAAGTAGCAGAATACAAAGTCAACCTACATAAATCAATCACTTTCCTATACTCCAATAATGAATATACTGAAAAATAAATTTAAAAAAAATATATAAAAACTCCCATTCACAGTAACCTAAACAAATACTTGGCATGAAATGAAGGAGGTGAAGGACCTATACAGTGAAAACTACAGAAACTGAAGAAAGAAATTGAAGAAGACTTTGGATAGGGAAAATTAATATTGTCCAAATTGTCCAAATGGCCATAATACCAAAAGTGTTATGGAGATTACCAAAATATCAATGACATTCTTCTCAGAACTAAAAAAAAAAATCCTAAAATTTATTTGGAAAAATAAGAAAGCCAAAAGAGCCAAAGCAATCCTGAGCAAAAAGAGTAATGCTGGAGATATCAAATTATGAGTTAAAGTAACAACAACAACAAAAAAAGCATGATAGTTGTACCAAAACAGACATGAAGACCAATGGAATAGAGAAGTCACAAAGATGAATCCATATAATTACAGTTATCTGATAGTATACAAAGGTGCCCAAAACATACATTGGAGAAAGTTCACTCTTTCTAACAAATGGTATTTGCAAAACTGGATATCCATATGTAGAAAAACTGAGCCCCTATTTCTCACCCTGCATGAAAGTCAATTCAAAATGGATCAAAGATCTAGGAGTTAGACTCTAAACTCTGCAATTTCTAGAAGAAAATGTAGGCCCGACTCTCCAACATGTCAGCACAGGAACAAACTTCCTAGCAAGATCCTGAAAGTACAAGAAATAAAACTAAGAATCAGCAGGGTGTGGTGGCACATGTCTGTAATCCCCGTGGCTCAGGAGGCTGAGACAGGAGAATCACAAGTTCAAAGCCAGCCTCAGCAAAAGCAAGGCACTAAGCAACTCAGTGGGACCTCGTCTCTAAATAGAATAAAAAATAGGGCTGGGGATGTGGCTCAGTTGTCGAGTGCCCCTGAGTTCAATCCCTGGTACCCAAAAAACAAACAAACAAGCAAACACAAGAATCAATAAGTGGCATAGAATCAAAAAGTTTCTTTACAGCAAAGGAAACAATTCAGAGTGTGAGGAGAGAGCCCATAGAATGCAAGAATATCTCTGTAACTATTTCTCAGGGCATTAATATCAATATTATATAAAGAAATAAAAAATATTAACAACAACCCCAACTATTAAATGGGCAAATAAACTAAAGAGACATTTCTCAAAATAAATATAAATGACCAGAAAATATATTAAAGAATGTGTAACATCTCTAGCAATTAGAAAATACAAACCAAATTTACATTGTGATTCGATCTCACTTCAGTCAGAACTACAATTTTCAAGAAAGCAAATATTAGTAAGCATTGGCAAGGATGTGGAGTAAATGTACACATTTACATTGTTGTTGGGACTCCAAATTAATGCAACCACTCTTGAAAGCAGTATAGCTGTATAGAGATTCCTCAAAAAATCTAAGAAAGGCTGGGCATGGTGGCATGCACCTGTAATCCCAGCAGCTCAGGAGGCTGAGGTAGGAGGATCACAAGTTCAAAGCCAGCCTCAGCAACTTAGTGAGGCCTAAGCAACTCAGTGAGACCCTGTCTCTTAATACAAAATTTAACAAAGGGCTGGGAATGTAGCTCAATGGTTGAGTGCCTCTAGGTTCAATCCCAATACCAGAAAAAAAAAAAAAAACCAAAAATAGTAAATAAATTACCTAATGACCTAGATATCCCATTCTTTAGTATATATCCAAAAGATCTTCGATCAGCATATTATAAGGATGCAACCACCTCAATGCTTGCAGCACAGCATAATTCGCAATAGCCAACCTGTGGAATCAACTGAAGTGACCTTCAACAGATAAACAGATAAAGAAAATGTGATATATAAACACAATGAAGTATCCCTCAGCCATAAATAAGAATGAAATTGTAGCATTTTCTGCTAAATGGGTGGAATTAGAAATTATCATGCTAAGTGAAAGAACCCAGACTCAAAAAGACTGAGAGAGTAAAAGGATGGAAAAAAATATAATTCACATGGATCTCATAAACAAGCAGGGGTTTCTAACCTCATATCACAAAAAAAAGTACTTCAAGCCAAAAATAATCAGAAGGGACAAAGAAGGACATTTTATACTACTTAGGGAAATTATACAACAACAAGAAATAACAACCATAAATATTCATGCCCACATGATGGACCCTCTATGTACATTAAACAAACCCTTATCAATTTTAAGAATCAAATAGGCCAAAAAACAATGATATTGAGTGACTTTAACATGCCTCTATCATCACTGGTTAGATTTTCCAAACAAAAACTAAAGAAGGAGCCATAGAACAAAAAAAAGTACAATTAATTATTAAGACTTGAGAGAGAGAGAGAGAGAGAGAGAGAGAGAGAGAATATTTCATCTGTGAATGACTGAATACACTTTCTTCTCAGCAGCACATGGCTATTTCTCTAAAATAAAATATATCATAGGCCACAAAGCACCTCTGAGCAAATACAGAAGAAAAAAAAAATAGAGATAATACCTTACAACCTATCAGATCATAATGGAAAGAAAATAGAAATCAATAATAAAATAAAAATTAAAGTTACTATAACACCTGGAGACTAAATAATATGCTATTGAATGACCAATGGATAGCAGAATAAATCAGAGATGGAATAAAATAATACTTAGAGGTAAGTGAGTACACAGAATATTCTCTGGCACACAATGAAGGTGGTTCTAAAAGGAAAGTTTATAACATTGAGCTCATTCATTAAAAGAATAGAATGTTACCAACTAAATAAGCTAACACTACATCTCAAGGCCCCAGAAGAAGAAGAAGAAATCCATACCAAAAGCAGTTAAGACAGGAAATAATTGAAAGTGGAGCTAAAATCAATGAAATTGAAATTTAAAAAAAAAATCAAAAACATCAACAAAGCAAAAAGTTATTTCTTGGGCTAGAGTTGTGATTCAGTGGTAAAGTTCTTGCCTGGCATGTATAAGGCCATGGGTTCTATCCTCATCACTACATAAAAATAAATAAAACAAAATATCCACTGACAACTAAATATATATATATATATATATATATATATATATATATATATATATATATATAGTATATGTTAGTTCTTTCATAAAATAAATAAAATTGTAAACCCTTAACCAAGCTAACCATGAGAAAGAGGAGACATTTTCCAATTACTAGAATTCATAATGAAAAAAGAACTATCATGTTGGACACTACTGAAGTACAGAAGATATCAGAAACTATTTTGAAATTAACACTCAAAAAAAATAAAAAAATATTGAACACATTGACAAATTTCTAAAGACATATGACCTACCCAAATTAAATCAGAAGGACATAGAATATCTAATCAGATCAATTTCAAGCAATTAAATTGAAGACACCATCAAAAGCCTACCAATAGAGTAAAGCC
This sequence comes from Marmota monax, assembly GCF_021218885.2. NCBI lineage: Eukaryota > Metazoa > Chordata > Mammalia > Rodentia > Sciuridae > Marmota > Marmota monax. Next base: position 37,359 of record NW_026694470.1, on the reverse strand, counting down.
CAGGACCAGACAGATTCTCAGCCAAGTTCTACCAGACCTTCAAAGAACTACCACCAATCTTCCTCATGTTATTCCATGAAATAGAAAAGAAGGGAACCTTCCAAACTCATTCTATGGGGCTAGTATCACTCTGATACAAAACCAGACAAAAACATACCAAGGAAGAAAACTTCAGACCAGCATCCTTGATAAATATAGATGTAAACATTCATAATAAAATATTGGCAATCATAGAAAAAAATACATTTAGAATGTAGTTCAACATGATCAAGTAGGTTTTATTCAAACGATGCAAGGTTGTTTCAACATACAGAAATCAATAAACAAAAATTCACCACATCAATAGACTTAAAGACAAGAATCACTCATTAGCTACAGAAAAGTATTTGACAGAATTCAGCATCCATTCATGTTCAAAGCACTAAAAAAAAAAACTAGGGATACTAGAAATATACTTCAACATTGTCAAAACTATGTCTTAAACCCAAGGCCAATATCATTCTAAATGGAGAAAAACTGAAAGCATTCCCTCTAAAAACTGGAGCAAAACAGGGATGTCCTCTTTCACCATTTCTATTCAACCTAGGCCTTGAAACTAGCCAAAGCAATTATAGAGAGGAAAGAAATTAAAGGGGTATGAATTGGAAAAGAAGAACACAAACTATCCTTATTTGTTGATGATATAATTCTATATTTAGAAGACCCAAAAAACTCCACCAGAAAACTTCCAGATCTCATAAAGGAATTTAGCAAAGTAGCAGGATATAAAAGTAACATCCATAAATAATTTGCATTCCTATACATCAATATAGGGATGAATCAACTGAAAGAGAAATTAGGAAAACTATCTCATTAACAATTGCCTAAAAGAAAAGAAAATATCAGGAAGTCAATCTAACAAAGAGTTGAAAGACCTCTATAGTGAACACTAAAGTAAACCAAAGAAAGAAATTGAAGAAGACCTTAGAAAATGGAAAGATCCCCCATATTCTTGTATAAGCAGGATTAATATTGTCAAAATAGCCATACTACCAAATGTGCTATACAGATTTAATACAATTCCTATTAAAATTCCAATGATATTGTTTGTTTTTGTTTTTGGTGTGTGTGTGTGTGTGTGTGTGTGTGTTGCTGTGGATCAAACCCAGGGCCTTGTGCATGCAAGGCAAGCTCTCTACCAACTGAGTATATTCCCAGCCCCCAATGAAATTCTTTATAGAAATAGAAAAATCACTCATAAAATTCATTTGGAAAAATAAGAGAGCCAGAATAGCCAAACCAATACTCAGAGAAGCAAAGCAGGAGGCTTCACAATACCAGACCTTAAATTACACTACAGAGCTATAGTAACAAAAACACCAAGGTATTGGCACCAAAACAGACATGAAGACCAATGAAACAGAATAAAAGACACAGAGACAAACCCACATTAATACAGTTATCTCATACTAAACAAAGGCACCATTAACATACATTGGAAAAAGCCTCTTCAATGAATGATGCTGGGAAAACGGGAAATCCTTATGCAGCAGAATGAAATTAAACCCCTATCTCTCACCCTGCACAAAACTCAACTTAAAGTGGATCAAAGACCTAGGTAATTGACCAAAAATCCTTCACTTCTTAGAAGAAATGTAGGTCCAGCACTCCATCATTTTGGCTTAGAAACCAAATTTCTTAACAAGACTCCTAAAACACAAGAAGTAAAATCAACTTTCCTATGTACATATATGAATACACCACAATGAATCTTCACATGATGTACAACCACAAGACTGGGATTCTAATTAGAATAAGATATACTCCATGTTTGTATCAATATGTCAAGATATACTATACTGTCATGTATTTCTAAAAAGAACAAATAAAGTAAACAAATGTATCTAGAGAAAAAGATCATTATGTAATTATAATAGATTCTACCCAACATGAAGTTATAATAATCATACATTTATGTGCACCCAAACAAGAACACCTAAGTAAATAAAACAAATATTGACTGATGTAAAGGGATTAATTGAATGGAATACAATAATAGCAGGAGACTTTATACCCTACTCTCAGTAATAGATAGTAATGCCTGCTGACTGAAAACAAATTTAAAAATAGCTCACTTGAACAATATTATAAATCAAATGGGCCTAAAGACATCAGATCTTTCCACTCAACAGCAAAAAAAAGTGCATATTGTTCTTAACTGCACAGAGAACACTTTTAGGATGGATTATACATTAAATACAAAACCAAACTTAATGAATTTAGAAAGATTTTGAAAAATCAAAATCATTCCAAGTATTTTTCCTCAGCCACAATGGAATGAAATTAGAAATCAATAGAGTTTTAAAATATGGAGGATCCACTAATGCATAAATCTAACTACAGATACTCTATAATTAAAGAGGAAATTTTAAATATATTAAAAAAACACAACATCCTAAAATTTATGGGATAGAGCAAGGCTGTTCTAATAGAAAAAGTTATAAATAAGCTACATTCTAGTAGAAGAAAGATCTCAAACTAGCCTTATACTTCAATGAAAAGAACAAACTAAGAATACACTTAGCAGAAAAAAAGGAAATAATATTATGGCAGAAATAAATCAAATAGATAATTAGAAAAACTAAGTTGTATTTTTTTAGAAAAAAAAATTGGTAAAACCTACCTAGACTAAGAAAAAAGAGACAAATTGAATTTTTTAAAACTCAAAAGAAAAAGAAGACACTACAACGTATGCATCAGAATTAAAGGACTATTATAAAAAAAACTCTCATGAATAGTTAATATGCCAACAAATTGGATAATCTGAAAAAATGCATACATTTCTAAAAACCTATAACTTACCAAAATTGAATCAAATAGAAAGAAAAATCCTGAATAGAACAGTAAGAAATAAAGGAGACTAAGGTAGTAATCAAAAGATTTCCAGCAAAGAAAAGCCAGGACCTGATGTCTTCATGGATGAATTCTACCAAACATTTAAAAAATTAATACCATGGCTTTTAAACTTTTCCAAAAATTAGATGAGGAACCCTCACAAACTCAACTTCTATAGCATGACCCTGAAACCAGAGTCTTAAAAGAACACTCTGAGAATTCCTTAATAAAACACTAGAAAGCCGGATTTGAGAGCACATTAAAAGGATTATACACCATCATTATCACCATAATTTAACCTATACACAACAATCAATGTGATATGCCACATTAACAAAATGAATCTGAAGAACCACATACATGATTATTTCAATATGTGCAGAAATATTTGACAAAATTCAATATCCACCCACAAAACTCCAACAAAACATACATAAAAGTAACTTACTTCAATGAATAAAATCATAACAGATAACCTCATAATTGATGGGAAAACTCTTCCTCAAAAATCAGCAACAGGTAAGGTATGCCTACTCTCACCACTTCTATTAAATACAGTACTAAAAGTTTTGGCCAGAGCAATTAGACAAGAAAAATAAATAAAAATCTGAAAGGAAGAAATAAGATTATCTGGTTGAAGATACATGTAGAAAATCCTGGATATAACCCCTCCCAAATATAATAAATAAATTCCCTAAATTTTCAGGATACAAAATTAAAATACAAAAATTAGTGATGTTTCTATACACAATGAGCCATCTGAAAATGAAGTTCTGAAAACAATCCCCTTAACAATATCAATAAAAGGACTGAAATAACCTAAGAATAAATTAACAAAAGAAGCTAAAAATTTGTACGTTATTGATTATAAAGTATTATTGAAAAAATAAAGAAGAAATAGATAAATGGAAAGACATTCTGTGTCTTTGGTTTGGAAGAAGTAATATTTTTAAAATACCTATAAAACCCAAAGTGATCTACAAACTTAATGTAATCCCTATTACAACCCTAATGTCATTCTTTATGGATTAAAAAAAAAAATCTTACAATTCATGTAAAATCACAAAAGATCCAAAAGAGCAAAAGCAACTACCAAAAAAAAGATCTAGAGGCATCACAATTCACGCTGTATCGCTGTATTACAAAACTCTGATAATCAAAACAGTATGAAATGGAAATAAAAAATATAGACCTATAGAACAGAAGAGAGAGCCCAGAAATAAATGTATACATTTATGATCAATTGACAAGTTGTCAAGAACACACAGTAGGGAAAGGATCATTTTTTCAACAAATGGTATTGAGAAAACTGGACATCCAAATGAAGAAATATATTTATCCTTATTTTATACCACATGCAAGAATTAACTCAGGACTAAAGACCAAACCTAAGCCCTGAAAGTGTAAAACTACTAACTAATAATGTAGGGGCCAAGCTTCTTGTCATTGTCTTGAATGATAGTTGTTGGATATGATATCAAAAGCAGAGGAAAAAAAAGTAGGCAGATTTGAACATATCAAAAAATAACTACACAGAAAAGAACGATATCAATAGAGTTAATGGTAACCTGCAAAATGAAATAAAACATTTGCAACTCATATCTGTTAGTCAGTATTCAAAACATGTAAGGAACTCATGTAGCACAATAGCAAAATGATAAATAGCCCAATTAAATATGGGCAAAGGAACTATGTAAACATTTCTCAAAAGAAGACATATGAATGGTCAACAGATATATGAAAAAATGTTCAACATCGTTAATCATCAGGGAAATGCACATCAAAACCACACTGGTTAGAAAAACTACATCAAAAATCCAAAACACAAGTGTGACGGAGGGTATAAAAAAAAAAGGGAATCCTCATCCTGTGATGGGAGGAATGTAAACTGTTACAGCCATTGTGGAAAATAATAAGGCATTTCCTCAAAATATTAAAAGTATATCTATCATATGAGCCATCAACCCCACTACTGGGCATATATCCAAAGAATATAGAATCAGTATATTGCAATCTACCCTGCCATATTGTTGCATGGACAGATGAGAAAATGTCACACACACACACACACACACACACACACACACACACACACACCATATCAATAATCCTGCAGTTGCAATAACATGAATAAAACTGGAAGTCTCATGCTAAATAAAGACAGACTTAGTAAATTATTGCAATACCTCATATATACCCAGAATTTAAAATAAAAAAGCTCACTCACAGAAGCAGAGTAATGCATTGGTCACAATGGTTTAGGGGATGTACTATTTCCAGGGGGAAGTGGGGAGATTTTGAACAATGTAAAGATTTCTGTTGTGTAAAATCGATACCTGTGGACATCTAACATACAACAATGTAACTAGAATTAACATTACCAAATTATACATTTGGAATGTACTTAGAGGATAGATCTTAAAGTTTCTTAATTTCTCCAAAGAACATATCAACAATAACAATATTAAGAAAAGAAAATGATAATCACAATGTGAGATTATAGACATTGTGATTAGCTTGATATTAGTGATCATTTTATAATCTATAGATATAGAAAACAGCAAATTATTTACCATAAATACACATATGATTTTTATTTATCAATTAAGCTTCAATAAGACTGAAAAATGCTCAAATATAAATAGTCCACTATTTTCTGGTGCTATCCTAGTACATTAATCACACATATTTAGAAAGAAAGATTTCATGGAACATCCAATACTGCCAAGCAGAATTTACAAACAAAAATACTGACACACAGGAAAGAGTATAAGCATGTGTGGAATTTATCATTTATCTAAGGCTCAATTTCTGGTCAAATATTATTCACATTAAAGTTACCATTTATTGGTTGTCTCATACACATCAGGTAGTATTCTAGTAAAACATTACTCACATAAGTAGGCAGAAAGCAAACACACATAAAGATCTTAATACATGGGAGACACAATTCTCAAATATCACTTGGATACAAGTGAAAGAAAATATACAAGCATAGAGTACCTAATATATGCCAGGTACTATTCTAGTACAAACTTACAGAAGGAAAAGAAAAGAGCATCATCTAGTACATTCCAGGTCTATTCTAGTTCAATTTTATCTTCACATAGAAAGGAAATTAGCATGCCTTCCAACTTAAGTTATGCCAGGCCCTATTCTATCATATCCTATTCTATGATATTATGATCACAGAAAGGAAGGAAACGAGCAATCATTCAGCATCTATTGAGTGCCAGTATTCTATTACAAACTTTCTAACACATACAGAAAAGAAATGAGAATGCATGGAGCACAGGGCATTTATGAAGCACACTTCTAATATGACATTACAAATAGTGGAAAACAAACCTTCATGAAGCTACCAGTAAATGTCAGGCATGTTATTTAGTATAACATAACTCAAGTGCAGGAGAAAATTAATCAGCATGCATTGGGTGCTTTTTAAATGCCAGGCAATCATCTAGTACAAAATTACTTACATATGGTAGAAGGAAGCAAGCAAGAAATGAATATCTAGGATATGCCAGCTACTATTTTAGTGCAACATTACTCACACAGGTGGAAGGAATTAAGCATGAACTGAGTATGCCAGATTCCCTTCTATTAAACACTTGTGCATGGAGGAAAAGAGCATTCACTGAACATCCAGTATATGTCAAGGTACTACTACTGTAGCATAATAGTACTTAGGAAGGAAGGAAGCTTGCCTTGAATATCTTATGGATTCCAAGGAACAGCTTTAAGAAATAAGTAATTATGCTGCATACGATATATGCCAACTACAATTCTAGTAAAAACTGTTTACACATAAATGAAAGTAATAAGCATGCATTAAGCACCAAGTACATGGCAACACAATTATTGCTTAAGATCTTAAATAGATAAGAACAGCAAAAATGGATGGATAAATCTAATATACTCTAGGCACTATTTTAACATTACTCACAATAGGGGATGCAAGTATCCTAGAATATGTCAAGTGAAATCTAATATTAATCAAACATAAAAAACTAGCATATTTGAACACCTAGTACATGCATAGAAAGAAATATGAATATACTGAGAGCTTATGATATCCATGAACTATTCTAATATATCACTCACATAAAAGAGGGGGCATTATTTTAACATAGTATTACTTACATATATGAAAAAGATATGTTACATTATTTACTTACAATGTACCAGGTACTACTACAAACTTACATATAGAGAGGAAATAAGCATGTACTCATAACCTGATATATGCCACTGTACTTTTATAAACTGTTATTCATTTAGAAGGGAATTGAGCATATATTTAAAGCTTAGTTTAGATGAAACATTTTTCTAGCATATTATTACTCATAATCAGGAGGAAGAAACAAGATTATTATGAACATCTAGAATATGCTAGGCATGATTCAACTTTAGCATTATTCACACATAGAGGGAAAGAAATAAGTATTAACCATCCAATACATAGCAGATACTATTTTAATATTTACATATATGGGAAGAAAATATGCATACATAAAAATACATAGTAGATTTTAGATATTCTTCCAGGAAAATAAGGGAAAGAACAAAGCATGCACCGAGTAAGCAGTTTATGTTGGACTCAGTTATAATTTATCATTAATTACATATAAGATAAAAAACAATACACTGAAAACTTAGAATATGCAAGGCCTTGTTTTTAAGGTAAACTTATCAACAGATGGGGGAAGGAAATATGAACGCATGAAGCACCTAATATATGCCAGAAAGTATTCTATTAAAACATAACTTACATGTAGGGAGAAGGAAATTACCATGTATTGAATATCCATTATGTGCCAAGTCCTGTTATAGTAAAAATTACTCATACATAAGAGAAGGAAAACAAGATTGCATTAAGCTTCATTAATATGCCAAGCCACTGGTCCAGAATGATGTTACTCACACTCAGGTAGGAGAAATGAGAATGCTTTAATCATTTAGAATATGCCTGGTGCTATTACAGCACATCACTCTCACACAGGGAAAGGAAACAAACCACCAGTATACTCAGGTTAATATTCTTGTACAATCTTATTCCCTCCAGGAGGAGCAAATGGGCATGCCTGGAATATCTGGTATTACCATTAACATGCAATACTTCCTATAATTGGAAGAAAAGTCACAAGCATGTGTCAGGTACCTGTTTATGACAGCCAGCATTTCTAGTACAATTTGCTTTATCCTAGGATAAAGGGAGTAAGACTACTGAAGTGCCTAAAATATGCCAAGCGCTATTCTAGTACAACTACTTACACACACAGGGAAGAAAATAATTTCTATAGATTGTCTACAAAATGTCAGAAGCAGTACTGGGTGAAAAGGTAAACAGCAGGATAAAAGAAGCAATCTTTCCTATGTGTTTTTTATGAGACAGGGAGTATTTTAATACAAATTTACTCACCTATAGGGGAAAGGAGCAGTTATGAATGGAGCCTGTTATATGTGTTTGACACTGTTATAATACTTCATTGCTCAACACATTAGGGGGAAAAGTAAGCATACATTAACTATCTAATATATACCAGGCACTAATCTAGTCAAATAATATTCTAACACAGAGAAAAAAAACTAATATACCTGGAACAACAGATATAACCAAGCAGGTCAGGCATTGTTCTAGAACAAATTTACTCACGCATATAAATAAAAGGAAAGAAACACTTGAGCATCTAGTATATGTTAATCACTTATTATATCTAACATAACTCACACATAGTGGGTAGGAAGCAAGCATGTATCTGGTGCCTCCCATATGTCAAATATGATTATAGTGCACCATCACTAGCTCATATAGAAAGGAAACAAGATCACACTGGGTACAACATTACTCACACAAATGTTTATCTCCTTTCTGATTTGAAAATAAAGTTTTATGATGATCATATCTGGAATGTATTCTGTTACCACATTACACATACATAGTAGGAGGAATACAATCATGTATAAGCCAGGAAACTCTAGCACAACATGAATCACACATTGGGGAAAGAAAAATGCATCCACTGTTCTCCTAACAGATGACAGGTTCTATTGCATTATAACATTATTCACACATGTGTGAAAGGACAAAGACACACATAATATCACCCATGAACTATTCTAATACAATATTACTCACACAGAAGAAGAAGATGAGCTTATATGGTTTATCTAGTTTAATCCAGGAGTTATTCAAGAATAATATTGCTTATGCATAGTGGAATTGCTTACGCATAGTGGAATTAAGTCATAATGGGTTGAGTCCTAGCATATATAAAATGATACTATTAGTTATACACTTACTGATACATAGCAGAATGATATGAGCATACATAGGCATCTAGTAAATGTCAGATCTTATATAAAACATTCCATATGCAAAGAAAAGAAGGATATAGAGAACAAATAACACATGATAGCAGAATTCTACAAAACTACTAACACATAGGTGGAAATAAAACAGGTATATACGAGCAGTGAGTACATACTAGTCGCATTTCAATACAGCACTTCTCACATGAAAAATAGCCACCGAATACTTAGTATATGCCAGATATTATTGGAGTAAATATTAAGCACTCTTCTACTGCATTACCACCAAAGAAGATAAAGAAGAAATCATCCCTTAAGTTGCTACTTGGAGGAAAACAAGTTGTGAGAGCTACAATTCTCTCTCAACTTTGTTCATATTTATGGGGAGAAAATAAGTCTGCATGATGTATCAGGTCTCTGACAGATACTTTTATTCAATCATGAAAATACTGCATCATTACACATACATGGAAAGAAAGCTTTATACACACACACATATACATATATACATATGTATACATATATACATGTATATGCATATATCCATATATATAGTGTGTGTATGTGTGTGTGTGTGTTTTAGATTCAATTTGTTTATTTCTGTAGAAAAAAAACTCTTACTTACACAGTGTCTTATATATTCTTGATATTATTCAGTACAACGTCCTCACAAATATGAAGAAACAAACACATGCTCAATACATCTAAACTATATGCTAGACTAACATTATACATACAAAGGATAGTTAAGAAAGTATGCATTGAGCACCTCATATATATCAGAAAATATTTTATTCACCAATACCTATATATCAGCAAAGATCACAGATTTGTTTTAAGTGCCTGGTAAATAGCAAGTACTTTTGTAATACAGATTTACTTTCATATAGTTGGAAAAATTTAAGTAAGCACTGAACCTCTAATAAATACCTGCTACTATCCTACTGTATCATCATTCATATTAATAAGGAGGAATTCACTGTACATAGAGTATGTACTCTATTATATCTCAAGTACTATTGGAATACAATTGTACTCAAACATAGGTAAAGAGACAAGCTTGCATTTAGTATTTAGTGTATACCAGATCCCATTCTAGAACAAAGTTACTCATCCCAAGTAGCAGGAAATAATTGAATTGAGCACCAGGTGTTTTCCAAGCACAATTCTAGTACTATGTGACTCACTAAAAGAGAACCAACATACCTTGAGCATTCATAAGGTACTGTTACAATACTAGTTTATTCATTTGTAGGAAGAAGGAAGCACAAATACATTGATTGCCTAGGGAATGCCACACACTCTTTTAGCCCAAATAGACACACACATATGGGGAAATTAAGCAAGTATGAAATGAACCAGTGCTATCTGGTACATTGTAGTCTAGTATCTTTACTTATGCATGGTTCAGAGTAAATAATCATCCATTGATAACTTAGTATATACCCCACAATCTTACTCATATATATGGGAAGATAATTACCAGTGTGAAGCAACTAGTATTAGCCATACTTTCTCATAGCACATTTCTCACATAAAAAGGGAACAAGCAAGTGTGCATACAATGCTTGGTATAGACCACATATATTTTTGCAATATTTCTCACACATAGTAGAAAGGAAGCTGTCATGCAGTGAACAGCCAGTATATTCAAAAGCTTATTCTAGTATAACTTTATTCACACACAGGGAAAGAATGCATTGGCAGTAAGTGACTCTCTACTAGTCTTGTTAATGTTTACTCTCAGATTGAAAAAGAAAATCAATATGTATTAATTGCCAAGTATCCCTTTTATAATGTAACATCAAACATAAGTCAATGAAATGATATCAGTACACATTAGGTCCCTAATGTTTATCTTCTTATTCACTCATAGGAGAAAAAATAAGCATACTTGGAGCATCTGGTATTGTCAAGCTCTATATTGTAATGCAACATAACTCATAATTAATAGAAATAAAATAATCATTTTTAAGTGCTAGTGTATGCCAGGCAGTTTTCTAGTACAAACTTATTCTTACATAGAAAGAAGAATATATGCTTGCATTAGGACCTAAGGTAAGCCATATCCACCTGGTACTTGTCAGGTTATATTCTAGCAGAGTATTACTAATGTAAGAGGAAGGGAAGAATATTACACTGATCACAATGTTAGTCAGCTTTTCATCACTGTTGTCCAAAATACCTGACAAGAACAACTTAAATGAGGAAAGCTTTATTTTGACTCACAGTTTCAGAGGTTTCAATCCAAGGTCGTTCAACTCCATTGTTCTGGGTCTGAGGTAAGGTAGATACGGAAGAAGGGCATAGAGGAGGAAAACTACTCAGCTCATGATAGCCAAGAATCATATACAATAACTGAGGTAACAGGGACAAAATAACAACCTCAAGGAATACCCTTAGTGACCTACTACCTCCAGCCTACATGCTACCTGCCTATGGTTACCACCTAGTACAGTAGTCCTTTCAAATTGTTAATGCATCAAATGGGTTAATCCACTGGTTGGGATATAGCTTTTGTAACTTAATAATTTCACTTCTGAACATCCTTGCATCATCCCACACATTTTTTGGGGGGTGGGGGCAAGTCATACTTAAACCATAACAAACACAACATGAGAGGTACAATTTTACTTACTCATAAATAGGAAACAAGTACCCACTAAGAATACTTCCTATGCAAAGTAACAATTTTGAGCAATCTCACTCATATGGAATGGAAAGAGCATGTATGTAGTACATAATATGGGTGGACATGCTCTTGAGCATTCTTACTTACATGTAAATAAAGAAAACAAGCATGCTCAGAGTTCACAAGATTGTCAGACCCTAAGAATATATATATATATATATTAGAAAAGAAAGAATTGTACTATTTTAGTCAACTTTTCTGTCATAGGACCAAAAGACCTAACAAAATAACTTATTTATTGTTTCAGAGGTTCAGACTATAGTCAGTGAACTCCATAGCTCTGGGCCCAAGGTGAGACAGAATATCATGGCAGAAGGGCATGGCTGAAGAAAGCAGCTTAGGAAATGGTACCAGGAAGCAGAGAGCAAACTCTGCTCTTCAGGGACACAATATAAACCCCAAAGCCACACCCCAGTGACTTACCTCTTCCAGTCAATGGTTATGCTTATGGTTACTGCCCAGTTACAGTCCTCATGAAAATTCTTGCATTATCTCACACATGAGCTTTTGGGGGACAACTCCTATCTAAACCATAATATGTACTTCACTAATATATTGCAGATAATTCTTTAGTGTAATATTATTCTCCCATAGGAGAGGACATGAGCATGATTGTTTGGTATACTTCAGGTGTTAGTCTATTATAAAACCTAGGGGAAAGATGCAAACATTCAATAGAAACCTAGCATATGCAAGGTATGATTTTAGTACAACATAATTTTTGTCCTAATTTTTAAGACAAAAAAAGTAGCATGTGTGGAGCAGAAACATGCCAGACAATATTTTAGTACACTATCACTATGTGGATGGAGAAAAGCATGTTTGGAGAATTTATTATATGCCAAGTTCTATTCTAGTACAGATTCATCCACACACACATAAATAATTGTGAAGCACCTTGTACACTTCAGACATTGATCTACTTCAACTTCACTAACACATGAGGTAAGGAAACAGGGATGCATTGAGCTCCAGGTATGTGCCGGGCACACATCTCTAACATCACTCACACATGATGGGAAGAAGCATCCTTGCATTAGCACCTAAAATATAACTGAAACTATTCAACTACAGCACATCCACATAAAGAGGAAGAAAAAAAACCCTGCATGGAGCACTTTATATAGGTAAAACTATATGATAGGATAATTTTGCTCACATATAGGGAAATTAAATAAACATGTATCAAGGGTTTAGTATACCCCAGACAGTTCTAAGTGTATTTTTACTTATGTCTCAGCAAAGGACTGAGATTTGGTTTTGGACACATAATACCTATATTAATTATATTAATACAATATAATATTGTAATACAAATTTACTCTCAGAAAGTTGGAAGAAAATAAGAATATATTGAACTTCTTTATGTGTAGTACTATTTCCACTGTAACACTACTGACAAAAATTGAGCATATATTGAGTATGTTATTTATTCTGGGTACTATTCTAGTATAACAGTACTCATACAGACAGAAAAAAAATAAGTATAAGTTATACACTTGGTATATATCAAGTCCTGGTCTAAAACAACATTACTCATCCATAGATGAAAGAAGATTTGAGCAATGTGTTTAGGCCAGGCCCTATTCTAATGCAACATTACTTTGAGATAAAGAAATAAAAAAGCATTCCTAGATCACCCACTGTGTCGGGCATTAATCACTTACAGGGGTAAAATAAGCTGGTACTCAGTGTCTACATTAGGTACTAGATCTGCATTATTCATGTATGCAGGAATATAGGACTATATTAAATGCCTAGTATATGCCACAGACAATTTTAATACAACCTCATACACACAAGAAGAAATCTAAACAAGCATGAATTTAACTCAATCTATGCCATTTACCAACCTTATATAACTTTACTCAAATAGTGAAAAGAAACAAACATATATTGAGACTTAAAACATGAATTTGGGCTAGAGATATAGTTCAGTTGGTAGAGTGCTTGCCTTGTGCAAGAAAGACCCTGGTTTCAATCCCCAGCACCATAAAAAAAAATGTGAATTTAATCACACATATGAGAAGGAAATGAGCATGTATGGAGTATCTGGTGTCTTTCAGGCATAATTCTATGATAAACTTTAATGCATTTATTTAGACAGAAGCAACTCGAATTGAGTTCCAGGTGGTAAGTTACCTTCTTAACTACTTGTTGATTCTGACAATCCTCCCATAATGCCTTCAAGCCAGGAGGGGGAGTTCAGACTCCCCAGCTGGTCTCCATTGATCTTGTAGGGTGGGGGGTCCATAGTAGCATTTGTAGGGATGAAGTTCTAGTTTCCTGCTTGACCTTCTCTGTCTTCATTCTGGTGGCAATGTTTGATCGCCTCATTGCAGAATCATTAGAGATGAAATCTAGGCTTGTCATTCCACCTAGTGTGAGATGGGGTGGGATCACACTTTTTCTGTTTTATTTGGTTGAAGTAGAATAGTTATCATCCCCAAATTTCTGTCTTTCTACACTGCCTCTTTCCTAGTCATTGGCTAGGCAACCTGCTTTTGTTGGGGTTTTGTTTGTTGCTTTTGTGGGAGCAGGGGGGTGTTGGGTAGTATTACTGAGTTGTTGGCTTCTTTAACTCTATGCCTGGGTTAAAGAGAAATGAAAAAACAAACAAACTAGTACCTTATTCTAATTAGAACCCCATTCATAAAGATATGCACAATGGTGGGATTCACTATGGTGTGTTCTTATATGTACATAGAACAATTTTTTCAGATTTATTACACATTCTTTCCTTTTCCTATCACCCTCCCCTCCCTTTGTTCCCCTTTGTCTAATCTACTCAATATGTATTTTCCCCTCCCTGCTTATAATGTTTAGCTTCCACTTACCAGCAACAACATTTACCTTTGGCTTTTTGAGATGGGCTTGTTTCACTCATCTTGATAGGCTCCAGAACCATCCATTTACTTGCAAATGCCATAAGAATAGGGTCCTAATTAGAATAATATATAGTCCATGCTTGTACAACTATGTCAAAATTAATTCTACTGTCATGTAAAGCTAAAATAACCAATAAAATTAAATAAAAAAGAATACCACCAAATACTCAAAACAAGTTGTATTGACATAAATGAGATTACCCATTAGGATGGAGATGAATTTTACTATCATAAATATGCTTTTTTGTTATTTTTTAAAAAGAGAAAAAAAGGCCCAGCTAGCTAATTAAACCTATTTATGCATTACTTAACTCACAAAGAAAATAAATACTGATTTGCTTCCTGAATTATTCTAGATTGGGGTGACCACTTGCAGTCCACATGCCAAATCCAAATTTAACCACAAACTGTTTTTTTAAGGCTTATATCTAAGGATCATTTAAAAATTTTTAAAGACAATGATTAAGATGAATAAAAAGGGATAGAGACCCTACATAGCTATCCAATCCTAAAATATTGGCTCTCTGGCCTTTTATTAAAAAAAAGTTTCCCAAATGCTGGAACAATGTATTGACTTTGGGGCAGACTCTAGGAATGGAGGAATAATAAATAGTCTTTACATGAAGTCAGAAAAATAGGGTGAAATGTAAGGTCATTCCTCTTACAGTGAAAATACCATATAACCAAACACCACTAAAGCAAAGAGTCATGGAAAAGTGAAAATATTTTGGAAAAGTGGGTGCAGTTAAAAACAACCAAAAAAGAAAAACTAGTACCTTGTTGCCATGCAATTACTTGGATCCTAAAGTTTCTAGCCAGTCTCACTTCTCTCCATTTTTGAGCCTTCTTGATTTTGAGCCTTGAGTTTTCTTTAGCTAAAATTTCCAAGATAGTTGTGTTGGTAAAGATGGCACCAGGAGCACTTCTCTTGCGGGAGCGCAGGTCCATGACTGAAAGGTGTGCAAACCATCACCTACCTCCAATCCCTGTGAATAGCTTGAACTTTGAATGGTGCACTTCCAATCCCTGAAGTGGCGCGAACTCCTGGCCAATAAAGAAGTAACAGCCCACTTGCCCTGCTCCTCCTCATCCCATGTTGAGCCCATAAATATCAACAGCCTGTTAGAAAGCTCTCTCTCTCCCCTCTCCCCTCTCCCCTCTCCCCTCTCCCCTCTCCCTTCTCCCTCCTCCCTCCTCCCTTCTCTCTCTCTCTCTCTCTCTCTCTCTCTCTCTCTCTCTCTCTCTCTCTCTCTCTCTTTCTCCCCTACCCTTCTCTTCTGTGACTTGTCACTATGGTCCTGCTAATAAAATCTCAGGTAAAAGTCTGTTTTGGCTTGTTGAGTTTACGGAGCTTTTTCTGCCATTCCTACAACTTATCTATAATTATAATTTAAATACTTTGTTTACTCACCCCATTTTTGTCTTTATAAAATTGACACATAAAAATTGTATATCCTTATGGGGTACCATATTATGTTTTGATACATGTATATGTTGTATAATGTTAAAATCATGGTAAATTTATTATCTGTTTAAATGTTAAACCATGATTCAAAGAAATTACTCTGTTGAAGTTTTAGCTCTCCATAATTAACTCTTTATTTTACTTAGTTATTTCAAATACCCACACCTATTCACAGAAATAAAATCCAATCTTCTGACTTTTTCCCAGTGAAAACTTACATAATATTTACAAATGAGACGTATAATGATTGCTATTTTGTACCTGAATATTATATACATTCTTTTATATCTGAAAGTGCTTTAGGATGTATCTATAGTCCCTAGTATTTAAATGATAATTGTGTTATAAATCCCAATGTTCTGTGATTTAACCACATTTATGAATTAATGTAGATCCTGAATCTTACAATGGTGTCCTTCTTTCAGCTTCACTTCTTTATACTCCTTCTGCTCTTTTCTATCCCGCTTTGGTTAACTGTATTTCTGTGTTTTGTAAGTATTCATGGAAGATTTACAATATAACAGAATATAAAATTTAAAACTTGATACAACATAATGACAGTTTCATTTGTTAATTCTGCCCCCTTCATTACTGCATGGCTTAGCCTTCCCTGGTTTCTTAGCTTATCTCTGACGCGGCTCTTTCCTTTAAAACTCTCCTGCCATGCCACATTCATTTATCAGAAGCTACATCTCTCAAGTGTTTTCCTTTGGACCACTTGGTTTGTTTTCTGTTTATTCCTGTGGCCATTTGAGTCCATATTCTTCGTTTTCTGTTGACTTTATTGTTTTTTAATATTGCAATTGGTACTGGTACATAAGACCATTTATTTCAACAAATCCTTAGACTGCCTTTCCAGTTCTTCTAAGAATTCTGATATAAACCAGGAAAAGTCCTTTCAAATGGATCGACTCCAGTTTGAACAGGATGGGACCTAGTTATTACTAGTTTTTACTCAACTGGAAGTAATATAATCTGAATAGAAATTTAAAACTGGCAGAAAAGTTTTAAGTTTCATAAATAGTTTGAAACAAACAAAAAAAAAACTGTATTCACTTGGTTTAAATAGTTTTGATTGATTTAAATAGGCCTGAATGGCCATTTAATGGCCTGAATTACTCTAAACTACTGAGAACTTTGGGTAAGCCAGAACTGGTTTAACCTAGTCGGAAGCTGTGAACATAATAAGCCATTTTTATAAAGCTCATGGGTGCTTTTGTACAAAATTCTCCCAGCGGAGACCAGACCAAATGATGGAACTGATTGAACTTCTCAGAAAACATTTTCCTTATACTAGTACCAAAATTAATTATGTACACAGTTTGTTTGCTTCATTTTTGGTTTTGATAAATTAACCAAAATTTATTAGAAAATCATCACAAAGTTCTCCTAAACTTCTTGCTCCTTTGTGTTTGGCATATTTCCAAAAATAAATCCAATTCTGGCCTGAGCTTTGAGGTTTTAATCTAAGATCTCTTAAATACATCAAATATCTTTTGGTTTCATCCCAAATGAATTCATTGGTTCTAAACCTCAAAACTGTAATTTCTATTGTTGATCTCATTCCCTTCAAAGTATACCCCCCTTCCCTTTAATGGGCAGGTGTGGAGACAAGCAGCTGATGATTACAGAAGAATGGACAGAAAGTGTCGAATAACTTTGCAGACATTATCTCATTCTATCCACTCAAGAACTCCATAAACAACACTCTTAAAAGAAGTATATTGGAATTATTTTAAAATTTCTTTAAAAGGCACTCCATTCAGGTGTGTACCCACCAAAAGCAACTTGTATCATCCTGTCATTCTAGAATGTAATTCTGTAGATCCATAGTCATAGAAATAACTTTTCTTCCCATATATTTATTTATTTTAACCACATTATTGGGGTATGAAATATAAAAAAGATGTAGGAATTATATAAGTTGGTTTGTTTGGAGATAAGCATACACACATGAAAGTATCATCATCATCATTTATGAATTTACCCATATTGTCCAAAGAAATCACTTTTAATGCATAATTATATGCCCATGTACTGTTCTGGGCAACCCTGCTCTTGTTCTTTAGGTTTATCTTCATGCCAGGGAATATCTCTATCTATGTGTCTCTACTAACTAGATACAAAGTAAAAAGCCTATTTTTTTATTCTTATGTTCAATTCGAGATTCCAAATTAATGTTATTTTTTTTTTTTGGAGGATGACTTTGGACTATGTTCTTCCTTCTCTGTAAGAACACATGCTTTCTCCTCCTTTATCTTTCAAGGTACTGAATGATCTCTGGATGTTACTCAAATCCTTCAGTGATCAGGTTTTACTTCTCTTGGGATTTTTTAAGGTCAATTTCCTTGTTCTTAACCTATTCTTGTAGATTCCTCCATAAATAAACAATGCAATATGGTTTAGCGGTTGAGAACATTTGCAATGGAGTTGAACAGACTGGATTTAAATTCCAGCTTTATTACTTAACATCTGTGTGTTCCAGGCAGCTTATTTAACCTGTCCAAACTTTAGTTTATTCATCTATAAATGAGGATAATTATAGGACCTTTTCCTTATGGTGGGTGCAAGGATTAAATGAAGGTCTACAGGTAAAGTGCTTGATCTTGCACAGAACAAGGGCCCACATGTTAGCTCTAATGCAGCCTTACAACAACAGTTTATTACCTTTCTTCCCTCCACTTCCAGCAGTAACTGCTGTTATCCTGTCTTATTAATGAAGAAGTGAATTTGAACAAGTCTCGTAACTTCCTCTGGGTCACACACCAGTAAATGACATCTCTTTGATCAGACCTGCCTCTGAATGATCTAAAGCCAACACTTTTATTCTTTTCAATGCTATCTTTCCAATTCACTGATGTTCTCTGAGTATTCTCATCTCTTCTTGTTTTCTTTCCCTACTGTTCAACTCCTTACAGGAGGCAACAAAGGGGTCAACTTTCTCTTATCTTCCTCGCCTCGATTTTTCCTTATACCTCACTAACTCTTTGCCTCTGTTCCTCGTCTATTTCCTAAGACCTTTCTCCCATTTATAATAATGTAGTTATGATTTGCCTTATTCCAGCTATGACAGATAAAAATAAAATGCAGGGATGGGTCTCTCTAATGATCTATGTGTCTAACCATGGATTTTTATTTAATTATCCCTTTTCCCTTTCAGATTCTGCATTTCCTTGGCCACAACCCATGCTCATCAGCCTTTGTACTCTCTAGGCTCCCCAGGATCATCACTGGGAAATACCTCCTCCTTTTCTTCATTCGAATTGACCTATTATTCAGAATCTGCTATAAACCACTTCCTTCTCAATCCTTTTTGATGGGGATAAGGTATCTGTTTGATGAAGACAATGAAGAGGAAGTAAGGAATGTTGCACAGATGGAAGTGGAGGGTTCCCAATTTTGGGACCAAGGTTTTTTCAGTCAATTGGGCCCAACAATAATCCCATTCACTCAGTCAACTAACATATGTTGACCATTGGCTACGTTGGTAAATACACAATTGAGAGGGATATCTGATAAGGCTCAAACTTTAGCTGTGTCCCAGTGTAGTATCTCAGAATATGGAAGCACAGTCATAGGGGCTTTTGTTAATTGAGACAGAATAAATTTTGATAAAATCAAGGAAATGCTTAGAGAGACAGTGGAAGAAATAATGTCATAAAGAGAACATACCTAGCAATAAACTAGAACAATATCCAAGGCATAGGGAAGCTAGGCAGTTGTGAGTGGCCTTTTTGCTCTAAAATTCTGTAGAGGTACTATAACATAACCTTGCAAAACCAGTAGTTTAGAAAGATACTTGACTTCAGTGCATATAGGGGTAAATGCCACTGCTACTGAGAATTGCCAAGTTGAAAGATGTAGTTGAATACAAATGAGCACAACTAATTTAATCAGAGTTTTAAGATGAAACAATCCATTATGGATAGTAACACAAACAAGTTATCTTGTTGACATGTCATAAAATATCAGCAGTATATAGCTCAAGGGCCTGCTTCATACTTTCCATCTAATATTAAGAGATGATAGTTATGCTCAAATTTACATGAAGTGCTTTTAATTGCCATACTAGAAATGTTTTCCAAAGCCAGAAAATGAATATGTCTTGTACTAAGTATAAATTGCCATAGAAACCTGAATAAAAGAAATATATACCTAAAGAAATTTAAAAAATTATATTCCTGCCAAAAGAATACCTAGAAGAAGAGTCATTATACTAGGAAATACAAAATCCTAATAAGCCAAAGCCATTAGATCATGATCTATGGCATGAGTTTAGCAGGTGGTGAGAAGAATGTTAGAAAACTAGGTCACAGAAAATGGTAGAAAAGAAGGTGACACCATATGGTTCACCTGAAGGTCCAAGGGTCGCCCCAGGAGGTGTTTGAATTTCCAATGACCCAGGATTAAGCTAGCATGTTTCTAAACCGTATTCCTTAAAACACTATTTCACAGACCTAACCTAAGAGTTCCAATCTTAAAAATGTTCTGGAGTTAAATAATTCTAAAATTCTGATATTAACATAATTAAGCAAGTACATTTTTAAAAGGAAATCATCTCAGAGCTTTTAATATACTAATGCAAAATGTGTTTCTCCAAGAGGAAGTAAAAGGAAGTACTTCCAGACATAATGACAAAAGGATATCTATCAGCATTTCCCAGAACTAGTGTTTTGTGGACTAATGCTTGGGAGATGTTCATATGTATTTAGATTGATATTCAAAATCTAAAACGGCCAAGCACACAAGGGCCAGAAACTCTGGCCTATAGGATTCATATCACCAGTCACAAGTGTAGTCTTGTAGAGAGGTCTATTCACAGCACTGTTTCAGTGGATGCAAAGAAGCTAAGTTAGAGAGAACTTGAACCCCTGGGAACAGTGCCAGGTTCTATTCAGAATTCTAGTAGGATTTAGGGTAGAGTTCCCAATCTATGAAGGAGACCAGGCTTGTGCATTTTACCTAGCCCTACATAGATGCATTTTGCTCACAGATTGTGCCTTAACAGATACACAGCCTTGGCAGTTGTTCACATCCAGTCCTATCTGATTAAAATGTTTGCTAGAATTCACTATTGAATTGATTGAGAAATTAATTAATAATAATAAGTAACACTTATAACTCATTTACTACGTATCAGATAATGTAATAAGTGTTTTAACTGAGTTCCATTCCATTTTTTAAAAATATATTTTTAAATATCATATCATTCCACTTTTAGAATTATTTTTATTGGTGTATTATAATTATACATAATATTTGGATTCATTATGCCATATTTGCACATGCATATAGCATTTCTATTTTAAAAAAACAACACTATAACTCAGGTGCTGTCATTATTTTCATTTTAAAAACGGGGAAACAAAATATTAGAGAGATAATTAACTTGCCCAAATTCTGACATCTAGGAATGCCAGGATTCAAACCTAGGCACTTTGAATTCAAATTATAACCACTAAATCATCCACTTGTACCAGTGAGTCTCAGTTATTTCATACTCAATTTGAATTGGTAGCATTGCTAATAGACAATACAGAATTTCCTCTTTTACCAAAACTGCCTGTCTTTCAGCATTTTAAGAAAATGATGGGTTTCATTCCCACTAGGCATGAACTACATTAATTATACTTATCAGCAAGCTAAAGATAGTACTTTATCAAATGTACCAACAACAATGATTATACAGGGCCTTCATCAACCAACAAAATAGCTAACAAAATAGGTTTCTGTAATTTGCCCAAAACCTTTGTCTTTGTCTTTTTTTTTCTCTGCCTTCTTTTTTAGACCTCTTGATCCTGTGAGTTATCCTAAGGTTTCAACAAATTCAGCCCCAGGGTCCCTCCCTGCTCTCATTTTCACTCTCTGTTTGGTAGGGCTTTTGTTCATATCCTCAGAGTCTTAGCTGTTCCTAGCAAAGCCCCAGGCAGAAGGAAAGTTTTTCAACCAAACACACTTAAAAATTAAGATGATGCCCTTTGGCATGCCTCTACTCCTTCTCCCTAGTTCTGTAAAGAACAGAGCACTTCATGTTTTAGAACTTCAGATGTGATAGAATCCACTCCTGAGCTGTGTATACTAATTATGCATTTACTATGATTTTCCAAAAACCAATTTGATTCCAAGTCTCATCCTTCAGTGATACTGCCTCCTGCTAGATGGGGGTGGTGGCATTTACCGCTCCATAAATTAATAATGAGGATACATAACAAACTCCATGTCTCAAGGCAAGGAATTGACCAGGGGAATAAAATGGTCTCAGCTGAAGAATTGAGAGAGTGAAGGGTGCTTGCTTAGATTCTCCATGAATAGATTTTTTTATATATATATACACACACACACACACACACACACACACTCCTGAGTTTCAGAATAATAGAGAATTCCCTTTAGCAAAGCATCCTGCACATTATAGCCATTTTTTTGATATTTCATGTGAAAAATATGATTCCATCTTTAATCTAATTATGAGGAAAATGAACAAGACTAAGAATGCTAAAGTGAAATCCATAAGACTCTTGTGAAAGCACGATTTGCTTGCATCTTTGAGAGAAGTTGAACATCACTGGTTGAGAATTGTCTGATTTGACTTAAAATATTGAGTCAAAAGATATAAGGAGAAGATTTTAACAGATTAAAAGAACACATATGGCCCTCAACAGTCTGAAATTTGAGCTCCGTGTCTTCCCTTCTTGTTAAATGCCTTAATAACTGTTCTTGCTATTACCTCCACTTATGTAACCTTGAGACCACATCAGAATAAATAATCTATTTCTTGACAGCAGTAGGTATTTAATAATTATCTGCTTAAAAAGCTGTTTAATCTATACTACCTTCCTCAAACCACTTACCTCTACCAGCTCTTTGTTCACTCTGGGTTCCCATGTTGATTATTTTAATTCTAGCTTTCCCAATGATTTTTCGGTCCAAAATTCCAACTTTGTGTTTTTCCATTCACAGTCTTAAGACACAGAATGAGGCTATTAAAAACTTCTTCACAACAAACCTTAGCAGACCTGGCAGACCATAAGCATAACCTTAGCAGTATCAACATGACCCAGCACAAGGCCTAGGATGTGGCCCAAGGCAGGGCCAGACATGCCCGTGAAAGTATGGACTTGATTACTGAAAATAGGTCCACTGTTCCTGCCTAGTTGTTGCACTATAACCTCTTGAGTTCATTCACAGCTGCACCTATTCTACATTTGAGAATTTTCAGTATGTTTTCTAAACCAGTTGAGAGAATTTTAGAATATTTAGTAAATTTTCAGTTAAAAAATATGTGGACTAGAGAGAATGTTCTTTTGCTTGGAGTATAATATTTATTCCTTACTTATCTTAAGCCACACTATCAATACCAGCAATGCTTGTTTTTCCAACACAGTGCTATACAATGATTTAAACAGAAAGGTAGAATATCCAGAGAGAATATTTCAATCATTGGGTGAATTAAAACAAGACAGCCTACTTTGGAGAATTAAACTTAAAACAACAAACTGTGATAATTCTAATGAGCCTCTGGAATTACACATTTTCTCAAAGACTGATAAAACAAATATTTTCTGCTTAAAAGAAAACATTTCTTTCCTGTCTAGGGATATAACTCAGGGTACTGTACTTTCCTAGTATGACCAAGGCCCTGGTTTCAGTCCCCTTTACCGCAAAATGTAACAATAATAATAAGTTTTTAAAATATAAATGAATAATTTTTAACTCTAGGAAGTCACACTGCCTCAAGTTGATAAACTTATCAATGATAATTTGATTTATTTTATTTCTTCTCATTTATGGCCTAGTTACAGATATAGAAATTATGAGTATGAAAAAAAGAGTAATAGATGTGTCTATCTTTTTCCTGCATAGAATCAGCAAAGCAATAAATTGTCTACATTTTCTGAAAATGTCCTTAAAGGCAGTGCAAGTAAATCTTTCTTCTCCCCACCGTCTCTCACCATTTCTCATCTTTTTTTTTTTTTTTTTTTACATGTGAAATAGCATTCTTTATTGCTTCTTGGGTACATGGAAATGAATACATTAAAAAGTTCATTTTTAGTTTTGTTTTTGAAACAAACTTTTCCTTCACTGCTCACCCAAACCACACGACTTTGTGATGCATCTCTTGTGTTTGTCTGTAACTCTTTATTCATATCTCCTATTAGCCACTCTTACCTGTGCTCTTACTTCATTTCAAACTTCCTTTCATCATCTCTGAAGGATCATTTCTCATCTTATCTGGGGTTATTTCAATCCTTTTTTCTAATATCAGCATGTGATGTAGTTATACTAATGAATAATTCACATCACAAACATGAAAATGATTTTGCTGTAGATGATGATAAGCATGAAGTGAGAAAAACAAAGTCTGGCTTACCTTAAAACCCAATACACTGTACATTTCAAATACCTAGGAAAAAGAATATTGAAAGATTTTGCTATGAACAAATGCTGTGTATTTGAGGAGACAGATAGGTTTAACCTGATTTAAACAATTTGCAATGTGTACATATACCAAAATAACATACGCTACATCATAACTGTGTATAATTTTTATGTTTTTATGTATAAATTACTAAATTTTTAATTTTTAAAAATGCCAATGTTGGAGAATCCCCCCAAATGCTATCTCAATAAGAGCTGTATCCAAAGACAAAGATACCAGACCTAAAATTAAGAATTCAGAACACAGCAAGGTTTCTCCAAAGAACCCCAGCATTTCCCACTCCTCCTCATTTCTCAAATCACTAAATTCCTACAGTAGTTGCCAGTCTGCTGAGACACTTATCATGCTGACTGAAGTCTCTGTGAGACAGGAGTGTTCTACCAATGTCCTGAACAGATTTTTAATCACATTGAAAGAAGGAATCACCTTTTTACACCAAAAGCATGGTTTGAAAAATAAATAAATAAATACTAAAACTCATACCATAAGCAATTATTAAATTCCTTTCCCACTCTCTCCATTTTCTATCATCCAAGTCCCTTGTTTTGCTGGATTTTGTAGGGATGGGGGAAGTTGGGAGTATAGCCCAATTAATGTAGCTTCAATGGTAATATTCATCATTTTATTATATTTGGGCTTTCTTGGGGTATAGTTGGTGTAAAACAAAATGTTGATTGTCTGCATGGGTTCTATTTTCAGAAAAAAAAATAGTCACTTTTACTTTTTTTTTCCTGATTCCTTTTTAAGCCCTGTTCTGCGCACACTGCAGTTTCTCAGTAGCACTTGTTAAAAGTGAGTGTTTGCTAGGCTGACTGATGTATACTGATGACAAATAGCTCTTAGCACTTGCTGAACTGGAAACTTTTCACCCTTTTTGAGTGTCAGAATTGTGTTAGGGAACACAGGTTTTAAAGGTTCAATGTTGTTTTTGAATAGACTCAGGCAACCTCCTGAATGGAGAGAGAGTCCTTTGGAGGTGTCCCCTTCCCCTATAATTGAAGTTGATTTTCTTGTTTGTGATATGAATGGTGCCCATGGTGGAACAGGGGAATGAAAAGATAGGACATTGACACCATTACTCTAGTTTTGACTTTTCTGATCTTTTGGCAAGTCTTGACTTCTGTCAACCTTAATTTTTCTTATTTGCTAAAAATGAGTAATAATACATATTTTGCCTACTATTGATCCTACATTAAATTAGATAATATGGTGTAAATAAAAGTTCATTTAAACCACGTATGTGCAATGCAACTGAAGGGTATTACTTTGAGGTAAGGGGAGAGAAGAGGAGGCTATTGCAAGAATAGATATCTTTTTAGTTAACCTGATAGCATAATTGTGATTTAATCAGTTCTGTAAAAATCAAAGTGATATTATATATGATCTTTCAACAAATTAGATCAGATATGTTTTAGTTCACATAATATGTAAATGGATTTTATGTTTGCTTTATGGAGGAATGTTTGGGAAAGCATGGTAATGTCATAAAAGAAGATAACCACTACTAATAATGAGAATTTATCTTATATTACAAAGGCAGTATATTTATTGCTTAAATAACTGGGAATTGATTATTTACTCAACTGATTGAGTAAATAATCAATTCCCAATTATTTAAACAATAAATTATTCACCTAATAGGGCATTAACCTATAATTTCACCTAATAAGGCAAGATAAAAGCTGAAATATTTTCAATTTTTTTCCTTGCCTGGTCTCAGGGTAGTAAGTGTAGTATATTTAGTCCTTCCATTATTACCTACTTAAGATGGAAAAAAGGACTATCGGGAAAACTTAGAACTCCAAATCGTCAGTACTATGCCAACAACAGTCATTTGCAGTTATGATTGATGGTGAACCTCCAGGTGGAGACAAGAGAAAGTAAAGGAGGAATCATGTAGGTTGGGGTAAGAGTCCCCTCCCCAGCCCAGCCTCATCTGAAAGAAGCTTTGCTTCTTTATGGTTTGTGCACAGGCACCCTTGTGACAGTGCATCGGAAATCAGAACTCACCAGCTTCCCAAGGTGTTTTGAATCACTGAAGTAAAAAAAAATAATAATCATCAATAAGAAATTAGGGAATCTTCATCTTATCTCTAGCTTTGTGACCTACCCTGGGCATGTCACTTATTCTACCTAGGGCATAGATCTTTGTACCAAGAAAATCATGGACATTTTAGAAAATACATTTTGCCCTTAGTTAAGAGCTTTTAGAAATATATCCTGTTGGGGTAAATGTTAGGATGAAGTATCATGAAACTAAGCATTTTAAATTCTAACTGGTGCTGGTCATCCCATGGAGCAGGAAGAGATCTGTATCCTTCCAACAAATCCCTGGGAAGTATTTGGCTCACTTGTTCAGCTGTCTGGGAGTCCCCATCCTCCCTCACTGCCTGTGTCCATCTCCTTTTGTGCTGGCATCTCATTTTGAGCCTTCTTGACTCAACCAGTATATTGGACACTAAAATATACTCACCCCACTCCTCAGGGTTATAGCTAATATGGAATCTTTCATAGAAATATCCACAATTATCCTAGTTATAAATAAATTCATAAATCTGCTATATACATCCATATTAATACATACGTTTATTTAAATCATCCTATATTTGAAGAAAAAAAAAGTAGAGTAGTTCTGTGGAACTAGTGGGGCATAAAGAATTGGCACATTTTCCCCCTCCACCAATTCTCCACACCAGGTCACCTCTGGCAATATCAGTGTTTTGAGGAATCTTTTTGGAAACTACTAAATAAATCAAATTCCTTTTTTTAAAAAAAAGATAGAAATATATATATATATATATATATATATATATATATATATATATTCACAAGCATAATTATTGCTTTACTTTTTCATAATGCTGACTTCATTTTTAGCAGGCATTTGAATCAAGAAATTCAAATTTAGTCCTATGGGAAGACATTCATAAAATCTTTAAATTGTTAAGAACATGATTTAGGATTGTTTACTCTCTGTGATTTTCTTTCTTTGTCCATTTTCACATGAAAAACAAGGATCAGGACCTAGGTTGACTCATGTTGTTCCATATCAATAGGAAAATTATCCTGCTTTTAAAATCTGTAATTGTTGAACACCACTAACTTTACCTGGATTCAATGCAGGAGATAATACTGCCTTTGTAATATAAGATAAATTCTCATATGTTTATTAGTATATTTATTAGTATGTTTATTCTTTTGGTTCTACTTTTCTCCTGCACGAAGTTAAGAACATAGCTTTAGCATGAAATCTAATTGAATTATATGCACAAGATACAAGCCTCTCTCCTTAATCATTATGCATGTATAGTGGTACCAGGAGCAGAGGAGAAAGGAATAGAAGTCTAGCTGTGCAAACAGACAGCCAACTTGAAAAAGCACCCACCAGGAATCTCTGAGGAGTCACATAGTATCACCAATGCTAAGATAAAAGGATTAGTTATTTAAAAACAAAGAAAGAAATAGTTACCCAGAAAAAGAAGTGAAGGAGAATGCCAAGAATACTCAATCCCTAATCCAAAATGGCATGGGAGGGGCATAAGATATCTGAAGGTCGATTCTATCACCTGGACAAGTGGGGGAAAGAATTCTGGTTGTGAGACTGAATAGTGCAACTTAGATACCTTTATGCTTTAAAGGGACTTGTCCCACATTTCTTAAGAGATAGCAGTATGTGAAAATTGATGGCACAGGCTACCTTTTAAAGAAACTAATAAAAATACTATAATAATACTTGAAGGAAGAACTATCTATCACTCTCACTGAAACAATTTTCTCTCATGTCTGGAAAGATGCCAGGTAAAGACCTGGCCATGGATTCTATCAACATACCAGTAGCTAATTATGACAACCCTGTGATAGGTCCAGGAGGGTCATACATGGATCCATATCAGCATTTTTTTCTTTCTTTACCAAGTCTCTCCTAGATTCCTTAAATCCCTTGGGATTTAAGTCTTGACTCATTTTTTTCCTTAAAGCACAAGTGACAGGGTCAGATGCACTGCCCAGTCCTAGCCTCAAGCTGTCCTTCATTCTCCACTTATCTCATTATTCCCATTACATCCTTGGCCCCCTTCTTCACCTCTCACCAAAGTCCCTGGTACTCATTACTCCATAAAAGGAATACTTAAAAATGACTGGGACTTCTTATTTTTGATCTGATAAAGCAATCAATGTGTTAAAAATGCATTCTGAGGGAAAGAAGCAGGAGATTTCCAGAAATCTTTTAGAAAAATGAAAGACATACTATTTCTCTTCGAGGGCATAACTATTATCTAGGGTCAAACCCATCCAGATATCTTGCCAGAGAATTAGGAAAAGGGATGCATCATACCAGGACTTACCTCCACTATTAAAGTCTAGGGATACTTAGACTTATTGTAAACCTACTTATTGTCTTTTTTAAAATCCTTTAATGGTCATGCATGTATCTGTTCTCTTAAAAATATATTTCTGGCTTTATATCATGTGGATAAAACCACTAATAGCAATAACAGTTAATATTTATTGACTGCTTACTGAGCATCAGGCATCATTGGACTCTCACAATGCAATGTGGCAGGTGCAATGATCTGATACTACATATGTGGAGACTAAGAGTGCAAATAAAGTGCCTAAAGTCACATGCTCTAGGGTGAGCAACCTGAGCTTAAACTAAGAAGTCTAATCACAGAATCACACACTCATTGAAGGATATGGAAAATAGGCCCCAGAACATTTCCCATATCTATAGCTATTCCCCCACCTATCTTGTCTGTGATAAATTGGAACTTTTCTCATTTAAAGGCTCCAGGCCTCAGCCATAGGGAAGGCAGGAAGGGAAAATGGGAGAACACAAAAAACTCGCACTTGACTGGCACCTGACTCCCAACCCTAATGGATCAGCTGACCCCAATAAAGTAAACCCCAGTAACTTCCCTACTTACCCTTCTGTCCCACCCTAATGAATCAACTGACCCTAATAAACCCCAGGAACTACCTTCCTGTCACACTGTAAAGGAAGCCTGTAAAACTCAGACTCAAGTCTAGGACCAAGGTCGTTTCTACCCTGAAGATGAGCCTCTCTGGTGTTTGATTGACTGCTCTGCTGAATAAAGAAGTGCCTGATGATCCCAGGTCTTCCTGCCTCTGTTCTTTCTGCTTACATTTTCAGTTCCCTAACCAGGAACACACTTAAAGCTCCTTTGTGCTTATACTTGCACCTAACATTATTAGTTCCCAGTAAGAAGCACTTTTGTCCCCTGGGGAACATTTGGTAATGTCTGGAGATTTTTTTTTTTATTGTGATACTGGGTGAGAGTATTGCATGCATCTAATGAGAAGACGATAGGTTCTCAAAAACATTCTACAATGCACAGGACAGCTTTGCAAAGCCAATAACTGTCTGACCCAAAAGCGGCACCAAGAGTGAGAAACTGCACTCCTCTATCCCATCTCTCAAATACAGAAGAGGTTATTAGATATGGAAAAATGACAAACCCCAAAAATAGTCCTGGAAAAAGAGGAGTAAGAGAGAAAGGCAAACATTGAGGGCACTGATCCTTTCTCAATTCATTCTTCCTCAGTGATAAAACAAACCCTGGGGAGAAGGTGTCCATCAAACCTAGAAAAGTAGTCCCTGTGAAGAGGACAAAGCATTTATGCTTCCATAAAAAAATCCTTTTCCAGATACAAACCACTGACCCTAGGCCATCCACCTGGCATAGTAAGATAAATCCCAGAGACTTACCACTGATCCCAGACTCCCTCCCATTTCACCCAGTAAAACAGACCCCAAATTCCTGAGTGTCCAAGCTAACATGCTCATTAAATAAGTCACCTCTCAGTATATCCTATATAAGCCCAGTCCCCTTCGTTGTTTAGTGGCTCATTTTCCACCAGCAGAGTGGGTCCATTAGAGGTGGAATTCCATTTCTGAATAAAGGCAATGCTGATCTGTGGAGTTTGCATCCAGCACAGTTCTTTTTGTGCTAACACTTAGTAGACACCTTTACTGGGTGGGTTGAAGGCTTTCCAACTAACAATAAGAGGGCTTCTACCATTGCAACCCTACTTTCCTGAGAAATAATTTCATGCTTTGGTTTACTTGCCTTTCTCCAGTCCAATAGTGGCCCCAAGTTTACTTTCTCTATTACCAAGAATTGACTAGCTTTTAAATATAAAATAGAACTTCTGATGTGTGAGGGGTAAAAATTTGCTCCCAGGATGTAGGCTCTCTGTTCACTTCACAGATTGTTTCTTTTGCTGAGAAGAAACTTTTTAGTTTGATTCCATTCCATTTATTGATTCTTGGTTTTAATTTTTGCACTATAGGAGTCTTATTAAGGAAGTTGGGGCCTAATTCCACATGATGAAGATTAGGGCCTAGACTAATCTCTAGGGTATATAAAGAACTCAAAAAGCTAAGCACCAAATTAACAAGTAACCTAATCAACAAATGGGCCAAGGAGCTGAACAGACACTTCTCAGAAAAGGATATACAATCAATCAACAAATATATGAAAAAATGTTCATCATCTCTAGCAATTAGAGAAATACAAATCAAAACTACTCTAAGATACCATCTCACTCCAGTGAGAATGGCAGCTATTAAGAATATAAACAATAATAAATGTTGGCAAGGATGTGGGGGGAAAGGTACACTCATACATTGCTGGTGGGACTGCAAATTGTACAGCCAAAATGGAAAGCAGTATGGAGAGTCCTTTGAAATCTGGGAATGCAACCACCATTTGACCCAGCTATCCCTCTTCTCAGTCTATACCAAAAAGAACATACTACAAGGACACAGCCACATTAATGTTTATAGCAGCACAATTCACAATAGCTAAACTGTGGAGCCAACCTAGATTCACTTCAGTGGGTGAATGGATAAAAAAAATGTGGCATATATAACAATAGAATTTTACTCATCCATAAAAGAGAACTAAATCATGGCATTTGCAGGTAAATGAATGGTGTTGGAGAAGATAATGCTAAGTGAAGTTAGGCAATCCCAAAAAACAAATGCCAAATGTTTTCTCTGATATAAGGAAGCTGACTCATAGTTGGGTAGGGAGAGGGAGCATGGGAGGAATAGATGAATTCTAGATAGGGCAGAGGGGTGGGAGGGAAAGGGAGGAGGCAGAGGATTAGCAAGGATGGTGGAATGTGATAGACATCATTATCCAAAGTACATATATGAAGACACGAATTGGTGTCAACATACTTTATATACAACCAGAGATATGAAAAATTGTGCTGTATACATGTAATAAGAATTGTAATGCATTCCGCTTTCAGTTATTTTTTAAAGAAAATTAATAAAAATTAAAATAAAATAAAATGGAACTTCCATATTCTCTATCATCTACAGTCCTCAGTGAAGGCTGAAAGAACAAATAGGACCTTAGTGGCAACTTTAATCAATATCTACAGACACTCACTTGGATTGGTTAAGCTCCTCCCTTTGGTCCTTCTCAGGATCTGAGCACTGCCCCCAAATCTCTTATGATCATCCCATTTGAACTTCTTTATGGGAGACCCCTTGTTCCCCATACTGTTCTTTTTTGTGTGTGAATTTACCATAAACTTTTCTAAAAAAAATTTTTCATTGTTGGTTGTTCAAAAAATTACATAGTTCTTGACATATCATATTTCATACTTTGATTCAAGTGGGTTATGAACTCCCATTTTTACCCCGTATACAGATTGCAGAATCACATCGGTTACACATCCACTGATTTACATATTGTCATACTAGTGTCTGTTGTATTTTGCTGCCTTTCCTATCCTCTACTATCCCCCCTCCCCTCCCCTCCCCTCCCCTCTTCTCTCTCTACCCCATCTACTGTAATTCATTTCTCCCCCTTGTTTTTTTTTCCCTTTCCCCTCACTTCCTCTTGTATGTAATTTTGTATAACCCTGAGGGTCTCCTTCCATTTCCATGAAATTTCCCTTCTCTCTCCCTTTCCCTCCCACCTCTCATTCCTGTTTAATGTTAATCTTCTTCTCATGCTCCTCCTCCCTACTCTGCTTTATCTATTTCTACAAGAAATGCCATTGGGATTTTGATTGGCATTGCATTAAACCTAGAGAGAACTTTTGGTAATATCGCCATTTTGATGACGCTAGTTCCGCCTATCCATGAACAGGGTATATTTTTCCATCTTCTAAGATCTTCTTCTATTTCTCTCTTTAGGGTTCTGTAGTTTTCATTGTATAAGTCTTTCACCTCTTTTGTTAGGTTGATTCCCAAGTATTTTATTTTTTTTTGAGGATATTGTGAATGGAGTGGTTGTCCTCATTTCCATTTCAGAAAACTTGTCGCTGATATATAGGAATGCCTTTGATTTATGCGTGTTTATTTTATATCCTGCCACATTGCTGAATTCATTTATTAGCTCTAATAGTTTCTTTGTAGACCCTTTTGGGTCTGCTAGGTATAGAATCATGTCACCTGCAAATAGTGATAATTTAAGTTCTTCTTTTCCTATTTTTATGCCTTTAATTTCTTTCGTCTGTCTAATTGCTCTGGCCAGTGTTTTGAGAACTATGTTGAACAGAAGTGGTGAGAGAGGGCATCCCTGTCTTGTTCCAGATTTTAGAGGGAATGCCTTCAATTTTTCTCTGTTCAGAATGATGCTAACCTGAGGCTTAGCATAGATAGCTTTTACAATATTGAGGTATTTTCCTGTTATCCCTGTTTTTTCTAGAGTTTTGAACATAAAGGGATGCTGTACTTTGTTGAATGCTTTTTCTGCATCTATGGAGATGATCATATGGTTCTTATCTTTAAGTCTATTGATGTGGTGAATAACATTTATTGATTTCCGTATATTGAACCAGCCTTGCATCCCAGGGATGAGTCCTACTTGATCATGGTGCACAATTTTTTTTGATATGTTTTTGTATCCGATTCGCCAGAATTTTATTGAGGATTTTTGCATCTAGGTTCATTAGAGATATTGGTCTGTAGTTTTCTTTCTTTGAAGTGTCTTTGGTTTAGGAATCAGGGTGATGTTGGCATCATAGAATGAATTTGGAAGTTCTCCCTCTTTTTCTATTTCCTGAAATAGCTTGAAAAGTATTGGTATTAGTTCTTCTTTAAAGGTTTTGTAAAACTCTGCTGTATACCCATCCGGTCCTGGGCTTTTCTTGGTTGGTAGTCTTTTGATGGCTTCTTCTATTTCCTCACTTGATATTGGTCTGTTTAGGTTGTTTATATCATCCTGACTCAATCTGGGTAGTTCATATGTCTTAAAGAATTTATCGATGCCTTCACTATCTTCTATTTTATTAAAGTATAGGGTTTCAAAATAATTTCTAATTATCTTCTGTATTTCTGAAGTGTCTGTTGTGATATAGCCTTTTTCATTCCATATGCTAGTAATTTGAGTTCTCTCTCTTCTTCTCTTCGTTAGCATGGCTAAGGGTCTGTCGATCTTATTTATTTTTTCAAAGAACCAACTTTTAGTTTTGTCAATTTTTTCAATTGTTTCTTTTGTTTTGATTTCATTAATTTCAGCTCTGATTTTAATTATTTCTTGCCTTCTACTTCTTTTGCTGTTGTTTTGCTCTTCTTTTTCTAGGATTTTGAGATGAAGTATTAGATCATTTATTTGTTGTTGTTTTTTTTTTTTCTTTTTTTAAGGAATGAACTCCAAGCAATGAATTTTCCTCTTAGAACTGCTTTCATTGTGTCCCATAGATTCCGATATGTTGTGTCTGTGTTTTCATTTATCTCTAAGAATTTTTTAATTTCCTCCTTGATGTCTTCTATAACCCATTGATCATTCAGTAACCTATTGTTCATTCTCCAAGTGATGCATGATTTTTCCTTCCTTCTTTTATCCTTGATTTCCAGTTTCATTCCATTATGATCAGATAAGATGCATGATATTATCTCTACTCCTTTATAATGTCTAAGAGTTGCCCTGTGACATAATATATGATCTATTTTTGAGAAGGATGCATGTGCTGCTGAGAAAAAAAGTGCAACTGCTTGTTGTTGGGTGGTATATTCTATATATGTCAATTAAGTCTAGGTTATTGTATTATTGAATTCTATAGTTTCCTTATTCAACTGTTGTTTGGAAGATCTGTCCAGTGGTGAGAGAGTTGTGTTGAAGTCTCCCATAATTATTGTATGGTGGTCTATTAGACTCTTGAAATTGAGAAGAGTTTGTTTGATGAACATAGCTGCACCATTGTTTGGGGCATATATATTTATGATTGTTATGTCTTGTTGGTGTATGGTTCCCTTGAGCAGTATGTAGTGTCCCTTTTTATCCCTTTTGAATAACTTTGGCTTGAAATCTATTTTATTTGATATGAGTATGGACACTCCTGCTTGCTTCCGAAGTCCAAATGAGTGATATGATTTTTCCCAACCTTTCACCTTCAGTCTGTGTATGTCTTTTCCTATCAAATGGGTCTCCTGTAGGCAGCATATTGTTGGATCTTTTTTTTTTTTTTGATCCATTCTACTTGCCTGTGTCTCTTAATTGGTGAGTTTAAGCCATTAACATTCAGGGTTATTATTGAGATATGGATTGTTCTTCCAGCCATATTTGTTTATTTATGTTACTTAACATGGTTTGTTTTTCCTCTTTGATTATTTTCCCCCCTTTACTGTACTACCTCCCACTGTTGGTTTTCATTGTTATTTTCCATTTCCTCTTCCTGTAATGTTTTGCCGAGGATGTTTTGAAGAGATGGTTTTCTAGCTGCAAATTCTTTTAACTTTTTTTTATCGTGGAAGGTTTTAATTTCATCTTACATCCTGAAGCTTAATTTCGCTGGATACACAATTCTTGGTTGGAACCCATTTTCTTTCAGCATTTGAAATATGTTGTTCCAGGATCTTCTAGCTTTCAGAGTCTGTGTTGAAATATCAGCTGTTATCCTGATTGGTTTACCCCTAAATGTAATCTGCTTCCTTTCCCTTGTAGCTTTTAAAATTCTCTCCTTATTTTGTATGTTGGGCATCTTCATTATAATGTGTCTAGGTGTGGATCGCTTATGATTTTGCACATTCGGCTTCCTATAGGCTTCTAGGATTTGGGATTCTGTCTCATTCTTCAAGTCTGGGAAGTTTTCTCGTATTATTTCGTTGAACAGATTGCTTATTCCTTTGGTTTGGAGCTCTATACCTTCCTGTATCCCAATGACTCTTAAGTTTGGTCTCTTTATGTTATCCCATATTTCTTGGATGTTCTGCTCATGGTTTCTTAACAGTCTTGCTGAGCTGTCTATGTTCTTTTCAAGTTGAAATACTTTGCCTTCATTGTCTGATGTTCTATCTTCTAAGTGTTCTACTCTGCTGGTAGTATTCTCATTTGAGTTTTTAAGTTGGTTTATTGCTTCCTGCATTTCTAGGATTTCTGTTCATTTTTTATAACCTCTATCTCCCTGTATAGTTGATCTTTTGCTTCTTGGATTTGTTTATGTAATTCATTGTTGAAGTGATCTTTCATTGTCTGATTTTGCTGTCTAATATCTTCCTTGAGACTCCAGATCATCTGAAGCATGTAAATACTGAATTCTTTATCTAACATTCCATCTGCTGCAGATATTACCTCTTCTAAGGTTGAGTTGACCTGCATTGCTTGTGGTCCTTTCTTTCCTTGTCTTTTCATACTGCTCGCGTTTCTTTCTGCTTGGTGAAACTGTTGTGTTATTGAATTTTCCCCCTATATATTTATATTGCTCTTGTATAGTTGCAAAGTCTCCCTTGCAGGGGCAGGTGGCGGCTGTACTCCTCCTCCAATTTAGGTGATCAGTCTATCACGACGGTGGGCTGCTGGGCCCCTTCTCTGGGTCGCGTGCTCTGCCTACCTTGCGGACAATGGCTGCGCCCCTCCTCCAATAGGGGTGATCTGTCTACCATGCTGGCGGGCCGCTGGGTCTGTTCTCCAAGTTGCAGGTCTGCCTACCTTGCAGGCGCAGGCGGCAGCTGTGCCCCTCCTCCAATTGGGGTGATCTTTCAACTAGGCCGGTGGTCTACTGGGCCCCTTCTCCGGGACGTGTGGTCTTCCTACCTTGCGGGCGGCAGCTGGGCCCTTCCTCCAATGGGGGTGATGTGTCTACCACGCCGGCTGGCCGCTGGGCCTGTTCTCCTGGTAGGTCGCAGGTCTGCCTACCTTGCAGGCACGGGCGGCGGCTCTGCTCTGCCCCTTTTCCAATTGGGGTGATGTGTCTACCACGCCGGTGGGCCGCTGGGCCTGTTCTCTCCCCATACTGTTCAACCTCAATCATCTATTATGTCTCCTGATGTCCTAAAACCGATCCTAGCTCACTTGATGGCTGTCCTCTGGATGCCAACATTCATCTTCCTCAGCCCCAATCTTCAGGGGCCCTGTCTCCAATTCCCATAGAAAACTCAGTTTACTTCTACCCTTTCCAACCAGTAGTTCCTTTACAAGAAAAATGGAAGGGCCCTTTTAAGGTGATTCTGACCACCCCCATCACAGCCAAACTAGAAGGACACTCCACCTGGATCCATTTAAGCAATTTAAAATTTGTTCCTGCTAATTGCCTTTTATCATTCTCTCCTCACAGGCCTTTCCCAATTATGCATTACCCACCTCCATCCCAGAATTCTTAATTCCACTTTCTCAGACATTCTTCTACCTCTTCCTAACATCACTCATCGTATTTACTCCCCATTCATCTTTCAAACATTAGACCCCATTTGGGATCTATGGCT